>NW_027397064.1:23485102-23906352 GCF_003265705.2 Callorhinus ursinus
CCCCCCCCCCCCGTCTCTCATGAATAAATAAATAAAATCTTTCAAAAAAAAAATCCTTGGAGACAAGGCCAGGTCATCATTTTGTCCTATTTTAGCACATGATGGATAAAAGTTCTATACTGAAAAAAAAGACAAATATATGAAATAGATCAGTTCATAAATAAGAAAATAGGATGAATCTAAGTAATACTTTCTTCTATCCATCCTTTATATGTAAAAGTTGTAATCCATAGATAGGCATCTTATTCATTTTAAGTCTTTTTCAGGTAAAAAATGACAACCTACATCTGTGTACCTAAATTAATTTATAACTATATAATTACAAGTTATACTATTTATCTTCTTTTTATATTTTATTATACTTATAAAATATATATGTCAGCCTTTCCTTTAGTGTAAAGAGATTAATTTGTACTACAAGTGTACTACTTGTAAATCTACAAATCATACAATTTTGACAAAGAATTTAAGAATATTTGATTCTTAAGTGATATTTTGCATAGTATTTCTTAACACAGTCTTGGCTTTTTGTACAATACTAATTCGTAATGCAAAGAAGCAACATCTTTTCAAGAGCAACCTGGCTTTTTATTGATGTAACCTTTGGACTATAATTGGAATAATGAAGAAAATGTTTGACATGTCTAGAAAAGAAATTTTAAAATGATACCACTCCTTTAAACATATATGATTTAGGAATAATTATAACCAAATTGTATTTTCCAAAATACTTGAGGTATCTCAATATAAACTTTAGCAAGATAAGAGAGAGATGAGTGTCCTTTTTATCACACAAATCTCTAGCAAGAATTATCTAACATTCTAATATTCTTGGATAGGTTTATCAGTAGCACTTATTCAATAAACTACTACTCAGAGTGAAAAAATCATATGGTAAATGATGTTTCACTTACCTGGAGTACTTCTAACAACTCCCATCACCACAAGAATGTCAAAATGATGGAAATTAGTTGCCTTTGAAAAATTAAGCAAATGCAAATATATGAGAACATAAATATAGAAAAATAGACAGTAATATTTGCCAAGAAGAAGATTGTTTAGTTAAGAGAATGGCACCAAACTGGCTTGTTTGAAACCTCACGCTTCCTCTTACTAGCTATTCGACCTTGGGCAAGTCACTTAAGCTCTCAGGACCTCCATTTCTGCATCTATAAAAGGAGAGTGTCAAGAGCAGAGCTGGGCTGAGCTGTTAGGTTTCAGGGTTTTAAAACAAAGAACCAGTGAAAAGGTGCCAGTCAAGCTTTTAATCACCTGTTTCAATAGTGTAAGCAAGAGGCTGACCTGGAGAAAGCACCAACTCTCCGAGCACTGTCCATTTTCCCCACAGAACAGCTCCAGGAGAGAGTCAGGTGGATCAGATTGGTCAGCTCAGACATGGGGAATTGTCTTACTGCTGAGGGAGCCCCAGAGAAAGGCCTCTGAAATTTTACAGATCTAGGAGCCAAAGGGCAGGTTGGAGGGAGAGGAAAAAGGACTAAGAGTGGAAAAGTTCTGAGTACTGAGGTGGAGTAGAGAAAAAGTGTCTTAAGTGTTCCCTCCCACCCATGTTCTTTCCAGCAAAGGCCTCTGAGGAGGCCCTCTGTCAAAGGCATTTGATGAATGGAGGAAACTGATCTAGTAATAGAGTTATGCTTAAAAGCATGGATTATTAGGGAGCCCGGAGTTTTCCCTGGACTCAGAGACCACAATGCATTGGCTGCAAACCAAGTCTGGTATGGGTAGGGCAGCTTTCTGTTGTGACACCTGCCAGGGTAAAGCCTTTTTAGTTACCTGTGGTCAAGCTTGAAAGATCACACACAGACTTTTGGCCAGGAGCTAATGTTACCAACTTCATAGGGCTATTATGAGGAATAAATAAGTTCATATGTGTCAAAATCTGAGTGATTTCTTTTGGTAAAGGAATAAAATGACTTCCAATTATGATTTGTTTTTCCTTAGGCATTGACCGTATGTGGACAGAAATAATTTTATAATATGTGTTATATTTTTATTATATATTAATTAGCTAACGTATTTCGTTTCTGTTTCACATGTGTTTAAGTAAGCAGAAGATAGTATTTTGTAGCTTGAGCTCAATGAGGCACTGAAAGGAACAAACCTCAGATGCTCCGGATCCTGCAGTCCTTTCTTCAGCTTACACCACATGCCCTACTCATTCTCGGTTGCTTTCTAAAACCAAATATGGGTTTCCCACACTATCCAAAAAGTAGAAAGATCCTATGAAACCTTTCAAACCAAAATGGCCTAAAGTGGAGTGTCCCGGCTTTCCAAAAGTTTATATTCTGTCCTTTGCTTTTACAAAAGACCAATGTTAATACAGTAATGGCCCGTGTGTGCGTGCACGTGTGTGCGTGTGCGTGTGCGCCCGTGTGCGCGCGCGCATGCGTGCGTGCGTACGTGTGTGCACGCGTGTGTGCCCATGTGTGCGTGCGCGTGTGTGTGCGCACGTGTGTGTGTGTGTGAAAGTGAAAATCCTCTTCCATTCCTTTCAGATAATGAACAGGCCCTAATGTAGGTCTTCATAAAAGTGAAGTGGCCTATTGTGAACTTCTGGAAAGTGTAGGATACCTGCACCACCTAATGATAGAAGTGGTAATGTGGGGGAATTGGCAAATTCATAAAAACATTATATTCACAAACATAATTCCAGTACTAACCATTTGTTTAAGGCAGATGTTCTGCCTGCCTTAAAACCATTAGTAAAACATGAAATTATATTTTTCGTTTAAGGATTCTCACCTATCCTAATAATTACCCACCCCTAACTAATATTGCATGTTGTGTCCTGTATGGGTAATTTTCTTGAACTAGAAAATAATTAAATCTCAAAATAAAGTAGAATTAAATCTGATGTTCTTAGTTCATCAACTTTAGTTATTCATTCAGTGTTAAAATTTTTACATAAAATAGATGCACTCTTCTAAGTTTGGCATTTTGTAGTTAGAGTAAAAAACAAAAGTAGCAAGAAAGTTTACCCACAGTACATTTCAGTACAGCTTCAGTTTCCATGTATTATATATTCACAAATCCATTTTTACATAAATGCATATGTAGGATCAAGTCATGCACACTGTTTTAAAAGATTTTTTAAAAATAAAAGTTTTAATTATGGGAATAGAAAAATGTGAAAAACAGAAAAGATAAATGAATGTATATAAACCCAAAAGATAGGTTGAAATGATTTAGAAAATACATTCTTCATGAATCCAACCTAATAAAACAAAACAAAAAAGAACTAATGATCACTTATCAATTTAGATGCAGTTATTCTAAACATAATATTAGCAAATGCAACTAACAGAATTTAGGAATGTATTTAAAATATAAGAGCAAATGGCAACTCTGTTATTTTATAATACTGTTAATGAAAGAGTAAGGACTTGAAAATGATCCATATTGGAGAAGGCTTTTCTTGCTACATTTGTAAGAAGAGGATTTCCAAGTTGACTGAAATTCACCCCAGGATAAACTTATATTTAAGAAAATTCATTACAAGATGGAAGCATAGGATACCTGCTAGCTTGTTTGTTGTTGTTTTGGTTTGGTTTTTTGTCCCTTAGCTTCTTAGGATAAAAGTGCATTGTTTTAAGAATTCCTCATATCAGTGAGGAATTCTTAATCTCAGGAAACAAACTGAGGGTTGCTGGAGTGGTGGGGGGTGGGAGGGATGGGTGGCTGGGTGATAGACATTGGGGAGGGTATGTGCTATGGTGAGCGCTGTGAATTGTGTAAGACTGTTGAATCACAGACCTGTACCTCTCAAACAAATAATACATTATATGTTAAAAAAAAGAAGAAGAAGATAGTAGGAAGGGAAAAATGAAGGGGGGGGAATTGGAGGGGGAGATGAACCATGAGAGACTATGGATTCTTTTTTTTTTTTAATGGGTTTTTTTTTTAAGATTTTATTTATTTATTTGAGAGACAGAATGAGAGATAGAGAGCACGAGAGGGAAGAGGGTCAGAGGGAGAAGCAGACTCCCTGCCGAGCAGGGAGCCCGATATGGGACTCGATCCCGGGACCCCAGGATCATGACCCGAGCCGAAGGCAGCTGCCTAACCAACTGAGCCACCCAGGCGCCTGAGAGACTATAGATTCTGAGAAACAAACTGAAGGTTCTAGAGGGAAGGGGGGTGGGGGGAGGGGTTAGTCTGGTGATGGGTATTAAAGAGGGCACGTTCTGCATGGAGCACTGGGTGTTATGCACAAACAATGAATCATGGAACACTACATCCAAAACTAATGATGTAATGTATGGTGATTAACATAACAATAAAAAATAAAAAAAAACTAATGATGTAATATATGGTGATTAACGTAACATAATAAAAAAATGTTTAAAAAGTGCATTGTTTTCCTTTTTGAATAAATTTTTCATGAAGATCTTTATTTTCATCATATGCAATAGCTTCCTCTCAAATCAATGTTTTAATCAAATATTATATATATATAATTAAAGAAATATGATTTTTGCTTTCTAGTAAATGACAGAATATTCCTTAACAGTACCTCAGCCCCAGATGGCAAAACAAAAGAATTCTCTCATAATAGAGCTTTCTTGGTTCATCGCAGTCTTTATATTTATCACACATTGCATGTGCTATTTTATTTTATTGCAAATACATATATATTACAAGTATATATGTAGGTATGTGTGTTTGTACATAATAAATACATGCATAAAGTAAACATTTTATATAAATGTATGCACCCACACCCACCCACACACACACATATACACACATATATACATATTGGTCTCAGGAGTTTATGATTATAAATTAGTTTCTACTTTACTTTTATATATAAACCACCTAAAATCTGGAATAAATTCCATAGGGTATGTACTATCTCTTCACTCTGGCCATGTCCTCTTACTGCCAACTCTAGCCTCTCCCACCAATGATTCCAATAACCTCACAACTGTGCCAAGCACTCTCAGCTGCTCTTAAGGCCCACTGTGTCCCCAATTCCTTCAATGCATAAATGAGACTAGTTATCAGCATGATTTTACTATTAATAATAATGGCTATTTGGGGGGCGGGGAGAGGGGCAGGGGGACCCAAACTTGACTTTTGTGTTCCTGCTTATGAAGTGAGGATATTCCTCACTACTAGGATCCTTGGACCATTTCCAAACCTTAAGGATGGATTCCTTTGTTTTCCCCTAGGCTTTTTGTCCCTTCTCCAGGCAAAGGTTCATTTCATTTTCTGTTTTTGAACTAATGGAAACATCAGTTTGTCCCAGAAGGAAATGCCCGCTTCAGACAGAGAATATGCATAGCGTGGCTTCCTTAGAAAAGTTTTTAATAGTGCATTTCCCAAAAGCAGTGTTTCTTCAGTCTAAAATCATACCATGTCAGTGGAGTAATATGTTTAATAATTTAACATGTTTATTTTTATTTTTAGCATGTTTTTTCCCAGCATTTTTTCAATAATTTAATATGTTTAATAACAACTTTTCAATACATAGAAGGGAAACACCAACTTGAAAAGTTGCTAATTTCCATGGTATAAACATTCTTCACATTCTCCCTTTTAGCAATCAATGTGGATTTTGGGAGAAATGCCCAGTTAGCCCACCATTATGTAGTATTTCCACCATACAGATTCAATAGATGTAAATAAACTCAATCATATAAATAACAGTGAAAATTATAAACTAGTCGGAAAATAAGCAATTTTAAGTATATATTACCTTTGTTTTAATAAAATTTAATTGTGGGTTTATGCAATTTAATATTTGGTAATGGCTATATTCAA
Source organism: Callorhinus ursinus (assembly GCF_003265705.2). Classification (NCBI taxonomy): domain Eukaryota; kingdom Metazoa; phylum Chordata; class Mammalia; order Carnivora; family Otariidae; genus Callorhinus; species Callorhinus ursinus. The sequence goes on from NW_027397064.1 coordinate 23,490,887, forward strand.
CAACCTGATCTGAAAATCCTAGAGAATCTGACAGTCTGCTGTATACACCACTGCCATGTGTGAACATCAACGATCCTGTGGAGGTAAATGCTGGGCTAAGCCCAGTCCAGTGCTTATCATTTCTGTCTATAACAATGCAGAGAAAACTAAGCCTACACATCATGCATGGTATGAACTGATTGTGGCTTCTTGTTCCTGCAGGCAAATGCCAAATAAAACATACATGTACACGCACAGCTCACTCAAGAACAACCTATTTGAGAACAAGACAGTTTACCTCAAAATTTATGGAGGGAAAATATCTGACCCTCCAGGGTCATATTTTGCTAACATTTTTCATTTAAATTATTAAATAGTATACTTAACTTCTGCATTCATGTTAACTTCTTGCACTAAAGATTTCCTGAAGAATGTTGGATAGATGTTACCTTTATTTGACTAAAGGGCTTCATGAAATGGTTCCTCTCAGAATACACTGAATTTCTACCTCAAAGATTAACCTCTCTATATCCTACAAGCATACTGCTCTAATTCTTATGGTGGTCCGCCTGCCTTTTCTACCATCAAATAAATATAACTATAGCTTGTTGGAAGAAAAATCATTATTATGTAAAGTCACAGCAGAGATATTGCATAGCATTAGAAAAGAACAAAATTCTTTATGTCCAGAGATAAGTAGATTAGAGACCCTGGGTGGCTCTGTCGTTAAGCGTCGGCCTTCGGCTCAGGTCTTGATCCCAGGATCCTGGGATCGAGCCCCACATCAGGCTCCTTGCTCTGCAGGAAACTTCTTCTTCCTGAACTCCCTCTTCCTGACACTCCCCCTGCTTGTGGGTGCCCTCTCTCTCTGACAAATAAATAAATAAAATCTTAAAAAGAGAGAGACAGAGATAAGTAGATTAATAGTTTCCAAAGTTAGACACGCATCAGAATCTACTCCCAGAGATTCTCCCTAAGTAAGTCTGGTTTAAGGATGAGAATCTGCCTATCTTCAAAATTCTCCAGTTGACTCTAGGCACAAATATAAGTAACACTGGCTTGATACAGGATTTCTGTGCTAGTAAAAGGATTAGAAAAGCCTATTTTGATGAATGCATTTCAGATCACGTCCAGATTCAAAATTGGCCTAGAATGTATGAATTTGCTGCAAATGAGCCAACTGACAAATATATGATTTCCTCTTAGAGAATATGTAGCTCTCTGTTGTTATGTGAAACTTTTGTCACTAATTGCAACAATAATTTGCTTTAAGCACCTGTGACCTTCTTGACCTGATGGATCACAGGCACTTAAAAAATCCGATTTCTAATTTTTATAGAAATTCTGTAAAGTAGATATTAAGAGCCTCGTTTAGGGTCAATCAGAGACTTGGCATCTTAGAATTTTTAGTAATCAGAACTCAATGTCTTCCAGTGAATGATTGAAGAGATTAAAATTTCATGAACTAGCAGGTCACTGGGATCCAATTGTCTAGTTAGGGACAGCTTTCTGATTTTCTTGTTTCTTTGAAACTTATTTTATTTTTTAATTTAATTTAATTTTATTATGTTATGTTAGTCACCACACGATACATCATTGGTTTTTGATGTAATGATCCACGATCCGTTGTTTTCGTATAACACCCAGTGCTCCTTACTTTAAAGTAAATTTTAACAGGCTTTTTCACCGTAGGAATTTTCATCAAAAATATTTATCATTACTTAAATAAAAATTGCTGATATTATGAAGAAGGTTTTCATACTGTTCAGACAGAATGGAAAAAGGCCAAGTAATCAGAATAATTATATTTTCTTTGAAGAGGCATATGAAATGATAAGTTTTGGGAATTGGAAATTGTTGTCACTGAAAGGCATCTTTCTTATTGGTAAAAAACAAATAATTCTAAGCCTGGAAGAATTAGCTGTAGGGGTTGAAATGCTAGATTGATAAAAATGGACTTAAATTTTCACCAAGGAACAAACTCACTAATTCAAGTAACAAGTACCTGATTAAAAGAGATTTACAAAACATTCCATAGTTGATTTTTTTGATTTTTTTTTACTTTTAATTCCAATTAGTTAACAGAGTATTATATTAGTTTCAAGTGTACAATATAGTGATTCAACACTTCCATACAACATCCCGTGCTCATCACAAGTGCACTCCTTAATCCCCATCACCTCTTTCACCCATCCCCCACTCACCTCCCCTCTGGTAACCCTCAGTTTGTTCTCTTTGGTTAAGAGTCTGTCTTGGTTTACCTGTCTCTTTTTTCCCTTTGAAGGTTTGTTTTGTTTCTTAAATTCTACATATGAGTGAAATCATTGCATAGTTGATTTTTAAACATAAAACTCTGATTTTATATTTGATGTTTAAAGCAATTATGTAAAATTTAATGAAAATTATGCTGAATCCATTCAGTATTACCCTCTTCTATTTTTCTCTGATTTGTTTACTCTGTAATGGGTTAAGAGTGATTATGTATGTGTCTGGGCCCTGTTCTGCAACCCTCCTTCGTAGATTTTATTACCATTCACGTTTTTATTCCCATTTTACTAATGAGAGTGGTTTTGTGGAACTCAGTTGCACAATTGAGTAAAACTTAATGAGGTTATTCTTTTTCTTTTTCTTCTCTAATTTCTCATCACTTAGAGAAAGCTAGGAAGTGAAAGGAAGATGTTTACAAGGAACTGAACATTGTCTATTCAAGTTTCCCTTTCCATAACACTTGCAAAGAAGTTTTACCTATGGCCTCCCTCTCCTATTGGTTGGTGTCCTCTCGTGAAGCCACTTTTATTTCAAAGTTCAGAGCAGAAGTGGTTACACTGGAGAGTTGGAGCAGGAGAGCTGGCATCTCCACAGGGAGCTGGGGAAAGATGAATAAGGAGATCAAGCTGCCAACCCACTTCACAATCTTTCAAGTCCAGATTATTGCAAGGAGCTGTATGCAACTTTTATTTAATTCGTTGCTGCCTAGCAAGAACAAATTATGTTCTATTTAGAGGTGATTCTTTTGGCAATTGTAGGTGCTCTTTCTAAGCAGTGAAGAAAAAAAAGGAAAGGAAATTATGCAGTGACATTTCTCTTAAAGTTCTTTAAGTATAAGAGAAATATATATTTTAAAGCTTGATTTAAAAATGCAGAGTTAAAGTCATATCAAAATTAGATGTCCCAGACACTTTAATTCTCCTACCTCTTCATACCTTATTAAACAAAAATTTTGATCTAGTAGTTTTTTTCAAAATTATTTTCTAAAGAATCAACTCCAACTCTGTACTCAAGAAGTAGAATACATCATTAAACTAGTTACCTATTTGCCAAAGTTACTAGTTACTTTTTAGTAGTTAACTATTACTGGTTACCACATGCTAAAATGTATTTTTCAGAATAAAGAAATTTGCTTTACTAGAAAATAAGTCAATGATAAAACTAAAAGTTTTTTTTTAAATAACCAATTACCTCTTTCTCAATTTCATTAGTTGAATAATTTTAAATGTCAGACATTTTATTGCATTTTTAGTGGAATAAACAAATATCTAAGGGTCCTTGTAGTTGTATAATTGACAGAGATCTGCTTGGGTTTGATTCAGTAGAAAAAGGTAAATTAAGGGGCACCTGGGTGGCTCAATTGGTTAATAAGCATCTGCCTTCAGCTCAGGTCCTGATCTCCAGGTCCTGGGATGGAGCCCCGCAGGGAGTCTGTTTCTCTCTCTCTCTCACACCCTGCCCCTACCCACCACTCATTCTCTCTTTCTCTCAAATAAATAAATAAAATCTTAAAAAGAAAAAGGTAAATTAATGTCATGCACTTTTGTAACATGCTCATGAAATAGTAGATCATTACTATTAATCCATACAGTGAACACAAATATTTTATCTGAAGGAAAAAAAAACCCAAAACATTGTTTCATGAATACTGAATTAATTTACAGTAAGTATAGGTATATGTTACTTTAAGAATATGTACGTGGGCAATCATAAAGAGAGAAAAAGGAGATATCGTTGTTCTTCCTCTCCCCTCTTCTTTTCCTTCCTACCAAAACCTTTGACCTGACCCCATTGCTGGGCAAAGCCCCCTGCATCTTTATCCTCTTTGCACAATTACTCATATGTTTCTTTGCTTCAAAGGGTAGCCTAGTGGCTGAGCTCAGGATCTGGATCTTACATGAGTTTGAATCTTGACCCCAAAATTTCTTCTGTCTAATTTAGCCCCTGTATCCTTCATTTTTCTCATATGACAGTGAATCAGGATAATAGATGAAAATGTTAAAAACAGAGCCTAATACATAGTAAGTGCTCAATGAATATTAGTTGTTATCATTTTTAGTATTTATAATTAAGATCTGCTCCTCCTATGAAAATACCTCTTATTCTGTATTGTAGCCTAAAGCTAGGAACTGTGATCAGCCTTCTCTTAGCTTCCCATCATCATTTATAAACAAATACACGTCTTATTTTGTGGGGATGGGGAGTGGGTGGGGAAGGACATCTTTTTTTAACATTCTTGACATCCACCTATCATACCCTCCACCCTGCCCATTGAGGTCATTTGCTAAGTGCTGCTCATTCCCCACATATGTTAAAGATTTTGGCAAGTGACCTTGAGTCATCTTTTTTAACTCCATGCATGTCATTCCCTAGGTGATTTTGAATAAGTGCCTGTGTTAATGATCTCATTTAACAGTCTTGCCTAATGGTTTCATGACCTCCTAAAACCCATTGAACTTATCCGTATTTATACTAATTCTGTAAGAAACCAGGCTTTTTTCTGACATAAATTTGTCTTCCTATGAGTGTTTTAATTCATTTTGTGTGCTCAGTCCTCCTCTGTCCCACATGACTGTTCTATTCTTGTATCTGTTCACATAAATTAGATACTTGATACTACTGGTGAAGAACATGGAATCATGGATCCGATCTCAGGGCTATTTCAGGCCTGCCACGTTCTGTGTGATCTTGGACAAATTATTAAACTTCTCTGGCCTCAGCTCCCTCATCTGTAGTAGCATTTTCCTCCTAAATTTGTCATGAGAAATAAATCTCCTAGAACAATTCCTGCTGCATAAGAACGCATTATGTCTAAGTTATAACATAGCTGATGCTAGCTGATAAGGACTTTGATTCTACATGGAGGGCTTATATTTCAGAATGGTTACAAGACCAACAATATATTTTTTTTAAAAAAACAAGAAACTGGGGCAGATTGATAAGTAGTGGGGCTAATATTTAAGCTTAAATCATTTTGTGATGGAATATGATAAATGCATATGCAATGGTTTGCAAATCATTTAACTTTTTTCCTTAAATAACTCAATTTCCAGATCTGTCTAGTAGCACATTGACAGGAAGTGCCACTGCAAAACCTGGTCAATGGAATCCTTTTTTTCAAAAGTATGTTATAAATCCATTATTCTTGAATTTTAGCTTTTGTGTGTGAACTTCAAAGGCAAACTAATGAAAACATTTTACATCAAGACATTTTAGGCTTATTACTTACCGTAATGCCTTTTGGGTCACTTTCTTATAAACTTCATCAATTTTAAAATCACATTTCATTCCTTAGGCTTGCGGTGGCATTTTAGAAATGTGCCTATTTGTTAATGTGGTTGTTTTTATTTTAAGTGTGAGGACTTGGGACACACACACACACAAACACACATGCATACACATACACACATACCTACAGCTAAGTCCCTTTGGAGGATGAAATAATGTCAGGGACATAAGACGAGCCTTCTGGCTGCTCCCCTCAGAAGAGTTTGTTTAATATGGTGCCATGGAGCTACCTAATCTCCCCCAATTTGTTACCCATTCTTCTTTGTTATCTGTCTCAGTGACGTCTCATCTCCCCAACTGACTGCTACAGGCTAGCAATTTATAACAGAAACTCAGTCTCAATCTCAGATATAATAAGAAAGAGAGAGGGCGCCTGGGTGGCTCAGTTGGTTAAGCGACTGCCTTCGGCTCAGGTCATGATCCTGGAGTCCCGGGATCGAGTCCCACATCGGGTTCCCTGCTCAGCAGGGAGTCTGCTTCTCCCTCTGACCCTCTTCCCTCTCACGCTCTCTATCTCTCATTCTCTCCCTCTCAAATAAATAAATAAAATCTTTAAAAAAAAAAAAGAAAAGAAAGAGAGGCTATAATATTAATGACCCCAGCCATAATTATAAAGTCTCAAACCATAGACATTATAAGGTCTTTCAAAACTTACCCACTAGAAGAAGCTGGGTTAGCGCTATAGTGTGAAGATATTGGCCTCTTTCTAAGGAAAATGCTGGGTTATATAATCTGGGAAGCCTACTGTGTTTTTAGTACTGTTAGCAACTGTGGAGAAGAAAGAGTTTGTTCCCTTAAGGAGCTTGAAATAATTTCATCCATTTTAGCTTTCCTATGATAATACCCATTTCTAATTAATTCATAGAGGAGATAGATCTATTCTTGGAGCTGTCAAGTGGAAGGCAGATGAAAACAGAGGCTGCTTATGGAGACCATGCCACACACAGATATTGGGAATTTCTTTATGTTCACAGTGAAATAGAACCAGTACACTGCTTTTCAGGTAACCACTACTCTGACAGGATTAAAAAAATGACAAATGTGGAAATATTCATGGTCTTCCTTCCATACCTGCTCAAACATTCCATGTCTGCCATTCTGATCTCTTCAGCCCATTGGACTTAAAGTCCACACACACACACACACACACACACACACACACACACACACACACACTATCTTCCTAGAATGTTGGAATACACACTCAGGATGCTAAAATGGGCAGAAAATTTTTTAACTAGAGAGTTGGATGAAATAAAAGTATTTAGGGAAAATGGCTAATTCAATCAACGACATAAAGTGATACAGTAGAAGAGAGTAGCTGGTAAATACTTTGTGTTGGGAAAAAGGCAGGAGGAGAGTTAGTGAGCTTCTTGAGCAGGGGCAAGGCTGTGAATGAGAGGCTTCAGAGGCTGAAAGTATTGTGAGAAAAGTGAGAATTGAGAAAAGATTTAGAACTGTCGCCACCAGCCATGCTTTGGATCTCTTTTAACGTCCTCTGAGAGGAGTAAAGTCCATTTGGTTGAATTTCAGCTGCCGAATCATGCCTCTGAAATGTGACACCACTCACAAACTGAACACACAGATGGTTACAATTCCTCAGGGATCCGTTAGCACCTCTGACTAGCAGTCTCACAGATGAGGGCAGGGACGCCAGCATTAACGCATCTGATCCTCTCCAGCATTCCAAATACTGTTCCACCATGGGTTTCTCTCTACTTTTTTGTCACATACCTTGAAATATTATCTGCCCTTTTTTCCTCCTTCCATGTACGCTAGACTGAAAGGTACAAGAATGTGATATCCCAGTAGCAGAATAAGCTTGCACTGTATTTGGATTATTAGTAGCATTCCTGCTGAGACTGCAGCTTCTCAAAGTTTGCCAAAAGCATGCAGAGACCTCTGAAACCCACTTATCCCTGTCTGCCAAGCCTGTCAGAGTTTCTATGATGTTACACCCTCCCCCTTTCCTATTACTTGACTGTGATACCTTACTGATCATTCCAACTCTGTCTGCATAAACACTTCTGTCTCCAGATAACTTGCTTTGTCTACCATATCACCTCTGCTGACTGTCTGCATTTCTTTGTCTCTCTTTGTTGTCTTTAATATTTTCATATACAATATTTTGAGGGAGGGAGAAAGGAACTAACATTGATTGATGCTTATTACATGCCAGACATTTTACATATGCTATTCCACTTAATCACCCCTAACATATAAAAGAAGTATCATCATCTATATTTCATTAATAAGGAAAGTCAGCTCTTAGGTAAAGTTCCTTACCCAAGATCCTACCAACTGTAAATAAAGGAGGATAAATGCAAATAAAATTGTTTTCAAAGTTTATGTTTTCTGCATTTTGCTAGCACTTATGTGAACACTTAGAGCAGTGAATGACAATATTCTAAATTGGTTATGTATACAATACTTTCAAATATTTTGTCTTCCCTAAATTACAGGCTATCATTTCTTGTCACAATTATAAGGGCTAGTTACTAAAATATGTTTATATTTAATTGGCATTGATTTTAGCCCCATCTACTGCTGAACCTCAATAAACAAGTAATAGGATCAAAGTAAAGGCCAATTAGAAGTAAAAAAATATACAAGAATAAAAATTTGTGATAAGCTAATATGCTATGTATAAAAAGGGTTGACATGATATAAAGAGACAAGTTTCTGATTCCACTTAAAGAACGCTTCTGTTTTCTTACCTGTAAAATGAGACAAATAATAGTATTTATAATATTGTGCAGATTAAATGAGATACTAAGAGTAAAGCACTTTGTCTACTTGTTAGAATGTACAAAGTGCTCAGTAAATGGTAAATGTGTGGCAAGGTTGATGATTTTGGTAATGATGTCTAGATTTCATTATGCAGCATGGTGTGAATTTCCATGTATAAGATAAACACAGAAGTACAAAATAATAAAAACTCGAGCCAGAGAAGTTAACTTACCTGCCTGAGGAATGAAACAGCCAAAAGCAGAGTGAGATCTGAAATTCTAACCTGTCTCATAGGATGACCTGCCAGATAGACTCTGTATGTGTGTATGTCTGTTGATATTTACATGAAATACTGATTTAGAAGCACAAATGCAGAAATTTACATTGATCCTATTACATTTTATATTGTTACTTTGGGCTCATCATTTCATTTACCAAGTGCTTTTTAAAGTCTGAATGGTTATCTTATGTATGAGCAATCGCTCCCCCCCCCCGCCAGATTTGTGTCATAGGCAAATATGGTAAGCATTTTTCAGTTGTTTTATCTAACTCAGCAATTAAAAAAGTCAAATATGATAGAAATGTACAGAGGCCTTTGGTACACTGCTAGGACCAGCACATCAATCTAGGCCAGCCAATTCCCTTGTCAAATGTTCTGATACATGTGCTGGTCATCTGCAAATCTACCAAGTGTTCCAGAGCCCATTTGTGTTTTCCAGAAGGCTATAAAGAATGGCATGGTTGAGTTCTTTCTGATATCCAAATTATCTTTCCATGAGCTACAAATCTGCTTAAAAATATGATATGAAATTAGTGATATTGTCTTAATATATATTTTTACTTAAAAATATGTCTTGGTTTTCTTTAGGTACCAGCAAAATATTCCATTAAGTGAAGTGATTGATAATTATGGTATGGCTGTATAATGGGAGGCAAATTCTCTCTCTCACACACACATGCACACAAACACACACACAATTGCATTAATGTAATATAATCTGAAAATTTTTAGAATAAAATACAATGTGAAAATAGGTTACAAAACTAGATAGACTATTATACTATTTAAAAAAACAATATTAATATACTTCAAAAAAAGAAAAACACCAAAATGCAAAGTTTATGAATGATTTTTATTTTCTTCTTTTATGTTTTCTGCACTTTACAACATTTCTAAATTGAACACATATTAGAAATAGAATTTAGTAAATCCATCTGGAATATTTAACAGTATGGGTCAGAGAAGTCCTCACAGAGAGGTGGCATCTAAGAAAAGCAGGTAAGCAAGTGAAGCATATGACTGCAGGCTATCAGAGAAAGAGAGGTTCAGGCAGAGGGAATGGGAGGGCCCTAAGTAGAGGGTGCACCTTGTACATCCTGTGAACAGAAGATGAGAGGGCTCAGAGGAGTGTTCCAGGAAGAAAATAGTAGGAGGTAAGGTTAGGGATGCGTAGCATGCATGGATGCATGCCAAATATCACAGGGCCTTCAAGACCATTGTAAGCATTTTGTCTTTTTTACTTTGAGATGTCAAGTTATTGGAATTTGACCTGGTCTGACTGAGAAGATTCTTCTGGCTAATATATTGAGAAGACATTGTAAAGAGGCCAAGGTAGAAGCTAGGACACAAGTTAGGAGGCTATTGCATTATTCCAAGCAGGAGATGATTGTGGCTTAGTGGTGTGGATGGTGGGAAATGAATGGACATATATATATTTTGGAGTTACTGGTATCTAGATAGGCTAATGATTTTGGATTCAAGCTGTGAGAGAAGAAGAGGAGGGAGCTGAATATGATGACCTCAACTTTTTCAGCCTGAGCTTCTGGAGGGATTGATTGACATGAAGAAGGATTGTTGTGATTGACTGAAGAAGAAAGACTTTATAGGATAATTTTTTGCTGGGGTGGGAAGATCAAGGATTAAATTTTGGACATGTAAATATTTTGAATGTCTGCTAATCATACAGGTGGAAATGTTTTATAAGCAGTTGGAAGTATAAGCCTGTACCCTACATGGTCTGGACTTGAGATATACATTTTGGAAGGAATCAGCTTTTAGTGTCCCATGAGGATCAACTGGGTAATATATACAAGAACTTATTACATTCCTAGAAGGACCACCACCACATATAGCTGAACAGGTTGTGCACTGCAGACCTCCAAGGGGGTATCATCTAGGTAGGATATACTCTGAAGGATGCTCATGGATGCTGTTGGTGGCCTTGCTGATTCATCTTGAATGCTCAAAGATGTACCTGTCATTATTACTGTTGTTGACTGTGAACAACAGACACATCTTAATTTATTCTTTAATTCTGCTGGTAAGGTTTTCCAGTTTGTTCAGACCCCTTATTTATATGTTCAGAAATGTATTTGACATTGATTAGAACTAATTCTCTTCCACAGTTAAGTGGAATTCCTGTATTCCATTCTGTGCTAACAGCTAAAAACAGTGATAATTGATGCTTTCTAATTACTTGGTTTGGAAGAAATGCTTGAGAGTATCAAATATGAAATATTCAGTATAAAATATAAAAATATTAAAATGTATCAATATGACATACTACCAAGTATGAAATAAGTTTTCAGGAAAAATTTAACTTTTCTTTATAATTTGAGTCATTTTTTATTATTGATATTGATTTATTATTGATTTGGGCCCTGTTACTAGTATTCTAAGTTCTTTTCTGTTAATTATAGTAGCCTAAAGAAATTTGGAGGTGTGCTAGGAGTATAGAATTTACAGAACAGTAATACAGATACTGTATCAGATCTTTCTATTCAATGGGAAATAAAATTCCTTTAGTCTGTTAATGTCTGTTTTATTTTGGCGTATGTATTCCATTACTTCTAACTATCAGTTAACTTATGACCACGTAAGGCTATAAATGTAAGTGATGATTAACAATCTTAAATTCTAACTAGATTCTCATCAAATTTCCTTTTGAGTGTGAAATTTGTGTAGATCTGGCTGTTCTACCTGAATATGTAGAAGCAAATCTAAACTGAGCATGCTAATGCAGTAGCCACTTGGCCCTATGTACAACTGAATAGGTTTTTAAGAAGGCACTCCTATAGGTTTTCCCAACCCACCCTGTCCAGCTTCTATTTGCTAATGAGATTTCTGCCATTATGATTTCTCCTCTAGATTTATTTGTGTTTACAGAAGGCTTTAGGAAAAATGAAAATTTGCTCAATAGGCTTGGTACTTCAAACCTTTGCACAATTCTGTGTGCCAGATAACTGGTCCATCCATTAGCCATGTGTCTATAATCCTATCTGAGATGGTACCAGGAGGGAGATCCTGTGTGCTCTGGCAGTTACAGATCACCAGTGGGTTGAATCCCTGAGAAGGTGGGTGGATACAAGTGTTTCAGACTAAACTTGATGTATTTTACATTTCTGTTCAAAATTAATCTTGATTATATGAGGACGTATGCTATTCTAAATCCTTGGACTGTAGGTTGCTTGAATGAATAACACGATGGTGCATGTAGAAAAAACAACTGTAATGATGTTGACATTGCCTATTTTTTTCAACCCAGTGATTACCTAAAATACTTTAAACTGCTAACTCCTGACTTAATTTATTGCTAGATGAAAAATTCCATGTATATATGTTTTTTAATTTAACTTTGTCTTCCTAGTTAGTGAAAATACTTGCCAATCATTTTTTGAATAGCAAATGTATAAAATTTAAAGCTTTCATCCAATAGTTAACTTTCAAATCATAGGCAAGACAGGAAGATTGAGCTGAGATTGGAAGAAAACTGTAAAATCATTTACGTAACAAAAGTGTGGGGATGAACAAACACAGGACAGTGAGAGCTGTAAGACAAAAACAGCAGAGTATTAACATCTGATTAAAAAAGGGGCAATGCCACATTAGAGTAATATCATTAAATAATGATACTAACATACCATTTGCTGGAAGCATATTGTGACTTTACTATCATATGGGCCGTTTATAATAGTTTAAATTTGAAAAAAAAAAGCTATGTGTTTTTTAGGACTGCTGGGGGAAAAAATGCAACCTGCTGGAAATATATCCACAAAACAAGGGGTGCACACTGGGAAATAAGAGACTGCTAGATTTTTACACCATTTAATCCTGTGAGTTTGGTTACCAAGCATCTGATCAAATGTTACGGTTAAAGTATTGTCTCAAAATATGACTACGATGTTTGGAATTATATGCCAAACCGTTATTTCTTAGCCATACTTTGTCATCTGGAAACTTCATCATCAGAATCCCTGGGATTGCTTTTTTAAAATATGGATTCCTGTACCTCACTCGCCCCAGACTATAAAATCAGCACTTTGCATAGGTTCTCAAATCTCAACACTAATTTTTGGGAACCATAACCTGAAATTCTCTTCCACTCTGCTGATCAAACCACATAATTTCAGTTTTTAAAAATTTGACTAACTCCATAACACCTGCACAGAGTAAACTGTGACCTATTTAGAAGATTTTCAAGACACCTTGTAAGCTTACCCTCCAGATGCTGTCCCAATGCAGATAGCTCAAAGGACTATAAAGTATTCGTTATGGCCCCAAAGAGTTGTGTGCATCCATGCCTCTGTCTCATTGCTTAGGTTAGTCATTGAGCTTGGAACTTCCTTCCTCTTCTGACAAACTAGACATTCAAGACCAATTGAAATGCCTGCCCCTCCATGGAGCCTATTTCAAATCCATCCTCTCCACTTTATGCATACCTATATTTTAGCAAATGTGATTATCATAATCATTTGCCTATTCTTCTACTTATTTCCTGGTTCTTGAAAGCTCCTTGAGGGCAGGGCTTTTATTTATTCATGTTTTTATCATCCATTCAAGAATAGGGACTGATTTAGTGTAGACTTCCAATAAATGTTCCACTTCTCCCTTCTGAATTATAGGGTCACGAAAAAGATACTATTCTTTCACTCTTTTCCCAGTAAAGAAAGTTTTAAGAGGTCAATACTGCCAGTTTTTAAAAGCACTAAAAGAAGAATCCAGAGATATAACTGCATTGCCTTTAGCTAGAAGCAGTTTGAGGATATAATCTTTTATGGTTGCCATTCACTTCATTTTGTAACTACTGTCTGGGCATATTACTTGCAGAAAGCAGTCCAGAGGTAAATGTTAAATTCCATCTCTTCTGTCAGGTGGTCCCACAAATGAGGAAAACTTCTAGCATGAATTTACAAAGTGGCTCAGGGACTCTAGTTCCTAAAAAAAAAAAAAAAAAAAAAAAAAAAAAAAGAATGCGAAAGCTACGTTTTTAATAACTTCTGCTGAACAAGCATAAAAGATGAATTTAGTCATATTTGCTAACTTCTGTGATGAATAATGAGTTGTCAAAGTAGAGGTGATTGTAAATTAAAATAATGCTGATGTGCAGTAATCAGCACTTACTTTAAAAGATTAAAATGGTTGCTAAAAGTGAACAGAAATATTTGTTTAAAATTGTGTTTTATATTTCACCTCTTTGAGTCAGAGTGACAAGAGGTAGGAGTATTGATTTAAATAACTATGCTATCACTAAGCTGAATGGAAATGTCAGATTCTTATTTTTTAAGTGGCACATTTCCTCACATAGTTTTAAAAGAATTATTGTAATAAACAATGGAAGAGAATCATGTAGCAGATTGAGACTTGGAAATAGGCAGATTTGGACAACACTGGCAAGGTCTCCGTGCCCCAAAATATTTTTTCCATTTACATAGACTAGTATCTATCTCTCCTTTCTGCTGTCCTTATTTTAAAAACATACTACTAGAGAAGTTACTTATAAAATTAATTCACAGTAAAAGAGTTGTGAATATATGGTCTTTTTTCCCCTTGAAATCAGCCCTCCTGAGACACTGAATGCCTGAGAATCTGAGAATAGAAAACAGGAAGTTCTCAGTAAGATAATGGGCCACCATTAAAGCTTTTTTCTTTTTGTAGAGGACACACAGGGGATCCTTCATGGGCCATACTTATCCTCTCCACTGAAATGCTCTGGGCTGATCTCATTTTAGATGTCATATAGATAAATCACTGTATAAGGAATGGAGTGGACTTCCAAGCCACGAGGCATTACATTGGAAATGGTCCAATTCAACCTGGCTGCATCCAACTCTTCTTGCCTGAATAAGAGGACTGTTAAAAATTTAGATTTGTTGGCTTCTTTCCTTAAACCCCATAGAAGGTGAACATTAGATACAGAGTAAACAAAATCATTTCCCTTTAAAATAATGCTAAATTAATTCTAAACTCTATTAGAGAAGTCACCATGTCTGTTTTGATACTTAACGTAGTTCCTAATACACAGATGCAGAAGGAACTGAAAAAATACTTTTGGATAAATGGATGGAAAGAGGGTAGGGGAAAAAAATTGTAGTTGTTTTTTGTTTTGTTTTTCCTATTCTAGATAGGTAGTTAATAAGGAAACCCCTTACCTACCTTCTCATTTTTTGACACTTGTGTGCAGCAGAACTGTTGAAAACAAAAACCTAAAAGCATATTTTAAAGCATATTAAACTACACTACCCAGTTGTCTACAAGAATCAAACTAAGGTTGCAGACATGAAAGTATGGCAAATACGTTAATTCAGAAATACCTCCGGTCAGATTTTGTTCAGATATTTTGACACTTACTGAATTGCAACAACTCAGTGAAAATAGTGTTTTCCCAAGGGCCATATATGGCACACTTTTGAAGACTAAAGCTGAAATGAATGTGTCAGCAGATCCCAAAGAGTCAAAGACAGTCAAATGAAGCGCAGGCCAGAATGAGCAACAATTTGTGGAGCACATTGAGGCCACGGTTCCTCCCATGTGTGTAGTAATAGAATTCTGAAATGTGTGAGCCAAGTAATCCCCCTCCTCTTGGTTACCAAAAGGGTTGAAGGGAATATAAGACTGGGTAAAATCCCAGAAGAGGGGCAGTTGTTGTTAGCTTCCTTTTATAGCAGTAATAGATATTTTTGTTTAAATCTGAATAAAAAATGGACACTACCAAACAAAATTTCCTAACAACATGTACATAGTGAAGGTTAAATTATTTAAACTTTGTGTGTGTGTGTGTGTGTGTGTGTGTGTGGGTACTAGATCATCTGTTTCCAAGTAGGTGGCTCTTGCCGTGATACTTTGCCAAGAATCATAAACCAAATTTCTAGTAATATTCCTTTTTGTATTGGATCTAGGCATAGGTCTTGGGGTGCTAAATCAAAACTGCAAGAATAAAAAGGTAGAAAATATATAATCTAATAAAAATGGAACACTGAGTATATTAAAATGTCCTCTATTACTTAGCTACTCCTCCTCCCCCCAGCTACCAAGAGTGCTCTGGTCACAGTGAATACAGCTAAATATTTCACTAGCCTCTAACACAATTAAAGAAGTCATAGATTAAATAGTAGATCATCTTCTGCTTCAGATATCTTTAATTAACAGACCACTTAATGGGTTGATTTAAAAGATTTTAACACATCTAAAGAAATATATTAACCTTAGCTACTTTCTCATAAAAAGTTTGTACTCAGAGTTTTCTCTGCTTCCCATTTTGTCTCACAGCCCTTTCTAATTTCCGCTGGTATAAATCAAATTAGATTTATTAGCATTGTACAAAAGAGCTCCAGTAGGTTTTTAATAATAATTATCATTATCACTGATTAAAGTTATATTGTTCAGGCCAGATGGAGTCCTTTTCCTGTCAGCTAGAATGAGCTTGCATTATGTAGTTATAATGTGTTTGGATCTAAATAAACAGATGGCAGAGTGACAGGATATTATATGCTGGTGATGTCAGCAACAGTGCTTCACAAACAGAATTGCTTTAAATAAACTCTTTTGTGGCAAGGATCCTGATACTTTTAAGAAGGTGACTGGAATTGAGCCTAAGTGTTATATTAACTTGGAAATAATACTGTTCACTTGCAGAAGGTAGACCATTTGGATGGTCTGAGGTTCAGCTCCTTAACTGAATCTGCTCCTTAACTGTGAAAGCATTTAACATAACAAGTTCATTCAGGCAGTCTCTTAAGGAGAGAGAGAAAAACAAAACAAAACAAAACAACAACAACAAAAACTGCCCAAGTTGTAAGATCTTTCAAGTTGAAGAGTTGAAACTCATGAGTCAAAGAAAGA
This sequence comes from Callorhinus ursinus, assembly GCF_003265705.2. Classification (NCBI taxonomy): domain Eukaryota; kingdom Metazoa; phylum Chordata; class Mammalia; order Carnivora; family Otariidae; genus Callorhinus; species Callorhinus ursinus. The sequence continues at coordinate 23,507,271 of NW_027397064.1, forward strand.
AGGAAACATTTGATATAACCCTATTTCATAATTTTTACCATATAGCTTATTACATTAGAATACACATCTTATATAGGCATATACTCATTCACAATTAATATTAGAAAATTAAGAGAAGGTTTAATAAGAATTATGTTATAGAAAAGCTTTAGTCTCAAATAAATAAAATCTTTAAAAAAAAAGCTTTAGTCTTTAATAGATTTTCAGGTGTACTTTTTATTCTAAAAATAAGCACTTCTATACCCTTACACCCACAAATACTTAGAGTGAACTTATGAAATTCAAAAGCAACCTTCAAAGAAAATCGTTATATATGATTTCTCCTAGCTAATATTCTTTTGCTGAGTCCTTAGGAGAATTTCTCTGTGGGACAACTGTATTTGCTGAGCAAAATACCTAGAGTAGCAAAGTCCTTAAGAGAAAGATACTGCTACAGGAGATAAGAGTTTATATTTGAAAATAAAGGTAGTATCAACAAAATTTTTAAAAGAGGATGTCAAATAGCTGAAATTAAACTTTCTAAGAAGTTTATGTTTTAAATGCTTGAAACTTTTTAAAAACATTTATTTATTTGAGAGAGTGAGAGAGAGCATAAGTGCAGGGGATTGGGGGTGGGCAGAGGGAGAGAGAGAATCTCAAGCAGACTCCCTGCTCAGTGCAGAGCCTGACTCTGGGCTCTATGTGGGGCTCTGGGCCTCAATCTCACTACCCTGAGATCATGACCTAAGCCAAAGCAAGAGTTGGATGCTTAACACACTGGGCCACCCAGGTGCCCCTAAATGCTTGAAACTTCTTATAAAATGATGAGAAGATTTTGAGTATCAGGAGATTGTATTTCAGGTTCATATGCATTTGACATTCAACTCAAGTGGGCATTTTATGAGCTACGTTTCAACTATAGTATAATATAAAAATCCCCATAAAGGAGCAAGAATATTTTCATTGAAGAGTTGCTTCTAGTCAAAGACTGAAAGATTATAATGTATATGTGCTTTTTCCTATTCTACAGGTGGACGTTGTCATAAGTCCTGTACTGGCCGATGCTGGGGACCCACAGAAAATCATTGCCAGACCTGTAAGTGTTGAGCACTGAGAAGGCATGGGCTTGAAATGGTCAAGAAATTTTAATAATTGATGCTTTTCACACTTCTGGGTCATCAGAAACATGAAAATGAGCTTTTGCTTCTTTGTGGTGGATTTGCTTCTATTCAAGTAAACTGCCTAATTTCATAGCTTTCAAATGAAACATAATATATAATTGTTTCTTACATTTCTTTGTGGTTTCCAGGTTAATGCTATCAACAACACAGATGTGCTGATATTAACCATGTTTTAAGAGTCTGTATAACAGAGAAAGTAGGAAATTCAAATGTGTACAAAATGGTAACTCCATTTGAGCTTAACCTAATATCTCAGTACTTTTCCCCAGTACTTTGTTATAACACCATTCATTTATTAGAAAAAGAAAAAAAGAGAAAAAACAGAGCACTCTGTCCCCACTCTATTCTAGGCACAGAGATATTAACTATATGAATTATGGATATAGATTAACTATTAAATAACAGTGTGTCTTGCCCTTGCCTATATTGTTTCTTGCATTAGTCATTAAAGTAAATATAAGCTAACATCACTGCTAAGACGTTTAAAAACAAAGTATATTGAATACAAAGATAAGTATCTATTTTTTTCAGCATTCTTAAAGCCATACTTAAATCAGCACTGAATTTTTACTAATCTTAAGGATAAATGGTTTCTTTAAAAAGGAAAAACAAAATGCTCTATATAAGTGGTAAAGATTTTTCTTCCTGCTGCAATAACAACAGCTGGAATAATATATGGAAACCAGTGTGTTGGCAATTTGAAATTTATTCCTTTATTAGCATAGAAGACACAGAGAATGTGATTGAAAGTATGAATATACAAATATTAGATATTATGGAAACTTATTATACTGTTGGATGAAAGTCCAGATATTTCTAATTTGTCTCAATTCATGTTTGTTAGGTTCTGTTTCAATAAGGAAATACAAAAATAATTACTTTATTGTAAGCCACCAAAGAAACAGGTATAGGAAAAATATTCTCTTTGGTAAATGATTTCTTTCTTTTTTAAAAAAATAATTCATGGACATTTTCATGTTCAACATTCATAAATATAAAAGAACATAAAGTAAAAATGTCTTGCCACTTTTGTTCTGCCTCTGTCCTTCAACCACCCCTAGGCAACAAAATGTTACTGGCTACTTTTGTGTATTCTTCCAGAGACTATTTATGCACACAGTAGGAAATATGTGTATGTTCCAGCCCATTTTTCACTCAAATGCTAGCATGCTTTACATGCTATAATGCCCCTTAATTTTTTTTATTCCATGCATATATGCATGAATTCACTTGTAGTGTTAATTCCTAGAAGTGGTAATTACAAGGTCAAGGACATGTGTTTATGCAGTTTGATAGAGATCACTAACATGGAAATCTTGTTCTCTGTAAAGTTTGTAAAAGTTTTCTCTGCCAGAAGCAATGTGTGTGAATGCCTGTTTCCCTATTCCCTGGGTAAAACAGTATATTATCAAACTTTCCGGTCTTTGTCAAAAAGTTAGATGAAACATAGTATCTCAGTGTAGACTTAAGTTAACTTATTTGACAGAAATACTGTTTTATGGCAGCTATGTTTTGGCAAGAATTTTAAGCAGGATTGTAAAGATTAGATTAATATGTGAAATAAATTCACTACAATATTTGTAGACAATGTTTTAACAGCAAAGTAGTTGAAATCGAGTTGCACACGATGCTGAAATAACACTGATGTGGCCATTTGCACAGAGTCAAGATTTCTAAAATATAGAAGAATGGTTGTAATACTCTGTGATGAAGTGGCAAGTAACCATGGAAATTGTTAAGTGTGCAGAGGTCCTCAGGTCCTCTCATGGCAAAAAACTTCAGAGTTGTCAAATTTAAAAATTAATTTTTACTCATTCACTTACTTCTTTTACCAAGGGACACTTCCCCGTTGGCTGCTGGTTGTGGCTGGGCCCCTCTGGTGGGTACCCCCCACTCACCCCTGGTCTTCTGGAGGGGGAGGGAACTCTCAGGCCAGCCAACCTCACCTTGCATTCTTGAGGCCCACAAGTTAGATCTGGGGAATGTATAAGCCTACTTGGGCTGCTTTCTGTTGCTAGCTTCCATTTAAGGAATGCTAGTTTGGATTCCTTTCTTCTGTGGAGTAGGGAGACATAAGATGCCTACTACTGTGTTGTTCCTCCAGTTCAGGGTCCCAAACCAGTTTGCCTTTGTCTCAACACCTTTCAGAGTTCTCCTTTGCATTATTGCCTTCTGCATTATTTCCATGGTATAGCTGTTCTTAGTGAGGAAGGGCAGGGAAAAGGAGGCGTATGCCATTATTTCTGGATCAGAAGTCCCATGTAGTACTTTTAATAATACTATTAGTGAATGAAATCAAATAAAACTATCTTAGTTAATTTAATATTTGTTGCATTTTATATGTATTTTTGTAGAATAGAAAAATATAGTACAAATTATTCTTTTGTAGTAGTAGTAGTAATATTTTAGTGCTGAATGATCATTCTTTAATTGATAGGGAGCCAAAGTTTTGGAAATCACTCTATTAAAAGAATGAGAAAACAGCACACATGAGTGTTCTCCAACTCTGAAAATTAAATATGCCTTCAATTCATACAGCACTCAAAATTCTGAAACTCTTAATTAATTTTAAGAGATTTGGCTATGTTAGTAAAAAATATACAAAAGTTAGTAAAAAAATCATAATTTTCACCAACATCTCTTATTCCTATAGTAGACAACTTTTAGGATAATTGCCAACCAGACACCTTTCTTCCTCTGAGAACTACCCCCTTCTAGTGGGGTGAGTCATTGAGGCCGTGTTTGTTTTGTGATGCTCTAACCTTAGTCACAGGGCAGTGTTTCTAAACCAGAGGTGACTCTGCCCCCAGGGGACATTGGATAATGTCTGAATATTTTTGCTGTTACAACACTGAGTAGGGGTTGGGGGAGCATCTATTGGCATCTGGTAGGTAGAGGCCAGGGATGCTGCCAAACATCCTACAGTGCACAGGAGAACCTCACTCCACCCCCACCCAAACAAAGAATAATTATTCATCATGAAATTTTTAAAAGTATTGAAGGTTGAGTATGAGAAATCTTGTAATAAGAGTAAATATTGGCCAATGCTGGGCCAATGAGATTCTCTCCCCAGAGAATTTGGACCTGGGATCCAGAAATTCTGGTTATACTACCTTAGAAATTTGAACTTGAGGAGATATTAAACCTAGTGGACGTTTCCTTTTGAACCTGGTAAATAAATCAGTCATACAGAGGCAAGCAAAAACAGAGACAAAGAGAGAGTAACAGTTCTTACCTACTGATTCTCTGGCCTTCATGAGATGCAGCGGCATGTTTATCCTTAGGCACCTTAAGAAACACGAGGTTCTTCTAGTACATTTAAATGACTTTTTTTACTTGCCACCAAGTGGGAATGGGAGGCAGTCTTGACTAAGAAAATCATCAAGCCTCATCAAAACATCAGCATGAAGTCATTTAATTCACCTACTTTTTTAGCATAGAAATTAGGCTCCTTGCTATTATGATCTAAAATTGGCTTAATGGTCACTGTGCCTATTCCACAGTCTATCAAAATTAAATTCAACAAGCATTTACATGTATCTGATATGTGCAAATATAAACTTTAGAATAGTATTTATTTGCAAGGATCTTTATAATTTATAAAAAGCTTTCCTTTTAAAATTTACTTTCACCATATTCCCGTGAATTAAAGAGAGTTATCATATACCTCATTTTACAATGGGGAAATGTACACTGAGGAAATGATCGGGGAATTGTTAAATTTACACAGCTAATACCTGGGATTTCAACCTGAGTGTCCTGAGTCTAAAGATAAAACGGTTTCCTGTATACCGTATTGTATAGCACAGCTTAATGGACAAGGACACCAGATTTGAAATCAGCCAGATGATACAAATCCCAGTTCTTTCCATTTTCTGTCACGGTAAACTGACTTAATCTTTCTAAATCTCAGTTACCAAATCTAAAAATGGAGATAATTACACTTACCTCAGAGGGTTGTTGTTTTGGAATCAAATTCAATGCAATAATGTAGTTGAAATGCTTAGATATCGTTTGGTATATACTGAGGACCTAAAAAATAATAGCTAACATTTTAATAAGTTAAAGGAGATACAGTTCGAAACGTAATCCATTTTAAATATAAATGAATAGATGTGGAAGTGAAATTCCTGTAGGCTAGTTCCACCTTGTGAAGACTACTGATACCCACAGCTGAGGAATAAAAAGACAAAAACCCTGAGTTAAGTGGAGGCTACTTTCCCTTGACATTCACTCCTATTCTCTCCCTCCCTGTTTGAGCTACTTAAAAGGTAAATTACTTATCCATATTTAAAGTGCCCACCATTCCGAGGCAAAATGTATTTTGGAACTACTCAAAGACATACTTATTGTGAAGACCTGAATTTTAGAAATATTTTTGTTTTGTTTTGTTTTAGAGTTAGACTTTGTGAGAGATTCTATAGTGGTTCTGAATTCTGAATTTGATCGTATGTGATCAAAATTTTTTAAAAATGTAAAATTTTTCAGACTTCCTTTAGATTTCTCATAGCCTGTTAGTTAAAATATATTACTTAACCTTAGGCCCACTTGAGAGACACTTTTCTCTGAACCCTGACTGAACTTTTTAAAAATCAGAAAATCTAGACTGTGAAAGTTTTTTCTTTTTTTTTTTAAGATTTTATTTATTTATTTGAGAGAGAGAGAGAGCACAAGCAGGAGGAAGGGGAAGAAGGAGAAGCAGGCTCTCCACTGAGCAGGGAACCCAATGTGGGGCTCAGTCCCAGGATCCTGGGATCATGACTGGAGCCAAAGGCAGACTCATTACAGACTGTGCCACCCAGGTGCCCCAAGACTATGCAGGTTTTTGACAATATTCTGTTTTTATTGATTGGCCATACAAAAGTATGTTTTAGGATCTAAATGATGTAGTCTTATATTGTTTAGAAATTATTCCTTTTCCGATGACTGAAATAAATTCACTTCAGTGAGGGTTTCTCTGAAGATATTCAACTTCATGATTTGCCAAATATTTCCCTGTCTTCTGTGGATAATTATTTTTGAGACTTGCCATACATTAGGGAAAGAAGGTGAAAGTATTTAAAAACCCCGCAAGTCAGCTCAGGAAACTGAAGTTAAGAATACATTTCACTCACTACAGCATATCAATGCTGACATCTTCCCACAGGTGTCTCTTTCTAAAACAGAAAATGTGCCAGGAATTATACTCTGTGTCACTAAATGGCGAGAAGTCTTGGTAGAGACAAAAGATTCAGGCTCTGAGAGAACAAGTCCCCGATAATGAATGCCTTGTTAAGGTGAAATGAAGCAGAGTGGTAATCAGAGTGAAAACATCTCTGAATAGAGAAATGGCAAAACAAAAATGCCGCGTACAACAATGGTAAGCTTGAGGGGAGGTCTGCTGGAGGCCGTTTTTAAAAAGAAGAAATGAAGAAGTTTGTTTTTAATAGATCTCGTGAAATGGAGAGCGTGAATAAATTGACAGCTTCCTATGGACAATAGCTCCCTATGCATACCTCTAGATATTGCAATAGAATTGTGTATATTTCAAGTAAAATTTGTAACATTTTGCAACTGATTTTGTGTACTGGGTTGGGTGCCACAGTGAGCTTTGGTTACATTTGAATAATGTGTGTCATTTTTCTCCTATAGCATTTGATAATGTTCAGACTATCAACTCCAGAGCCAACAGCTATTTTTTTAAACCTTTTTTTCTAAAATATAAAATATTTTTCTAAACAAATTCCTTAAAAACAAATCCTTAGACAACCTAAAGAATTTTATAAATTTTAAAGTAAGTAAATTCTGCTTGTAGAGTGTAGCCAAGTGTTCCATTTTTACTGCTGAATCTGACTTTCTGAAGTAACTGAATTCATTCTCCTTAAATCCTTTGTCATGTTAATGTTAGAACTGACCCTGTAAATCTAACAGGAATATTTCTGACAGAGATGCTGTTTTTAAAAAAAAAAAGAAAGAAAAAGAAAGAAAGAAAGAAAAAAGAAAAAATTCAACTGAGTAAATTCAAAGATCTAATTGGCTTTATTCAGTGATTCATGAATCAGGCAGCATCCCATTTAGCCAACAGAAGGGAACTCTGAGGTGCTGTACAAAATGGAAGGATTTTATAGGCTGAAGGAGGGTGGGACAGGAAATTAAAAGAGTGGATTATTTCAGGCAAGTTTACCTTCCCTTAGGGGAAGGCAGGGGGTCTTATCAGGCAGATTTCCTCAGTAGTTCTAACCAGGAAATTTCAGACTGATTGGTTTAAAATTCCACTCCTGGGAGAAGCTGAAACTGCAGTTAGGTTAGGTATCAAGTCTTGGTGGGGGCTTAGCAAACGTGACTCCATTTTGGACCTGTCGTTTCTTGTTAACATGGCAAAACGTCAAAATAGAACTTAGGATGGGACCCTGAGAGCTGCTCTGCTTGTGAAGCAGCGACTCCAACTTGAAAGTACTTTTCAGCTCAGTGAAATCATGGCCGCATTGCTCCCCAGCACAGCTTAAGTAAATTGATTCAGTGGATTAATGTAGTCATGTCAGGGGAGACAAACTTATCAGCTATGTGAAGTCTGAAGCTTATGCGAATATTACTTAGCAAGCTTACTGGTAAGAATGACAACTCTCTCTATTCATAAGAGCTGAGTCCTAAGGTCTGAGCTCTCTAAGTTTACGTGTGAGAGAGACTAAGCTTTAAGAAATAAATAATAATGATTAAAGGAACAAAGTTATCTCTGTCCTTGCAAGATATATGAAGCACACTTATCTCATTTAAAATAGATACTGCCTGTCCTTTTTTATCTTTCAGCACAGTATCAGGCCTGCTGTCTCCAGCCTCCCATTATCAGGCAGGGTGTTGTTCATTTTACACATTCCTTTACCCTTCTAGACCTGGTGCCATCTCAGTTAGGCACTGCATTTTGAGGAATGAGGGAGAAAAACATATATAAAAATATTACAGCTTGATTCTCTCAACCTTTGCACAAATTTTGTATTAAAGGAGTTATGCCTTCAACTGCTGATTATTTAACTAAAAGTTGCTAGGCTGATTCCCACTCCATATACGCTTTAGTCTTCTCAGTTCCTTTACAGGTGACATTTCTCGCTTAGAAACAAATTGAAAAAGATAAGTGCATTTGACAATAGGCCCCTCCCCCCAAAAAAACCCACAAAATGTTTGTCTCCTAAACCAAAATATCACACCACAAAAATTAATGAGGAATACATGTTTCAACTACTGGAGCAAACAAATATGCTTCTGTCCATGGAGATGTCCATTAAATCGATTAAAGCTAAGGCATTATTTCAACCAAATGAAAACTTCTGGTGGAATTCACCCCTTACTTCTACAGTATTCTCCCTAGTAGCATAATCATTTATTTTAAATTAAAAATAGAATGGCATTGAAATTAACACAAGCTGTGTATTTGTCCTGTTGTAGACAACTGTAATAGGAGGTTACTACTATATTGGCAAAGTAAAAACTTATTCCAAACAACACTTTATGTTATTTAATATTTCTATACAGACATTATAGAATATGCTAGAAAATTTTAAAAATTATTTAGCATTTTCCTAGGTAATTTGTTATATTGTGCACAAAGAAAATTATTTTCAGTAGTTGCAATATACAAAAACTTGCAGTTTAATAATAGAAAAATAAACTACTTGGCCTGGCCTATGGATTCTATTTACTTTTAGTGCAAACTTTAGAAATATATATATGCAGATATATAGATATATAGTTGATAATATATAGCCTTTTTATTTTAAAATATGTCTGAAATTTAGAATATTAAAATCTAAAAATAATTATGTATTTTTGTTCCTCAAAATTTCAGCAAGAAATTGTAACAGCTGAAAACTAGATTGTACCTTTTTCCATGAAACTTCCAAAAATTTCCTGTAGCTTATAAAATCAAAATGACAAATTATGAAAATAATAAGCTAATTATACTCATGTACATTCATACACATACAGTTTGTCTAAAGTGTAATTGTATTTACGACCTCTGTGGAGCAAATGTTGTTTAAAAAGGTAATTCCGATGTGGTAAATATCCAATTAGGGCAGAGAAAAGCAAATGGGAGCAAATGGGGAAAATAGAACGAGCTGAGCCAGCAGGCTCGATCAATCAGGGTAACAGCAAGCCTTTGTAAAAAGCCAACATCTTTAATTAAAAACCTTGTATTTTACTAATAACGTTGCATGTCCATAAGCCTTCTTATTGATTTCAATTATTTCTTATTTTCCTTTTTTGGATTTGTAGTTTCTGGAGATGTTGTAGAATTAGGGGAAACATTACAATGAATTGATTACTTGCATAATTTCTAAAATTGTGTCCATCTAAAACATTTCCAAAAGTGACCCAATAATTTACTTGTAGAAAATGAGAGAATAATCTCCCCTAATATGTGTTTATTTTGACATAAGTTGATAATATTTGCTGTAATTTGATGACGTTTTTCAAAGATTTAAAAGGAAGGGATGTTTTTGTTTGTTTTAACTACAGGAGATAGAGTTATTTGAAGTCCTCCATATAATACAGTTAATACAGTTTTAGGAGATATTGCTTAATGTCATGCTAAAGATCAAAGGGGTATAAAAAAAGTATGTAAACTTATGCCTGTTCTCTGGAAATGCTCTGGGTACAAGACAAAATGAGGAATGTTTATAAAGGTCAAAAATAATACTGAACTGGGAGCATCGAGAGACCAGAGATAGGGTCCTGAACCAATTCAAATTTTAAGAACCTCAGTTTTCTCAAGTTCTCTCATTTATACAATGAAAAGATTGAAAAAGATGATTTCTGTTCAAGCTTCCTTTCCTGATTCAGATATTTGTGTGTATGTGTTCCTGTCTGTGTGCAGTAATTAACTATAGATATAGATGATATAGACATAGACAGACATAGGCACAGATAGTTTGGGGAAGCTGTTCTGTGTTGGTCTCAGCCTGTGGACAGTGATGCTGTTGGCTAGGAATGCTCTTGGGTACTCACTTGGTCCTGTGAGTCCCCAAAGGTATTTCCCCAACCTGAGCCAGCGCTGTGGCTGGACTTTCCCTTGGGGTTCTTATTATGATTGCAAAGTGTACCACAGCAACAACTCTCAGGGAACTTTGAAAATACAAGGTTTATTATTCACAAGTCCTGTAGGGTACATGGCATGTACTCGGGCCACAAAGTAAGGTCATGAGTATAGAGAGATAGAAAGCACAGAGCTGGGGCTCTGCTTTTACTGGGGTCAAGGATAGGGTGGCTAAGGTTTCACAGCTTCATTCTTCATTGGCGAATTTAAAGCATGAGTGGGAATTAGGGTGTAGGAGGGGGAAAGCTGGGTCATTAGAGTGGTCAGTTATCTAGTTTACCCAGGGGTTTCTAAAGGGGGAACTCCGTGGTTGGGGGCAGCCTGTTTTATCTAGGTGTTTTCCTAGTAACTGTGTCATACAGTTGCCATATGTTTATTTAAGATGGATGTCTTTGAAAGGATGTGTCAGCAGATAAAAGCTTAATGTCATGCTCTTACATTACAATCAAAAAGCTTAATGTCAGGCACTTACATTACAGAAATGCAGACTGTGGAGATGGGTAATCTAATCAGAAAGATTATAGAGTGGATGCTGTACATTTGAAAGAATATTGAGAGGACATTGAAAAGAACAGTCAGAAATATCTGGAATTGTTACCCCTAGAAGAATTTTGCTATTCTGGTTGTGATGACAGTTTATTCAGAATGATTTATATCTTTGCAGCCAAAGAGCTGATTGTCATTAGAATAACTACATTTGACTGTTGAAAAGAAAATTTCAAAATTATCTACATGTGACATCAGACTGTCCATTAATAAACAGGACACTAATACTCACTATTTGCTACAGGAATAGAAAAAAGTGTGAGATTTCATTCTTGGAAAAGCAAATACTTACATACCACTCTCATGGTTAAGGAATTGGGCGAGTCTGAAGAAAAATATCATCTTTAGAGTTCTGCCTTGCATTAATCCAAGATGTATCATCTATTTATTGCCTTAACTGGTCTGATTGGAGGAAAATTAAGTAAACGGCATGTGAATGACAAGGAAGAGGAGAGATGACTGGATACTTATGAAGTTTTCTGTATCAAGCCACATTTTTACATATTATATCAGAATTGTGAATTGCCTAATATCAGACATATTCCATTTCTCAAGCAAATATAAATTTTATGCATTATTGGATAATTTATAATATTATTATAGCTGCTTCTCTACATTGGATATTTTCAAAAGAAATAGTCACTGTATTAATTTATGGTGAAGTCATAAAAAATAGACCCCAAAATATAAGTTTTGCATATCACTACTTCCCTGATCTTTTTTTTTTTTTTTTTTGGGGCTTATCTAAAGTCCTTTTGCCTACGAATTTTGTTACGATAGAGCCAATAGAGCATTATGACTACAAGAATACCTTCTGGTTTTATTCTTTTTTTAAATGATTTTATTTATTTATTTGAGAGAGAGAGAGAGAAAGAGCAGGTGAGTGAGCGTGAGCAGGGGGGAGGGGCAGAGGAGCTGAGCAGGGAACTGGACTTGGGGCTTGATCCCAGGACCCCTAGATCATGAAGTGAGCCAAAGACAGACAGTTAACCAACTGAGCCACCCAGGTGCTCCCTCTTCTGGTTTGGTACTATTTTGAGTATTTCTTGAACTCCAGTAACTGTTACCTAAGATGTTTATTTTCCTCTACACAATGTTGTATGTTTTTAAGACATATTTAATTTCATTGACTAGAACACAGAGGGGGGTGGAGGGTAAAGGACAGAAAGAAAGACTGACACAAGTAGTTATTTATTTAAAATAAAAATAAAACTACAGTATTGTGCCAAGATATAACAGAAGACTTAATGAATGGAGAATTATTACGTTCCAAAATGAGAAGATTCATGGTCAGTTCCTCTAAAATTAAGCTACACATTTAACAATCTTCAATCAATTACCCCCCCCCCTTTTTTGAGCAAAAATAGTCTAAAGTATCTCTGGAAAATACAATTAATAAGATAGCCATATGTTTGAAAAGAAGAACTATGTCGAAGTATTTTCCCCATCAAGTATTAAACTACTATAAAATAATATAAGATGTGTTAAATGATAAAAATGCAACTAAGTAAATTTAAAGAGAAGATGGCTTTATTCAGCAATTCATGAATCTGGCAACATCATACCTAACAATGGAAGAAGCTCTGTCAAGCTGTAGAAAATGAAAGAATTTTGGGCACCTGGGTGGCTCAGTTGGTTAAGCGACTGCCTTCGGCTCAGGTCATGATCCTGGAGTCCCGGGATCGAGTCCCACATTGGGCTCCCTGCTCGGCAGGGAGTCTGCTTCTCCCTCTGACCCTCTTCCCTCTCGTGCTCTCTGTCTCTCGTTCTCTCTCTCTCAAATAAATAAATAAAATATTAAAAAAAAAAGAAAAGAAAAGAATTTTAAGGTTGGAAAGGGGGTGGAAAAAGGAAATTGTTAGGAAATAATGCATTGTTTCAGGCAAGATTGCTTTTGGAAGGGAAATGGAGGGGCTCTCTCTGGCAGATTCTTTCACTAGTGCTCGTCGGGTAACTCCCTATTGACCGGTTAAGGATACATTCCTGAGGGGTCGAAAATGCAGTTGGGTAAGGTATTAATTCTTGGTTTGCTGAAGTACAGTTTAGCACAAGTGACTCCACTTGTTAATAGAATACCTGGGCCTGCTGTCTCCTTTTTAACAATTCCCCCCTTTTGATCAGACTCTCAGCTTAACTGAGAGGTCTGATCTAAATTTAAGGCATTAGCACCACTCTCTGCTACTGTTTAATAGTTCTCACAGCTTTCGTGGATCCTCTGTGGGGTAGTCAGAGGCCATCATGCTTTCTGTCTAATCTCTGTGCTATTCCTAAGCCACGACTTCAGTTTCACAATTTTTAAGGTGGACATTATCCTGCTCCTCCCCCTTCTTCGTCTTCATCTCTGTCTTTGTCTTAGGGAAATCTTTTGCTTGGTGGTTAGCAGCTGTGAACATGCATTTAAAGCTTTTGAGAGAATATAACACACCAGAGAGATTACTTTGATTCTTATAAGCAAGATAATTTCCAATGTTTGGAGTGCACTTCAAAGCCATGTTCCCCAAGACCCAAATGGATCAAAATCAAATAAGGCAAAGTAAGACCCTGTGGAAAGTGACACCTTTCTAAGCCCAGTGGCTTGCTCGGTGATTTTATTTCACTGAGTTTCAACTTCTCCAGAAGTGTTCATACAGGTACAAGAGGTAGTGTCAGCCATAGCACAAACACTTGTATGTTTGGCTGAAAGATAACCGAGGTATTCTATTATCAAGAGCAACTTTGGCCAGAGAATCTAAGGATATTTGTTGGGCAGTCATTGTCTTACCAGCAGATTCTGCAATATTTCAAGAATTGAGGGGAGATTTGTGATCATATTCTCATTTACCTTTACTCCTTACCAGGGAAGTACAGCCCTGCCAAAGGAAATGAATCCTGATTTGTGAATGCCTCCTGCTAATTACTTTCTAACTCAACGATATAAATCCAGCGGAATCAACCAATGGGGTGTCTTAGTTTGTTCGTGGAAAGTTGGAGGCACAGTTAGATAATCTCATAGACATTGTCTGGCTTTGTGCCAGCTATCTAGGCATTAACAGGCGCAAGCAGAATGATAACCACCACAGACAAAGATAAATCCGTCGGGACACAGACCACTCCCACTCAGGTGGTATGTTAATGGATTCGCTTGCCGGGATTGTGGCATTTGTCCCTTCAAGCCAGGGGTCAGTTAGGTTTACTCCTACCCTGAAATAAAAAGTTGCTCTAAAATCCATAATTTTACCCCCTACCCCTTCAGCAATGACAAAGGAGATATGGATGCTGGCATTATCTTTCCAGGCCAATACCAGAGTAAAGGAAAGAAAGGGAAGAAGGAAGTATATCATGTTCAGTTAAAGTATGAAGTCTCGATCTGGCATTTGAGGGAAGTGATCTACCTCAATTTGATTTGAGGGTCTCTTGCAGTTTCGCAGGACTAGGTATCAGGTGAAGCCTTCTTCCACCGTGAGATGTATATCCAGGATCCAAATCCCTGAAGTATGGCTGCCATATGGGTAGTGAGAATGAGCTGGAATAGTCCCTTCCATGGAGGTTCAAGGGCCGTCTTTGTTCTTAGTGATTCCATTTCAGGAGGGTGGGAGAAAATTGGATACATTAGTTTGGAGATTCATAGCCAGACTTTTTTTTTTTTTTTTTAGGAAATTAGACTAATTCAGGAACCAGTCCAGTTTACAGGTCTATAACAAAATCAAAAACAATTAATAGGATTAGAATCTAATATAGACAAAGGTGAACACATAATTTTTCCCTCTAGAAATATCCCCATTTCTGTGTTTTCTAAGGATAATCATGGTGAAACTGATTTGTTTGCATTAGACTTGGCCTGAGTATTTATGTAAGTGTGGCAAGATACTGACTGACCATATAAGCTCTTTTTAAGATTGCTTTGCTGGAACCTTATAAGCAAGGTACAAGACTGATTTTTCCAAGGGGCTTTACTGGCTCGGTAAAGTCAATCTCAATTCCTTAAAACTGTCTAGTCAGCCTGAGTCTATGCATATCTATTTCAAATATGACATTCTAGTGAAGCTTTGGTGATATAATCAATCCTGTTACAAAAGGAACAGAATCTCATTGAACTCATGCAAATAACTAACAATATTGCCATGAAAAGAATGCTCAAGAGTTTTCTAATTCTGGAGGGATCAGGTAGGGAGGAAAAGTAAATGTCTCATCTTTGTTCACAAAGGTATACCTTACCAAATTGATAGCTTAAGAGAAAAGAGAAAAAGGTTTCTTAAAATCTGGAAAAACAAAACATTAAAGAACCAGCAATGTTTCAGATAAAAAGTCCTCATCAGTTCATTCAGTCCCATGATGTTAATGCTTGTTCTGCTTGAATCCAGTTTTTCCATTAGTTCTGGAAATTCTTACCCTGAGTTCAGTTTTATGATCTTAAAGTTACCAAAAACATGAACTAGTTAAAAAAAATCATTTCCATGAATCTCCTTGAAGATGAAGTGCTTTTACAGGAATAGTTTTGCAAAAACATTTGAGTAAAACAATAACTGTCTGTAAATGACAAAAGACTTTTAAAAATACCCATTATTAAAGATCTGATGAGAGTTCATTTTCATGAAATTGACAAGAAAATTTGGTTATTTCTATGACACAACACCTTTTAAGATAATAACAAATTATGATAGATAACATTATACTAGGACATATCAGATTTCCAAGAATTTCATATTTTCTGGAACATGTATAACATATACCGACACAAACACAACATAAAGAAGGCTTTGTGGTGCTTCTTATTTGACGATGTTTCCCATGCGATTTAGCATATCAAATAAGCCTAATTAGTTTAACATGACTCTTTTTATAAAGAGAGAAAATAAATCTTTTGACATGTTCCAGAGACCCTATGGAAAATCCCAAAGTTAGTTCTTTTTTTTTAAAGATTTTATTTATTTATTTGACAGAGAGAGAGACAGCAAGAGAGGGAACACAAGCAGGGGGAGTGGGAGAGGGAGAAGCAAGCTTCCTGTGGAGCAGGGAGCCTGATGTGGGGCTCGATCCCAAGACCCTGGGATCATGACCTTAGCCGAAGGCAGACGCTTAACGACTGAGCCACCCAGGTGCCCCCCCCCAAAGTTAGTTCTAAAGCAAAAAGACTTCATTTAGAATTTGATTTGGGGGAATTTTGTCAAAAATACCAAAAAGTTTATCTTTTAATTAATTTCTTATTTCTTAAGCTTTTATTTTAATTTCAGTATAGCTAACACACAGTGTTACATTAGTTTCAGGTATACAAAATAGTGATTCAATAATTCTATACATCACCCTCTGCTCATTGTAAGTGGACTCTTTAATCCCTAGCACCTATTTGACCCATCCCCCCACCCACCTCCCCTCTGGTAACCATCAGTTTGATCTCTATAGTTAAGAGTCTGTTTCTTGGTTTGTCCTTGTTTTATTTTCTTTGCTCATTTGTTTCTTAAATTCCACATATGAGTGATATCACATGGCATTTGTCTTTCTCTGACTTATTTCACTTAGCATTATACTCTCTAGTTCCATCCATTTCATTGCAAATGGCAAGATTTCATTCTTTTTTTATGGCTGAATAATATTTCATAATATATATGTCATATCTTCTTTATCCATTCATCTATCAGTGGACCCAGGCTGCTTCCATAATTTTGGCTATTGTTGATAATGCTGCTATAAACATAGGGGTGCATGTGTTTCTTTGAATTAGTGTTTTTGTATTTTGGGGGTAAATACCCAGGAGTATGATTACTAGATTGTAGGATAGTTCTATTTTTAACTTTTTTGGGGAACCTCCACTTGTCACAGTGACTACACCAGTTTACATTCCCACCAAAAATGCAAGAGGGTTCCTTTTCCTCCACATCCTCACTAACACTTGTTGTTTATAAAATACCAGAAAGTTTTAAAACAGTTGGTCTAATAGGAACATAGGTCACCATAAAACAATACTTAGTTTCCCACTTAAACACAGTGACAATTACAGACTTTGCAGGCAAATACAGAAAGTTAAATAGTTGGTTAAAAAAAAAAACTACTTTAGCTCTTTTAATAGGGTAGATTCTTTTTTCTTGTTAATATAATCAAACACCTGATAAAAACGACACAGGAAATTATTTTGACAAAACACAGAATCCTTGTTTTCTAGACATATTACTTTAAAAGGTAAAGAAAAACCTTTACAGTCTTTTATCAAGAACAGACCAATAGTACAAGAAAACTTTGTCCTCTTAACAGAAAGAAAACTGAATTATAATTTTGTACCAGTTTCCTTTTGATATTAAAACTCATTTACTTAATTAAATTCATTTTAGTTTTAGCCAGTCCTGACACATGTAAAATTCCTTTCCCTTATTATTTCTAGTAGTTTTCATTATATATATATTAGAATTTTAACCCTTAGAATACTTTAATTTCTAGTGAAAACTAAGAAATAAGAGATTATAAATGGTCTTTTACATTAACATTCTATGGACTGGCGGACATACTTTTATAATTTCTAGAAATGTGCCTTCTCATTGAAAATTTCTCAGCGTGTCATAAAACACACTAATAGACCCAAATAGTTTTAATTCCTTTGTAAAAGGAAGCCAAAAAAAAAAAAAAGGATAAACCTATGTTCAGTAATTAGTGTTCAAATTTTATCTTATTTGGAAATAATCTGGATATTCAGAGGATTGAACTTATCATTTAATATAACCTAGCAGACTTTAAGTTTTCAGGTTACCAAAATATTTGGGGAAACTATTTAAAAAGCTCACCCCAAAACTTTTTATCCTACTTTTATCTATTTAATTTACTTGTTCTTAACAATTATGTTTAGACTACCCATAAAACTTTATGATACGGTAGGCAAAGTCAGCCCTCATCTCAAGCTATTTTTTTAAGATTTTGTTTATTTATTTAATTGACAGAGAGAGCGAGAGAGAGAGTAAGAGGGAACACAAGCAGGGGGAGCGGGAGAGGAAGATGCAGGCTTCCAGCCGAACAGGGAGCCTGATGCGGGGCTCGATCCCAGGACCCTGGGATCATGACCTGAGCCAAAAGCAGTCCCTTAACCAACTGAGCTGCCCAGGCGTCCTCAAGCTATTTTTCTTGCTGATAAACTTAGTAAGAGATTACATGAACTTAATTGACCTTTAGTAAGCCTAGATAGGATAAAGGTATTATATTTAATGCTGATAACTCCAAAGACATGCCTGTTTTAATTAACTCAGCAAACTCAAACTGGCTTTAATACCAAATATTTTCCCAGATCACATGAATCTGAAATTCATTTGGATTAAGTTTCTATTCTATTTTTGAGAATTTTTCTGAATACTAAATTTATGTAAGTGCTTGTTTGTTTAAGCCAATTAAATAGGCTTTTTTACAAATTAACTTTGGTAATACACTCTAGAGGTAGAAAAATACTACACTTCTATAACACATGTATAGGGGCTCATTAAACACACAGACAGACGTAAACAGAGATCTTATACCTTCTATGGCTAAAGCTCTTTATTACTAATATTTGTGGAGAAGTCACTTAAGATTTGAATCTTAATTAATCCTAAGAATAAGACAAGTAATCTTGTGGAAGCTGTATAGCAGTTTGTATTTTTATTTTTATTTATTTATTTTTAAGATTTTATTTATTTATTTGACAGAGAGAGACAAAGCAAGAGAGGGAACACAAGCAGGGGGAGTGGGAGAGGGAGAAGCAGGCTTCCTGCTGAGCAGGGAGCCCGATGTGGGGCTCGATCCCAGGACCCTGGGATCATGACCTGAGCCGAGGGCAGACGCTTAACGACTGAGCCACCCAGGCGCCCCAGTTTGTATTTTTAAAGAGCCTCTTTTCTCCATTTTTTTTTCTTTAGTCTTAGGAATGGGGAATGGTCTAGGTAAGAGTTAACATTTAAATCTAAAAGGCACAGGGAAGGGATTCAAGTTTCTCTAAGAAGGTTTTCCTAAAGCCAATATTTACAAGCCTTTTGAGATAAATAGGGGAGGTTTTGGTACTCCTAAAAAGGAATATGTGAACTTTGAATTGCTTCAAGTGCTTTATTTCTAGTTTTGTAAAGATTTGTAAGATAAGGAAGTTCATTCTAACTCTTCAAAGAATTGGAGAGACAAGCTGAGGGTTCTGGAGGGGAGGGGGGTGGGGGGGATGGGTTAGCCTGGTGATGGGTATTAAAGAGGGCACCTAATGAATGGAGCAATGGGTGTTATACGCAAACAATGAATCATGGATCACTACATCAAAAACTAATGATGTGGGCGCCTGTGTGGCTCAGTTGGTTAAGCGACTGCCTTCAGCTCAGGTCATGATCCTGGAGACCCGGGATTGAGTGCCGTATTGGGCTCCCTGCTCGGCGGGGAGTCTGCTTCTCCCTCTGACCCTCCCCCCTCTCATGTGCTTTCTCTCTCTCTCTCTCTCTCTCTCTCATTCTCTGTCTCAAATAAATAAATAAAATCTTTAAAAAAATCTAATGATGTAATGTATGGTGATTAACATAACATAATAAAATAAAATTAAAAAAAGAATTGGATTGCAGCTTAAAGGACATTATAGGTTGATCTACACATCCAACTATGTTACCTTCAATTTGATTAGGGAAGAAGCCCTAAGAAAAAAGAATTCTTAATGGGCTCTGAATATCAGCTTCCAATTTGGCCAACTTTTGACCACAGAAGTATTTAAACATTTCTTTTAAATATCTTGTCAGTTTTCAGCCAGGACAAACAGTAAATATATCTGGCAGTATTGAATGACCACTTGGACTCAAGAGGTGTCCCCAAGAGGATACAAAAGATATTTTATTTTCCCCTATCTACAGGGTACTACAGACAGAGATATGAGGGAGGTGACTATGGTAAGAATTCTCACCCTTAGCTGGCCTCTGCCAATTTTTCCAGGATCCCATCTGTGGGTTCTGAGTGCAGTTTAAAGTGAAGCATGTAATTCTGACATTTACCAGAATTTGGCAGTGTTTTTAAAATTAATTTTAATTTAGTTTCCCCTTGGCTGTTTAAGGGAGTAAGTGTAGCAGGTTAGCAGAAAATTCCTCAGAGTCTCATCAGCTCTGGGAGCAGCCCATAAAGCCATTAATGTGGTGAACTTTTGCTTATGGTCTTGTAGTCTCTTCAGAGTGCAAATAGAGTTCAGACATAGGATTACTAGAATGGCTACTTGAATAAAGGAAGATAGAGGGCAGCAGTAAAAGTTATGACAGTCGTATAATCTTTTGTTTTAGATGCCTCTTGTGTCTAGTTTTTCATTAGCTTTTTGCAGTTTTACTTTTAATGACACTATTTTGGAATTTTTGAAGCCTTTTGGAAGCTTCTGCATACCAACTAAAATAGTTATTCCATTCCTAAGGGTTTGTTTAATTTGGAACTCTTACTTTTAAGTACACTTCCTAAATGAATGATCTTGTCTAATTGAAACATCCCTTCTAATGGATATTGTCATTCCCCTGAGGGATGGCAGAAGTCTGGTCGGACCCTAGCCACAGATGGAGTTCAACCCACATTTCTGTCTGGTCATATTTTGGAGTCTGTCAATATGAGGGTTACTGAGAAGATACATTTCCATGACATGAAACAAGCTTAGTAAGATGTTGCTGTTTTTGTATTTATAGCTTCCAGGACCATAATTCTTAGATATAAAATAAGCAGGTATACTAGAAGGTTGTGCACTTAACTCTTTAGAGTTTAAGGATCCCATTAGCTAAGCCTTTGGATTTCTCTGAGCCAAACTAATACCTAAAGGACTTGAGCTATTGGATTTGGGATTGTGCAGTGTTTTACAGTGTACCTTTCTGCACAGAAATTGTCTTGAATTTGGTGGTTGACCTACCATCAATCTAACTTGTTCTGTGGCCAACTTATTCTAACACAGAAGTCTTTGGGTTGGTGGCGAGCACCCTAACAATTCTTAAGTGCTCAACCCATGCCCACCAATTTTCACAGCTTTTTGGTCTCCAAAATCCCTATTAGCAATAGCTTTTACCTATGCAAAAACAAGGCAAACAAACACGTATACCTTGATATATCAGCAGTAACCAAGAGATGATACTATGTCCTGGCCAAGAGAAGGCTTTGTGTGCCCTACCAACAACCTCTATGGAACCTCCGACCCGGGAAAGAACTGAATCAGCAGACCTCAACAATTGCAGACTGTGCAATGGGGGCTCAGCATGGATGTGAACTGTGCATTGCCCCGAACAGTTCCCTTGTGGATTTTGGGACAGAATTAAGGCGTGGGAGTTTCCCATTAAAAAACCTGGTCTGAAAAGCTAGAGCCTTAGCTCCAGTTCAAGCTGACCTGCCCTGGATTGGAAAGCCAATTAGAATCGGAAGCTCCTTGCAAAGACAGTGGAGCTGTGAACCTAGAAGGAACATAGCCACGGCCTTAGGAAACAGTGAGAAAGACAGTGAATTCAGAGTGTTCATGGGATACCACCCTGTGTTTCTTGTTGTTCCCAAAGCTGTCAGCAGTCTCCTTCCATCCTGCTGCTGCCACCAAATCTGTTAACAAAAATTAAACTAAAGTAAATTTAAAGATCAAATTGGCTTTATTCCCTAATTCATGAATCTGGCAGCATCCCATCTAACAATAGAAAGGAGCTCTGCGGAGCTGTAGAAAAGAAAAGGTTTTTAAAGGCAAAAAAAGGGGTGGAAAGAAGGAAACTATTGGCAAAGAATGCATTGTTTCAGGCAAGGATGCTTTCCTAAGGAGAATGGAAGGGGTCTATCAGGCAGATTATTGCACTAATGCTGTCCCAGGTGATTCCATGTTGACTGGTTAAAGATCATGCTCCTGGAGGATCGAAACTGCAATTAGGTTAGGTTTTAAGTCCTGGTTTGCTGACATGGGACTTAGCAACTGGGCTCCATTTTCAGCTTGCTGTATCTTTTTTAATCAATAGTATGGTATTATTTCAAAATAGAATTGGCTCAATGGAATCTAATAGAAAGTCCAAATGGAGACTAAAATCTATATAGTAATTTAGTTTTTATAAAGTTGGCATTTTTTTTTAGAAAAAAGTGACAAAACATAGATTATTCGATAAGTAGCATTGGAACAAATGGTTCACAGTATGTAATAAAATAAAGTTAGATCCCTACCATAAAACAAAAGACATGCGATGAATTGTACATTAAAAGTTTGGGGGCATCTGGCTGGCTCAGTTGGCAAATCATGTGACTCGATCTCAGGTCGTGAATTCAAGCCCCATGTTAGGTGTGGAGCCTACTTAAAAAAAAAAGTTTAAAAGGCATGAGATAAAATAAGGATTATAGATGGATTATAGACTAAATGTATAAAAAGCAAGAAATAGTTGGAAGTACTAAAAAAATTTAGAAAAAAATTATGGGATGATGAAGGTCTTTTTAAATATAACAGATTTAAAAGAAGAAAAATATCATTTTAACTACATAATAGTAGGTTTTTTTATTAAAACAAAATATTTTTGATAAATTAAAAAGAATTAAAAATTTATACAGGAAATTTGTAAGAATGGTTTACCTCACTTATAATCCATGATATAAAAGATAGGTATTTTCACTTTTAGATTGTTGAAATTAAAAAAGAATGTTAATTTCTAGTGAGAATGAAAGTATGGGGACAGAAAAATCTTGATTAATGTCTCAAATTACTTTTGGCTGTGTCTTTTGTTCTCTTTTAACTCCATTTATACTACCATAAAACTGTAACAAGGAGGTCAAGAACATATGGACACCCTGGGCACCTGGGTGGCTCAATCAGTTAAGCGTCTCCTCTGGCTCAGGTCATGATCCCAATGTGCTGGGATCAATGGGGAGTCTGCTTCTCTCTCTCCCTCTGCCACTCTCCCTACTCATTCATTCTCTCTCTCAAATAAATAAATAAAATCGTTACAAAAAAGAATATATAGACACCCAAAAGTTAGCATTGGTTATTGCTCAGAGAATAAATAATTTTCTAAAAAACTTAAATCTGTATTTACATTTATCTAAAAACGTGTATTGCTTATGTAATTCCAGAATTTTTTAAAAGGATAGAATAAAACGATTACACCCTCTTTATTATAAAACTTTAGAAAGATTGGGGGGAATGCCCAGTTTTGCCCACATCATAGAGATTGTAATTTATTTTAATAGTATATTAATAATGAATAAAAAGCTTTATTTTAAAAAGCTTTATTTAATATATATAATGTATTATTTTCTCTAAATATTTTGCTCAAAGAGGATCCCAGGTGTTGTTTTATACTGGCTCACAGTTTAACATAGTGTCATATAGGAGAAATTCAGACTTAGCTACCCCAAATTTCCAGCTGTGATGGTGGAAATAAAATAAACCCTCATGGGCTTTGGCATGCTAAAACTTCAAAAAAGGAAATTTCATCTCCCGTGGCTCTAAGTTCCTCAATTCATTAGAAGGCCAGTTAGCCTCACATATGTAAAAGGAATGCTAGGACCATTTTCTCTAATTTCCTACTTTGACCTTTGTTTATGCAGTTGAGCAGTGCTTTTTCAAACTACTGGTTGTCATCATTAATGGATTGTAAAATCCTTCAGTGGTCCCTACCCAACATTAAATTTGTATTGAAATAAGTTAGATTAGAATGAATAGACCAGATTAGAATAGAATAAAAAAAGACAGGATCAAAATGCTTTGCACATAATTAGAGTTAATATAATTTCTTAAAACTTTTCATCATGCATATGGGTACTTAGCCATGAAATAAAAATGTTTTGTTTTATTTTTTTGTACTCTAAATTGTGATTTAAAAACAAAACAAAACAACAGCAATTTTTTTAAAAGACACTGCAAAGAAGTATAATTTAACTTTTAGGTAGACATGATGATCTTTTTAACAAAATCTCAAAAATATGTTCTATATGATGAAAAGTAATATTTTGAAAACAATCTTCCTTATATGCTTAAAGTATTTCTGGTGCAACTCTTCTAGGTAGTTCCACTCCAAAATTATTTTTTTTATTACTGAGATATGGACTTGAATATTGGCCCCAGCTGGCCTCATTTTGTTCCTCTGTAAAATCAGTAGGTTGAACTCATATAAGAGTTTTTAAAATGCGAAATATAAAAATCTTACGTCTATGGCTTTTGCTATAAGCTTTAAGAGTATTTGTGTAATATCTTAATTTTTGTTACTCACCACTCATAATTGTGTTGTTAGTTAAAATGACTCCAAAACAAATTATTTTTCAGGAATGTAAAGCAGATTTGTGTAGCTCATTTTAGTTATTCAGTGTTGTATTTGAAATAGTTTCTGAAACTATTTTCCTTCCACCTCACCCCTACCTCCTTTTGTCTTTAAATTTAGACACCTATCGTTTGAGGGTTTTAATGTAAACATATTAATGAAGATATATAGGAGTCTGGAAACTAACTTAAAACCTTACTTAATAATAACTTATTCTGTGACCTAAGATAGGCTAGTTAATTTTTTTTAAATGTTAACTTCTTCATCTGTAACAGAGGGATAATTAACTTGTTCTGCCAACCTACAATACAATGGGTAAGTGCTAAAACAGAAGTCTGTATGACATGAAGTAAGATCACCAAGAAGGAAGGGGAAGGGAGATGTAGGGTAAGGGGTTAGAGGTAAGGGATTTGGTGAAGTGTTAGTAAAGGAGATTTTTACTGAGATGATACTTGAAGAATGTATAGACATCAGATGAGCAGAGGAAAGGGTCTAGAACATGCCGTACAAAGAACAAGGATGAGAAGGAGGCAATTTAAGAGATAGACGATAGAATTTATAAAAAGGCTTGGTAACCAACTGATTTGGCTATGAGGGAAAAGAGAGGAGAAGTTTGGGATGAATTCCATGTTTTGATTTGGAGCAATTGAGTCAGTGACAGAAATAGTCAGTGAGACTGATTATGTAGAATAGTCTTGTGGCTGGATTGAGAGAGAAAATAAGGGAGCTTAGCTATGCCCTTTGTAAGTCTTAAATATCACTGATTCATTCAAGTAGAACTACCCAATAAACAATCAGTTACTAATTAGAAACTCAGGTGAGATATTTAGAGATATTGTGAAGAAGGGCTGGGCATAGATATTTGAGAGGTATTGAAAAATATGTGTTATAGATGACTCTTGAAAAATGCTTGGCTTTCTGAGGGTAATGAAGAGCATGAGGTAAACGGAGTATTACTTTTTTAACCTATTTTAAATATGAGAATCTTGAGTATTGGCCTTGAAGAAATGGCCAGTAAAGAAAGGCATTAATTATAAAAGAATATAAATAATTCCCAATGCAATAATTTGGCCTTGAACATTATGGGACTGGACAACCTAGGGCTCGGGAATAACCTAAAACAGGAAAAAGAGCATCCCTTTATTTGAGACAGAAACAAAGTGAATGAGTGTGAATTTGGATGAAAAACAAAAAAAAATTGACATTAGGAAGGGGCACATTAATTTAGCTGAGGATAGCTTTGAGTTTTCTAGTACTATTAAATGCAATATTTCTTCTAGCATTTCAGCATCATTTGGCATTTAAATACCCAAATTGATTATTAAACATGAGCTCTGTTGTGATGTGAACAAACTAGAAACTGCCTGGAAAACTCTGAAGGCATATCTCTTAGAGATGGATGGACATTATTTTGGATTTGTCCACTGGCAAATTTGATTATTTCAACTTCAGTTTTCTCATCAATAAAATGAGAGATTTAGACTAGATAGCATTCATTAGATCAGCAAATCTATTTATTCATTGTTTATCTGATGTGTGGCTCTGTCTTTTCCATTTTAATATTTTGTGATTATTTTCATCACAAAATTGACAACGTTCCCCCCACCTCAGCTTGAGAAGGAAACTCATCCAGGTGTTTATTGAGTAGGAGAGGTTATCTTTGTTCCCATTCATTGATATTTTGGATAAGGACATACTTATCCTGATATACTAAGATAAGCAAAAAAAGTAGCTTTTGATTTGTTTTGTTGTATTTTTATTAAGTCTGGATGTAGAGACAGGTGGTCTATTATGATTATGACAACATATCATTTATTTGTGTGATGCAAGGTATAGCCTTTAATTCTAATGTAAAAATTATTCGTTAGAACACTGTGGTTTTCTTATGCAGATTCATATGCTTCCTTTATTATTTTGAAACCTATATATATAGTCTTATGAGGTATATGCAAAGAACTCATGCTTGTTTTCAAGAATATTTTTATAATTAAGGTAATAGGGTACCATTGGTTTTTCAAATTCTGACTCAAACTTTGGTGATGTTAATAACCAATTAAGAGGGGAGAATTTCCCTGGTGGCCAAGAGTGTATTTTAAAATTAGTTTTAAGGTCCCTCAATGAATCACTGAGCATGTCTTTAAAAAATAGTTTGAGTAAAACTTCATTAAATAAATGAATAAAGCAGCTAGTGATGAAGAATGGATTAGACAAGATTCTTTTCCTATTTAACACAACTAACAATATTATCATGTCATAGCCCATGGACCACCAGGGATTTATCTGAGACAAGGGTCAAACCTGATTAGTAGCTTCCAAAATCTGGGCATACTTTATTAACAGACTCTGAATTTCAATTTCAGTAATGGCTTTGTGGGTATCTGCTATGTTTTTCAGGTGAACTATGGCAGTTAGTGCACTTAAGATTAAACCATTATGTTACCTGAGGGAGTGCATACATCATGGTATGGCCTAGCTAGTTCTGACTAATTAGGAATTAGGAATAAAAGATAATCAATTACATTTTCTTCTGTGATGTGAAAATGGGTATGCTTGTGATAGTTTGGAAAGCCTAGACACTTTATAATTATATATATATATGTGTGTGTGTATATATATATAATTCTGTTTTGCTAGGTTCCATTATTAAAAAAAAAGAAAAGAATTAAATACCTTCCCTAAGAGTCCTTTTTCAATATTTAGGCTGTATGTTGTTGATTAAAATAATTGATAAATCCTTAAAGTACAAATTTCTCCCCTGTCCAAATCAGGATATAGCCTTGTGTATCTTGAGGGCTCAGTCTGTGTGGCAACAATTACTGGTTTCATCATTCTGTGATCAAGCTAGTATGAGACAGGAAGCAGCAGTTTAAGACCCATTTCCACCTCTCCTTTCCCATCATTAAATAATGCTTTACCCTTCCTGGGGTAACCTCTCACTGGGAAAAAGTCTTAGAGCAGAGGTTTTGAATTGTTGGGTTTTCAAGGCTGCTTGTAAAAACTTTAGGGTTCCCAATAAGAAGCAAAAAAAAAAAAAAAAAAGAATTATCTGGCCTCTTTTCCAGACTTACTAAATCACAGTGTTGGAGAACAGGCATTTTTATTTTAAATTTTCCTATGTGATTCTTAGAGTACCTGACACTGGACACACAGACGTGTCCAATTGTTCTCCTTTGGGAAAATGAATAGTGTTGTATAGTTTGGTGTTAGTTTCATTAAACTTGATTTTCTGCACATTTCAGCACTCTCTAGAAGTAATATGTATTCTTGGATGGTCCATGGGCTTTATTTGTTTCATTTGAAGTATAGCTGGATGACAGTAGCCTTCTACAAACATGTTGCACAACAGAGAGTGTTCATTTTTTTAGTCACAATTTCACCATTCATGGGAATAAGTATTGGATCGTAGAACTAAAGGGGACCTCTAGAGAGCATTTCATCAAGCCCCCTGTCTCTAATTAAGTGGCTGTCTAAAGCATCCAGAAGAGATTTCCCTTAAATACTGACAAATAGAGGTTCAAGAAGCCCATTCAGTTGCTCATTACAGTGTTTTTATCACTCTAATAGTCAATAAATTCTTCTTCCCATCCAACTCAGATCACCTCTGCCTTAACTCAAGCATTTTTCTTCTTGTTCAAACCTCCATGTATGTGGCTGAAAACAGCCTAACATTAAAACCATTGCATTGAAGCACTATCTATTTAATGGACACAGTGTGTTTCATGGACACAGTTTGTCGAAATCTGGTCAATAAAGAGAAACAGTATAGGCAGTATAAAGGTACAGGTTACTGAATACTAATTGAAATAGAATAAAATAAAAATAAAATAAATGTGCTTTAAAATATGTTTAGCAATGGAATTCGGGGCTGTCCAGGATACTCTTTACATAGACATCTGTTATGTAAAAGAAAGGAGTAGTTTTCTGACAGCCTCATACTTGCTCTCTGAAATTTTGCCTTCACAATCAGTCCAGTATTTCTGTTCCCACTTTAGGATTTTTTCCTCCCAAATCTTCCTACCTGCTGGCATGTGAATTTTTTTTCTCTTTATTTATTTTTTATTTTTTTTTATTTTTTAAATTTTTTATTGTAATGTTAATCACCATATATTACATCATTAGTTTTTGATGTAGTGTTCCGTGATTCATTATTTGTGCGTAACACCCAGTGCTCCATGCAGAATGTGCCCTCTTTAATACCCATCACCAGGCTAACCCATCCCCTCACCCCCCTCCCCTCTAGAACCCTCAGTTTGTTTTTCAGAGTCCATCGTCTCTCATGGTTTGTCTCCCCCTCTGACTTACTCCCCTTCATTCTTCCCCTCCTGCTATCTTCTTCTTTTTCTTTTTTCTTAACATATGTTGCATTATTTGTTTCAGAAGTACAGATCTGTGATTCAACAGTCTTGCACAATTCACAGCGCTTTGTTTGTTTGCTCTTCCAGTTAGTGATAGAAGGCTTAACAACACAAATGGGAAATTAAAGCAAGAGGTCAGTCAGTGTGGTAAAATTTCAGACAAGATCGACAGTCAGTCGATCAACCAAATGGTATAAATAATCTATATAGTTTTCCCCATTTTTGCTGGATAGCATAATGATTCTCAACTGTAGACTGCATATTGGAATCGCCTGGGGAGTTTATTAAAAGTGGCAAATCCTAGAATGTTGCAGGTAATTTTGATTTAATAGGAATTAGATGATTCCCAGGCATTTTAAACATTTTATTTAAATTTAATTAATTAACATATAGTGTATTATTAGTTTCAGAGGTACAGTTCAGTGATTCATCAGTCTTACATAACACCCAGTGCTCATTACACCACATGCCCTCCTTAATGCCCATCACCCAGTTACCCCATCCCCCCATCCCCCTACTCTTTCAGCATCCCTCAGTTTGTTTCCTATAGTTAAGAGTCTCTTATGGTTTGTCTCCCTCTCTGATTTCATCTTGTTTTATTTTTCCCTCCCTTCCCCTATGATCCTCTGTTTTGTTTCTTAAATTCCACAAATGAGTGAAATCACATGATAATTGTTTTTCTCTGATTGAGTTATTTTGCTTAGCATAATACTCTCTAGTTCCATCCACGTTGTTGCAAATGGTAAGATTTCTTTTTTTTTTTTTTTAAGTATTCTGTATCCTGCTACTCAAAATGCGGTCTGTGCACCAGCAGACAGTGACATGACCTGGGAGCTGATTTGAATGGACAATCTTGGGCCCCACTGAGATTGACCAAGTCAAAATCTTCATCTACACAAGAATTCCCATATTAGAGTTTGAAAGACCCTGTTAGATACTTTAATATTATACAGCTTGGTTCAGAACCACTGGGTAGAGGAAGTGAACAGAACCAGAAGGCCCTGAGATTGAGGATATGAAGGAAATGAGGAAAGAAGCAGCAGGTAAGGAAGGGAAGAGAAAAGTGGCAGAGTGTAAAATCAGGAGAAGACAGTTATCAAGACTTTACTTAAACTTAACCTTAATTTTTTAAAGGGCAAAGATCTTTTTGTTTTGTCACTGTGATGTCAGCGCTCCGTTTTGCATTATTTATGAATGTTCTTTATCCTTTTTGTAACTCATAGGAAGCAATAATAAATATTTAATTAATAAATTGTCAAAATTCTTTAAATAAAATAATTTCTAAGGGAGTAATTTTAAACATGGTATTGTTATATTTAAAGAAGTAATTATGCCATTGTTTTTATTGGTGATGTGCTGATATGATAAAGCTACTTACAAATACTTTAATTTCTTGAGATGATAGATATTCTCTCAATAGTATTCCCTTACTGTGGGATGTGTGGTTCCTTAAGCTTTATCCATCGATTCCTATGCATATTTTGGATGAACCTCCCTTCCCAATCTCATGTTTACTGAGCCTAATATAAGAAACATCTTAACTTCCCAGATTTTACCTTTTATATTAGACAATCACAGTTAGTGATGTACCATCAATGAATAAGCTAGTTAAAATTCGACCCAAATATTTTAATGCACCCAATGAAGCAATTTAGGAAGGATACTAAGTATGGGGGAGGGGTGGAATCTAATGAAATAATATTCAGGCAGGAGTGGAAATTAGTATAAGCAAGCAATTATAAGTTAATGTTCCCATGGAGGCTAAGTGAGTTATTTCACTGATTTCAGGAACTGTTTTGTTTTGTTTTTCCATCATAATAAAATATGAATATAGTTTGATGTATTTAATTCATATTAAGTAGTACTATTAATCAATAAATGTCATTAAATAGATTGTACAAAGGGAATGTTTTCTTTTTAAAAAATAAATCTCACGTAACAATGTGAAGAAATATTTCTTAACTGTGTCACCTCACTATTTAGAGATTAAGCTTATTTGTTTTTTTAGCTCTTTATATTGTTACCTGTCAAGCAGACAGTTCTAAATGTATTTCATGCTTACTAAACTTTCAATTGGAATTAAGGCATGTGAAAACAGTGATAGCAAAAAGTGCTATTTTTAGTTTTGAATGTATCTTACTTTTTTACTTTTAAAGTGAATTATAGACTGCTTTTGAAGCAAATCCCATAATTCTCATTAATATCTTAAGTCAAAATTTTGAAAAGTAATGACTTTAGAGAGATGTTTCTTTGTATATTCTTGAAATGTAATGGCATATCTAAGATCAAAGTGTCCTGAAAAAATATGTGATATGTGATCACTAGATAGACAAAATTGCTATTTTGAACAATTTACAGTTGACTCAACACATATGAATGAATAATTTAATGTACATATTTTTAAAGTTTCAGAGCATAATTATTATCGAACATAAGATTATACTGTTAGATTATATTTTAAAACATTATCATATTTAAATAGTATAGTCACAGAGAATTGATCTTAATGTGAACATCTAATAAATAATTTTAAAATAAATTAATGGTTAATTACCTTTATAAATATTATCTACATTAATTTTCTAATTTGATAGGAAAGACCAAAGTATATAAATGAAGAGAAACTGAAACATTTTGTATAGTACCCTGAACCACCATAGAGTTAGAAATGAACACTTAGACATATGTGTCTAAGATTAAAATAGGGTGTGACTTATAAACTATTAATGCTTACTTTGTGCTATTTCCGGCTGAGCAAATCCTGTCAACTTAAAGCCAGTAAATAGACTGTTCTATGATAACACTGACTTCAAATCTAGTAATGTGTTTACTTAACATATGTCTGCTATTTCAATTAGCAACTTTGGCGCATCAAAAAAGCCTTTTTAAATCCGGAAGAGAGGAATTATATATGATTTTATTTTTTTAAAAAAGTGTCTATTAAAAGTGTTTCCTTTTTATAGTATGAATTAGTAAGTAGAATATCTAAATAAATATACTACTTGGATGAAAGATAGGAACATCAATGTAAGCCCAATGTAGGAATATGAATAGTTAAAAAGTGGATATAATTTGTTTGGGTATATTTCATATATGTAGTGTATATGTATATGTACTGTGTATGTATAATGTATATAAAATATAAATTAAAATTACATGGTGACAGGTAGAGTTCTAGACTTTGGAATACACCAACAAACACACTGTGTAATAAGTGAGTTGTAAAATATGTCAGATGGAGTAAGAAAGGAAAGATGAAAGGAAGGAAGGAAGGGGAGGGAGGAAGAGAGAGAGAGAGAAAGATAAAGAAAGAAAAAAAGAAGAGGAGTGTTCATCAAGAATCAGTAGTTTGGAAAGGATTCAGGATTAAACAGAAGTTGGCTTCACTGGGAAAATGAGATTTGAGCAAAAACCGAAAGAAGGTAAATGGACAGACCAAATTGATTTACTATGTAGAAATTTCTTAAAAAAAAAAGATGTATTTATTTATTTGAGAGAGAGGAAGAGCGCGAGTACGAGTGTATATGCACCTGGGGAGGGGCAGAAGGGGAGCGAGAGAATCTCGAGACTCCCCGAGAAGTGGTAGCCCAAGGTGGGGCTTGATCCCACGACCCTGAGTTCGTGACTTAAGCAGAAATCAAGAGTCAGACATTTAATGAAGGGAACCACCCAGGTGCCCCCTATGTAGAAATTTCTATTAAAATACAAAAGAAATTATTTCAAAATTTAATGTTACCCAAATTGCAAATACAAAATATGCCCTGACAGGGGCACCGGGGTGGCTCAGTCCATTAAGCATCTGACTCTCGGTCCTTATCTCTTGATCATGGGATCAAGCCCCAGATTGGGCTCTGTGCTCAGCTCAGAGTCTGCTTCAGATTCTCTCTCCCTCTCCCTCCTCTCTCTCGCTCTCAAATAAATAAATAAAATCTTAAAAAAAATGCACTCACAAATCCGGACTTAAAATTTGTCTTTTTCAAAATCTTCTATAAGATGATAAGAAGTATCTTATAACTTTATTTTTACAAAATAAAAACAAGACAGAGTGAGTCCAAGTGTTGTTTTTGCTTAAACTCTATTTGATGTTTGTATTGATTGCACTTACATAGGTAGGAATATAATCATGTCTAATAGAAGAATATAGTTCATATTTAAACATTATGCACTATTTTATGAATATCATAATCATGTTCAATTAAAAAGGATCCAAGTGGAAATATGGAATTGTGAAGCAATCAATAGCAGAATTTAAGGAGCATTTAAATCTAGTAATAGACACTAACAATAATTCTGTTATTTGGATTTTGATATGCTCTGTTTCTTGGTATTTTAATATTTGTCTATTTACATTTTTTAGTGCCCTATGTCTTTAACTCTCTGCATTTTTTTAATATTTATTTTTATTTACTTTAGAGAGAGAGAGAGCAAGCATAGTGGGAAAGGGCTGAGGGAAAGAAAGTCTTAAGCAGACTCCGCACTGAGATCTCATGACTCTGAGATCACGACTTAAGCTGAAACCGAGAGTTGGATGTTTAACCGACTGTGCCACTCAGGCACCCCTGCATATTTTTTTTCTTTAATATGTGCATTAGGCAGTCAACAAATAACTTTCATTGAATTGGCAATATATGATTTATTTAGTTGGAGAGGATACTTACTTTCTTATATACTGAATGCCAAACACTACCAGTCACCAAGGATAAAAACATAAATAAGACAATGGACTTCAAAAAACTACTCTAATAGTTTAGTAGGGGAAGCAAACATAAAAAAAATACGATGTATTATGACAAGTGAAATAATAATATGTAACATTTGCTGACCACTATTAACAGGGGCCATGGTAAGCACTTTACACCTATACCTCTGTTTACCTTCAGTCCCATTAGATAGATACAAATACCAAATCCATCTTAAAGCAGATAAAGTGAAATACAGAGATATTCAATAACTTGACCATATCACAAGAATAGAGTTTGGATTTGGGCCTAGACCGTCAGACCACATGGAATCTGCATTAACTTTCTCCCTTGTTCAGAAGAAACAGTGATAAACTAACTCATCCTAGAGCTATATCTGGAGTTTTCAGAAAGAAAGTGACATCTGAACTGGATGTTATAGATGAGTATTTGCTAGGCAGAGAAGACAGGAAGGGTTTTTAGCATGAAGGAAAGCATTATAAAAAGGCAATGAGAATCAAAATTGGGAATGATACAAGAAATCAGGAATCACAAGTGGTGATTGTGTGTTGCTGGATATGAGAAGCACAATGAGAAATGCTAATAAAGATAGAGATGGTTTAATTGTTGAAGGACTTTTATCCCTTGCTCAGGGTTTACTCCTTTAGTACAGGGATGACAAGTTTTATTTGCAAAACAGCACTGATTTATAGGCAGTGGCTTGTATTTTCAAGTCATTGCTTTTAGAGCAGCATGGAGGATTAATTGGGATCTGAGAAACCTTTTAGAAGGCTATGTCATCATTTAGACATTACTTTCCCAAACAAAGTTGGAGTAGAGAGGTGGGATGGTAATGAGGAATATTACTTGGCAATTTTATTTGATAATTTTGTTAGGTATGAGAAGCGAGGGTGAGGGGAAAGGAGAAAGAGAAAACACATCCCCAATTTTTAGCTAAGCTACTGAGTGGATGGTGCTACCAATAATCAAGAGAAGGGAACAAAGAGAGATATGCCTGATTGGTAGAGATGGGAAAGTGAGTTACGTTCCTTATTATACATCTTGGGATATCTAAGTGGGGTCTTCTGCAGGCAGCTGGTAACATACCACTGCTCAATATAAAATTCAGATTTGGATCTGATGTCATCTACCTATAGGTAGTATGCAAAGGGGATGGATGATTTCATCTAGGCATGAGCCCATAACCCAAAGAAATTGACAAGACCAACTCTGGGGAATGCTGTCATTTGAAGGACAGATGCTGCTATAGTAGCAGTTGAAGGAAGCTTTGAAGAACGAGTCAGAGAGATGGAAAGAGATCAGACTGAAGTGGAAATAAAGAAGCCAAGATGTGATGTGCTATATATCTTCTGTAAGATTCATTTCTCTAAATACTTTAAAAATATCTCTTTGGAATAAGTGAAATAAGTGTCCCTCAAAGGTGTAATTTTGATGCCTAGCCTATAGCACCGATTTTTACTAAAGCATACCCTAATATAGTGCTGTCAGCTTGGATCAAAGGACATTATA
Organism: Callorhinus ursinus; assembly: GCF_003265705.2. NCBI lineage: Eukaryota > Metazoa > Chordata > Mammalia > Carnivora > Otariidae > Callorhinus > Callorhinus ursinus. Next base: position 23,541,792 of record NW_027397064.1, read on the forward strand.
AGAAAAGACCAATGGAAATTTGTGTTGCATCTACTATGAATGTGTCTCTCTCTGCCACATCCCTCCCTCCCTCCCTCCTTCCCTTCCTTCTTTCCTTCTTTTGAGGATGTTGCTCTCTTCCTTACACAGGAAACTTGGTAGAAATTTCACTTATATCTCAAGAAAAGAAACAGTTATGCTTCTGCTGACCAGTTATCTATACATGTATCTGTATCTATATTTATCTATCTGCTTGATATGAATCATGTAAGATATAATGTGAATCATGTAAAAGTTTGTTTCCCTTTTTTCATTGACTCTAAAAGGCTTAGATTATTTCCGGGGATATCTTCTGTCATAAAACCTTGCTGTGCCCCTTGTGGATAGACTCCATCTTTTGCAGCCTGCCAAAATGCCTCATTCAATTATTTCAAATTTGATTCTTTCCTGCTAAGTCGTATGATTGTTTTGAAAAACACTGTAAGTGTTTGCTGGAACAAGAAAGAAAATAAAAACAAGTGTATGTATTAATTTTGAAGGTTTTTGTACAGTGATTTTGACCTATTGCAGACTTCATTTGGTAAATGTTAGCTGAACTGAATCCACAGTGGGTTGAGTATTGTTATGTGAGAGCTCAGCTTTTCTCAGCTACTCCAAAGCACCTTAGAAGTTTCTCTTGGTGACTGACTGATCAGGGTCCCATCTCTGTCTTCCACAGTGACAAGGACGGTGTGTGCAGAACAGTGTGATGGCAGGTGCTATGGGCCCTATGTCAGTGACTGTTGTCATAGAGAATGTGCTGGGGGCTGCTCAGGACCGAAGGACACAGACTGCTTTGTAAGTCTTGGAGCTTCTACTTTTCCCATCTCCATCCTTCCTGGCTGGACTTAGGCACATTGACTCTTTAACATTAAAATAAGATCAAGTTTAACCATTTTAACCATTACTCATTTTAGGATTAAGAAAGATGCTCTGCCTTCCTATAATTCATTCCCTCACTCGGTGGCTATTGATTGACTAGGATTGTTCTGTTCTTGTACATGAATTATGTCTTTCTGATGTAATTTACAATACAGGTGAGATGTATTAGAGAATGTGAAGAGGAATATATTGAGATATCTTTTTAAAAGCTAATAGCATCCTTCCAAAATTTACATTGATTACCTGTTTATGTTGTTGCATAATTGAGTTTTCTGAGTGGGGGCTCTTGAATTTTATTTCTTGGATTTAAATTTTAAGGATATAACCATAGATTTCAAGATTATTCTTAAATTTAACTATTTCCCAGTTTATTTTGTTTACAAGTTAATTTATTCATAATTTATAAGATTTACAAATGCATGCTTAAAGCAATTTATATGCTAATCTGTGTGATTTTTATTTTAGAAAAGGACACTTTCCTAAACATGTTGAGAACATGTTTTAATTACATTTTAATATACCTGATACAGTTCTTTCTGTTCTTTTGAATGCAAACAGTTCTGTGAGCTATAGTTAACACAATTTCATATACAGACATTATTTTCATTTTAAGCTAAAAATCATAAAATAAGAAATTGTTTTTGCTGTTAAAAATGAACACAGAAATTCATTTTCTTTTTCCCATTTTGAAATATCCAAAGAATACACATATATATTTAGAACTGAATATTTTTTCAAATTGACACTTAATTCTGAAAATAAGCAAAACATAAATAAAAACTCTTATGACATAGACAATTTCTTAATTTTCTTAACATCACAAGAAACTTTATTTGTTGACCCTAATCCTATAGTGAAACAAAAGTATCTATTGCAGAAATGAGTAGTGAAGAAGAAAAGAAACATTTTAAAAATTTAAGGAAGATGCTTTAGCAGGCCTTGAAGTGAGACCTTTTCCCTTGCCTATCACCAGACACAAGGTAAAGCTTGATGTCGAGGATGCTGAGCAGGTGTTAACAATTAACAATTCCAAAACAGTAACACCAAGAACAAGAAACACCAACAATAGCCATAACTTTTACTTAGAAGTTTTTCATTGCATTTGTTTTCATGGTTCCATTATCATAATGAACAGAGTGTTGGGTGAGTCTCAGAATCCTCATTTCATTACTTTTATGGGATGGTCCAATGACTCCACTTTGGCATTTGGTACAGAATGTTCAAGAATGCCAGACTGAGGCCTTGGTGTAAGTTACGTTGTTTTGCATTCTGTCTGGAAGGTAAATTTGTTTGATTCCTTTAGTTTATGTCCCTTTGTTGCCAAGTAATCTGTGCACAACCTGCCTAAAGTATGTTCGTAAAGCAATTATGAGGACACATGAAGTTTTATAGCCATAAATTAAAACTTACTGAGTTTTGTAGATTGCTTTTTAATAGATTCTTCCTGGAAAATGTCATCTTAGTGAATAATGTATCATGAGTGAGTCTCGTTCTGATTATGCATCTAGTAGACTATCATCAGGGAATTGTCATGTTGGTGATAAAGTGCTTACTAAAACAACAGTTGATGAAGAAAATGTTTTGAGGAAACAATGAATTAGTGCTTATTAATAACCATACATATGTGCTACGGTGAGCGCTGTGAATTGTGTAAGACTGTTGAATCACAGATCTGTAGTTCTGAAACAAATAACGCAACATATTTTAAGAAAAAAGAAAAAGAAGAAGATAGCAGGAGAGGAAGAATGAAGGGGAGTAAGTCAGAGGGGGAGACGAACCAGGAGAGATGATGGACTCTGAAAAACAAACTGAGGGTTCTAGAGGGGAGGAGGGTAGGGGGATGGGTTAGCCTGGTGATGGGTATTAAAGAGGGCACATTCTGCATGGAGCACTGGGTGTTATGAACAAACAATGAATCATGGAACACTACACCAAAACAAATTATGTAATATATGGTGATTAACATAACAATAAAAAAATTTTTAAAAATAACCATACATACAATTTATGATGAAATATAAAATATAGCTTGAGTGCATATTAGCTTACTTTCCAAGGCTTCAGTTATTCCTATGAAGGTTTAAGCTGTTTAATTAAGAGAATTAGTTTATCAATTCTTTTGAAAGCCATGCTTTATGTACGTAGACATACATTCTATTTTTATACCAAATACCTCTCAGGTGGTAAAATTGTTTTTTAATTCTTCTCAAACGCATTTGAACATATTAACAAATTGAGGTCTCAATACAAATATATAAGTCAGCAGAAACAAATTGTTTTGTTTGAACTTGATGGCTTTCACTGAATGGTGTGGCATTATGAAAAAGACCATATAGGAAATGGCAGCACATTATTTAATTGTGAGCTAAGTAGAGGCTGCTTCTCTTCATTTTGGCATTACATACTCCATATTTACACTTGACTGGTCACCTGCCAGAGCCTTTTCCTCAAGTCCAGTTTAAATATCTATCACAATGTTTTCCTACTATACAACGGCGATGAATGTGCTTACCATGTCACTTACAGCACTGAACTTTTCCAAACACCAGCTTTAAGGAAAATCTAGACTATAGATTTGGGGAGTTAGGTGTTAGTGCCAGACTCTAAGACTCAACATAAACCCTTTGAATGGTGTGAGTTGAAATAATTTTTCACTATTAGCTAATTTTAATAATTTAGATCAATTATTAGTTTGGAGATTACTGGGTAGAGACTAGGTAAGTTGAATATCAATATCTTTGTATAGATTGTATATTCATTGACATTGGAAAAACAGCTTTGTAAAATTTTCGACGTTCAATACAAATTTGAACTTAAAAATAAGTACTTACTGACTATAAAGCTGTCAAACTTTATATTTTTTATGAAATATAAGAATAGAACATACACATATGTTTTATATAAATATGAATATAATAAGTAAAGAACACATCCTTCTTACACAGCTATTAGAGCAGGGTTCCTTTAACGAGTATTATGAAGGGTATTCTTAAATGAAATTAATATTTGCTATGTTGTAGGCCTGCATGAATTTCAATGACAGCGGAGCATGTGTTACTCAGTGTCCCCAAACTTTTGTCTACAATCCAACCACCTTTCAACTGGAGCATAACTTCAATGCAAAGTATACATATGGAGCATTTTGTGTCAAGAAGTGCCCACGTAAGTAACAAGATAAGAATAACCAAATTAATTAGATCATCATTTAAAAACACACCCACAAAATCATATACATTTATTGTAATTTAAAATTTGCAACATTATCGTGAATTACTTGGATATGGGTACTGTTGCTTACCATTTCACTAATAAGGAAATTACAGTTCAAAAAATTCAAGGGATTGGTCCAAAGTCTCAGCAAAGGAGTGACATGTTTGAGGTTAGAGTGTAGTGTCATTGCCTTCTAAACTTACTGTTTTCACTATTCCTCAGTGTTTTTGTACATGATGCTGTTTCTCAGAAAAGTGATTAGTTAAGTAGGAGCAAGCTTTGTACTGAATGAGGTCTGCTTCTAATCACAATGAATGTTTACCTAATATCCTTTCTGATTACTTATTTGTAATAGAATGTATAGAACTATAGTTTTAATATCAAATCTAATCTTAAACAATAACTGTAGATGTGAAGGGCATGTTTAGAGGTCTTTACAAAATTGACAGCTCATCCTGAGGATTCAAACAGTTTAGCTTTCATCAATAATTCAGTAAATATATGTCTTCATATTTGCTCCAGTCAGTTTCTTTGCTTGGAATGAGTGATGGGACATTATTTCTTCATTGTTCTATCTACTGGAAAAACTGGAAAAAAAAATCACTACATTTGTCCATATATTCATTTAAAAGAAGAAGGTTTTACAAGCTACTGCATACCACTATTATGGTTTTCTTCATTTTGTGCCTGTGACTGAGTAAGAAGTATAAAGGACATGGGATGAGAGTGGCTGTGGGTTCTGGCTTTGCCCACGTATTACTCATGTGATTTTAAATGAACTATTTAGTTTTCTGTATTCTCCTCTTTAAGATGTGGCTGGTAATAATCATAGTTCTCTTCTCTCCCAGAGTTATTATAATGATCAAAAGGATGGGGAATAAGAATCAGAGGGATAGCATATAAAAACAAGTCTTTGGAAACAATGACAATTTTAGTCATTATTATTAAATATTTTTATATTGGTTAAAAGAATAATTATGCATACAAGCTTTCAACACCTAACTTGTGGCAAGTGGCTAAACACTGAGAACTATTTTGTGAAATTACACGCCCAGTTTCTAGATATGGTAACTCCTAAATTTCATTTCTTAGAATAGTTTAGGTCAACAAATTACAGGCTAATTTAAAACACTTTGGTATTTATCTATGTAAATTTCAAATATTTGAAGGGCCCTGCTCATAAGGCATGGTTTGTTAAACTGCAGCTATCTTGGAAAAACAAAGACATTTAGTTCCTAAATACTGCTCTACAATCCTTAATCTTGAATTCTAAAATTCAAAAACTCCAGATAAATATTTTTTGAAACTCATTTGGCTGCAAAATCTGAACCTAACTGATATGAGGGTCTTTATAATTTGTATTTACTCCACTTAGCATATATTACTACAAAAATGTAGAAGTGTTTAAATATGGGGCATTCCTGTAAAGACCTTGCAGAAAGGATGGTTACATAATATACAGTACATTCACTCGTTGCAGGTTGAGTTTGCCTCAGAAAGAGATTAGGTTGTTAAGAAGGAGTGTTCTCAGAAGGAAGACAGGAAGGATGAAGAACAGGAAAGGAACAGGCTGTGATGCATTCTCCGCAATGTACCTTTTTTGTGGCGGATGCCCCCTGGTGGATAACTGGGAATGTAATGATTGCACTGTGCCCACCCCGAAGAATCCATACACATCCCTCTACCCCAGACTCCCTTCAATCCCAGATTTTCCAATATTTCTTCCTCCAGGGCAAGCCACTGCTCATGAATCCACATTTATTCTAAGCTCAGGTCACTTTCATACAAAGTAAATGATCATTTGAACTACCCAGAACCATGCCCACTGGTAGGATTTTTTTCCTCGTTACCATCTTTCTAGTCCCCTCCTCAGTGAGGCTGCAGGGCAGCTGTCGTTCATTTTGAGCTGCTTGCACCCACATACCAAACTTAGTTTTTGTCCTCCCTCTGTTAGCTTGTCACAAGTGCCCTCTCTTGGTCCCCATGCAGCCACAGGTATGAGCCGAGGGAGAGGTACCAGCACAAGGAGTCTGGGCTATCTGCTTATGCAGTTTACGTGTGCCTCTGCCTGGACTCATATCCAGTCTTAAATGCATTGCCTCCATCTTAACAGTGGATTCTGTTGGACCTGCCCAACATTATAACATCATGGTTCAAATAAAACCTGATGTGTGGTGGGCGATTCTGACTATAAAATCCATCAATGACCCATGGTTAGGTGCTCTATCTCTATCAGGACCCAGAAACATCTAAGGAGCTGTTTATTAAAAGGTGTATAATTCTATGCTACAGATGGCATGGATTAGCTCTAGAATCCTAGAGGTCTCTGATAGGATTTTCCAGCTGGGACTTGCCATAACTCCATATGGCATACTTCCTACCACAGACACTCCTAAGATCATAAAGCCTCACGGGTTGGTTTGTTTGTTTGAGGGAGAGAAAGAGAGTGTGAGCATGGAGGAGCAGAGAAGGAGGGAGAGTGAGGGGGAAGAATCTCAAACAGACTCCACTCTGAGCATGGGAACCCGACTCAGGGCTGGATCCCAGGACCCCAAGATCATGACCTGAGGTGAAGCCAAGAGTTGGAAGCTTAACCAACTGAGCCCCCCAGGCACCCCACCTCTTGGATTTTGTGACCCAAGTAGCAGAAATGCTTGCATCCCAGACTGGACCTGTACCATATGCCTTTCTTGATCTGAGACCCCTTCAAGGCCAGAAGCGTTCCATACCACTGAATATTAGGCCAGAAGCAGTATGCCCTGACAGGGAATATACTGCCTTTAAAATATAAAGTGGCCTTGGCGCGCCTGGATGGCTCAGTTGTGGGGCATTTGCCTTCGGCTCAGGTCATAATCCTGGTGTCCTGGGATCGAGCCCCCCATCAGGCTCCCTGCTCCGTGGGGAGCCTGCTTCTCCCTTTCCAACTTCCCTGCGCTTGTGTTCACTCTCTCACTCTCTCTCTCTGTGTTGAATAAATAAATTAAAAAAACTTATATATATATATAAAGTGGCCTAGCAGGCGTTGTGTTTTCCCTTCACTATGGGAGGCTCTAGATGCAGTTATCTGGGTTCTTTACTGGGGGGCAGGCAATGTCCTGGCATATTTCAGATCACTGGAGCCATAAATATTTTACCAATGTATCAGGTAATCAGACATTCCTGATTTATGTAGTATGCCTTTCCTAAAATGCTGCCTTTCAAATTCCATTTTGTTTCTTCATATAAAACTATGGAACAGTTTCTATGGCATTCCACTGAAAGACAGAACACATTTTAAACATTTCCTCCTGGATATGAAGTGCACTCTCTTGATCCAAGGCAATTCAACGTCAGCTTCATTTGTGTTTCGTGTAACTTGAAGTATTTTTAGACTTCAGACTTGCATCATGACGTGAAATGAAGTGGAACTATTGAAAAACACAAACTAAATGTCATGTAGTTTCCTAAGTCTATAAAAGAAATTCACTCTATCTTGGGGGCAATTCAGGTTGCGGTGCTGTAGTCAAGCAGGGACTAACTGTTGTTAACACACGCTGCCCTTGGATTAGATGTGGATGTTCGTAGATTCTATTTCAGGTTGAGATATTTAAACAGAGTTGTTTTAGGGAAAGAGACAGACATGTATACTATCAGTGATGCTAATCATTGTCAAGCCCTAAAGTACTTTGTTTTAAACTTGTTTTCTGACCATCAACATTGCTAATTTCACCGTTTTTTTTCAAATCAGATAACTTTGTGGTGGATTCCAGTTCTTGTGTGCGTGCCTGCCCTAGTTCCAAGATGGAAGTAGAAGAAAATGGGATTAAAATGTGTAAACCTTGCACGGATATTTGCCCAAAAGGTGAGTGATAGTTGAGATTATTTTGGCTAGAACAGGGACCTACTCTAAGGTTTTTCCATTTACTTTTTAATGGACTGGCTAAGTTCACCTCTCTGAACACACACATCTTTTCCATGACTTTGAATAGGTCCCCAAAGTATCAACTCTCTTAACAGTGTGTATTATCGATTTTGAATGTTGTATACTAAATGATCCAGGTTAAACTGGGAGTTTAATAGAAATTCAGAAAAAAGTTACATTTTATTCTATATGCAGCAAAACTTAGAAGGTATGCATACAACAAGGGATTGCATGATTATTTTAGCATTAAGAACCCATATTAATTCCTTGCCACTCCACACTAAATGATCTGCTATGCATATGAAGGTGCAAAGAGACAAATATGTTTACCCTCCAGGTCTTTGAAACTATTTTGAAAGATTAGATATATAAAGTGACAAGGAAATTTACTGTCAGTATTCAATAAATGTTGCAGATAATTCCTCTTTTAGAATTTTAGTAGAGAAAGAAATCCCTTCTAGCTGTGGTGCTCAAATTCCTCACCCAAATGAAACTTAAATTAAGCAAGATGAAAAGTACAGTCCAAATTTTCTGAATGATATTAAGCCTTCCAAAGTATCAAAGATTGCCTTTAAAAAGGGCAAACTTCAGACTTATTTTTAGACTACATTCTCTTTCTCTTTCCTCTTTCTCTTTTTCCCCTCCACCCCCACACATTTTATCTTGCTTGTTTTGTTTTTGAGTAGAGCCTTCAGAAAGTACAGGTAATACTCAATTTAAGAATTTAAGTGTGAGGGCGCCTGGGTGGCTCAGTCGGTTAAGCGTCTGCCTTAGGCGCAGGTCATGATCTCAGGGTCCTGGGATGGAGCCCTGCATTGGGCTCTGTGCTCAGAAGGGAGTCTGCTTCTCCCTCTGCCTCTCACTCTTCTTCTCCCTCTGACCCTCCCTGGCTCGTGCTGTCTAACCCACCCACCCCCTGCCCTGCTCAAATAAATAAATATTAAAAAAAAAGAATTTAAATTTAAATACTTAAATGGCTCTTGATTCTGGTTACAACTCACGTCATTAGTACTTTGTTCAATATATATTCATAATTAGAACAATGTTTTTAAAACCATAGTTTGTAGACCATCATTAGGCTATGAAATGATTTTACTCAAGTGACCAGGATTTGAAAGTATTGAAAATGATATTTTAGGGTGGATGAGAAAATAGTTGATTTTACGTGGCAAAGGCAAGTATTGATTGTTGTAAGTTTTGTTTTAGTTATGTATGTGTTGTGTGAGTATCCTGGGACTTGATAATAAGATATGATTCTTATGCATCATGGTCACTAGACGATCATGCAGGGGCAATATTTTAAAGCAGGCCCAGCAGTCAATGTTGCATGAATAAAGTATTATTTTATTTGTTAGAAAACTGTTTATTTCTTATGATGAACTCTTTTCATTTTTATAATGAAAAAATACTATTATTTTATAATAAAAATGCAATAATTTATTGACTGGAAAAGAAGTTTCTCAACACCCTGACTTTGTCTTATTTCTACAGCTTGTGATGGTATTGGCACAGGATCACTGATGTCAGCTCAGACCGTGGATTCCAGTAACATTGACAAATTCATAAACTGCACCAAAATCAATGGGAATTTGATCTTCCTTGTCACTGGTATTCATGGGTCAGTATGAAGAATTTTTGTAGAAAATTATTTTACGAAGTATGGACAAAGCTTTAGAGATTCTTTAGCTGTGTCTGTTTGGTTCCTTTTGACCCAGATGAGTTCTGCCCTTCGTTCATGCTCTTCTCCAACAAAATCAAATGGCAGATTTTGCCAGCAATGATAGTAAAAACCACAGTTTTGAGATACATAGACTATGAGTTTATAACTACTTAGATGTGACAATATAAATTTATATATAAACTAAAATGTATTTGTGGGATATCCTCAAATCCACAGATTTCAGAAAGCTTGACATATTTTTAGATATGTTTAGGGAAACAGTGTCAATGGGTGAAGTGAGGAATTTCACTCAAACTCCTAACTGCTTAGTTCAGGAAAACATAAATTAATATTCCTTTTTAAATGTATCTCGTAGAGAACAAATCAGTAAGTTAAATTCTCTTGAGCTTTCAGAAATTTTCTTTGGCCTGATGTATCTGTCTTTTTCTCTTTTACTTAGGTTAGGAAATTAGTACTAATATAGGAGATCTAATAAATGAATTTCATTTTAGCAATAAAAATTGTAACATTTTCTGGGTTCCTTCACTACAGAACCACCTGCTGGTTTTAACTGGGAAAACAACGAAGTTTGTATTCTTTCAATTGTAATAAAAATGTCTATATTTTTACTTTATATTTTATCTGTTTATCTATATTACTCTTAATCCCTAAAAATTAGTGCTACAGGCTACAGATAAAGAATATTACTCACATATTTCAATTCAAAATCTTAACTCGAAACATATATCACATCATTTCTAAAAGCAAAATAATTTAACACATTATGAATAAATATGTCCAAATAGGAACAGCAAGAGAAATAGAACAAAGTGTTTCTTTCCATGCAAATAAATTACGGTAGGTCTTATTGCATAAAGCATTTCTTTACTTTAAAATGTAGCTTTTAATATGGGTTCATGCCAGATACCCATAATGGTATGTGCACACTTTCTGCCCCAGATCTGTTTTATTCCGCCCAAGCAGTGCTTAAAAAATAAATATATGGTCAAGATTTCTAACTTCTCTTTAAAAATATGTAGATTTGGTTACCCTTAGCACATACTCCTACATGGCAACAATCTTTTGGAGCCAGGGAGTTCTAGCCATTTTGAGATAGGACAACCAAATTTACCAGAGTCACTACTAACTCTCTAAATCTATTTACGTTGCTGTTCTCACCCCCTTCGCCCCAAAGGGTAGGAGACTCAACATTTAGGTGCATCTATATAATTGAATGCATATATAACATTTACTAAGACAATATATCCACACTGTAACTATTTTCAAAACCAAATACCACCATGAATGAAAGATCGTATCATGGTAACAGCATCTTCTGAGAAATAGGAAGACATACCCACTTAATTCACATTGCCTGCTTCCACGTGGGTATAATAAATGAATTGGCCTCAAGTCCATCAGTGTGGGGAAAGATTTGAAAACATAGTCTCATAAATTGCATTAGAGAAGTTGTTTTCATTCTAATCAGACCCAACATCCATCTTTTATAAATTAAGTGTATTCCTACTTCCTTTTGAATTATGAAATAAAAATCATAGATAATATAGCCTACCTATATACATAATTTTATAATGTGATTCTAATTATCTATTTATAACTTAAAGAAAAAATACAAGAAAAGTAATGGATAATAAAATATGTATTGATAGGAAAATGCTCAGCTTCTACTTACTTATGATGAAAGTTGGGACTTGTGAGACGTAAGATTAGAAGTTATTCTGTGCAAGAAGTATGGGGAAATAAAGACTAGAGGAATGGCTGACCACTGGAATAGGAAATAAGTAACAGACATATTGTTATATGACAAGAGAAAGACAGAAATAAATCATTCAAATAGAGGCAACCTGACTGCAGAATTACACCCAGTCATGTATGATCAACTATGAAGTTTGTGCACATGAGTCCTTAACTGGATGGGACATTTAAGGTTGTTCAAGACATGAGGCAAACCTTTGCTGGGAAAGACATTTAATTTTCTTGGCTTGGGGTTATTACGAAAGCCTATAATGTCCCCCAATATGTGTTACAACTGACACGCCTCTGCAAATGTCCCAGCTTCCCCTTAGTGGGGTAATACTGCCCCCATTGAGAACCACTGCAAGAATTCTGTGATAGTAGAAGGATTATGAACCAACAAAAGCAACCCACTGATGGTTAATCTTGTAGGTAAACCATGGGTGGGGAAGTTTGACAAAGATGATCAAGTGCAGTTCAGAATTCTTATTTTAGTCTCGGTTCCTTATGGAGCATATTTATCAAAAGTCAGGATTTATACTAATTGTAAAATGGTTTTACATATTCTGAATCACCTAATGTCCAGAATAGAGGAAATATCAATAAATAAATGCAAAAAAGGGAAGCAGATATGTCAAGATATAATAATCCATTGTATAATAGACACCATATATTCACAAATTTATGAGAAGAATCATTACAAAGTATTAGATTAATCCAGACTTTCAAGGAAAACAACCTTGCCAATTCACTCAGGTGGAAATGAATTATAGAAAATTGACTCACATAATTAGAAACAGAAAGGTAAACAAAGCCTCTCTTAAACATGAGCTCAGAAAGTAAGAGTTAAAGTTCCTACTTCAGTAATTTGATCCAGACTATACTAGAGTTTGATTTGAGGCTCTAACATAGACAATTTCCATTATATGTCAAATGCTCAGTTTCTTCCAGTGTAAAGTTGAGAATTGAGTTTATAATAAAGACCTACCTTCTCTGATTATTATGGGGATTAAAAACAAAAAATTATTTTTGAGTGCTCAGCCAAGTACCTGGCATATTGTGAAACATTAATAAATGGTACAAAAAAAAATAAAGAGGCAGGGGGAGAAAAGGAGGGAGGGAAAAAGGGAGTGTGTGCATTTAAAAAAAGCAAAGAAGGAGGAGACAGTGCTAAAGAAAAATCTCAATGACTATATCTAGTTATAGCACAACATGCAGTATAATAGATACTATTTTGTAGACTACTGAAAACCAAATAAAGGCAAAGTTATTTTCATGGCAGTATTTCCTTTATGATAAGTCATACTCCTTCCTTAGTCCAGAAGATTATTTCTTCTTAATCATAGCACTTAACTTGGAATATTTTAATACTAACATTATAATTAATGTTATTGTGTCTCAACCATAATATATAAGGCATTTTCCAGGACAAATATATATGTTATATATGATATTTCTCATTCCCAATTTTATACCAGTATAAAATATATATTCTGAAGCCTTTCTCTTGATCTTAGGAAAGTTTTGATAAAAAGTTAATTCAGTAAGTCTAAGACATCTTATAAATGCTTAGGCATTATGTGTATTCATGTATACAATTCATGCATGTATGAAGAGAGAGATTTTAAGTGTGACTAGCATGAAGTATTACAAGCAAAAAACGTCTAGTAAATTAAAGACATGTTTTACTTCACTTATTCCCATTACCCTCGATCTTCTATTTTTTAATAGGATGTATGGTTTGAGTAAAATAGCTAAGGTATTTCTTTAAGCTAATAGGTAAAATTCATAATTAGATGAGATAATACTTTTCAAAAACAAGTTTCTGCAAAAAATAAACTTACTGTAAATTTGTCAATTACAATTTTAATATATAAAAGAACTCAACAAAGTTAATTGTCATGTTCAGTTTATAGCACAATGGTGTCATTGCCAGAAGGCACTCTTAGTTCTTTATTTAGAATGGGAACCACAGGCAAACCTGTGTTCAGGGTTATTCATAGGAATGTTCACCTTTCACCTCTACTCATGTTTGATAATAGTCATGTGCATGTACTTAGAGTAACAAAATGCTCACCCAATAAGCATGTTCATGCTGTGTCGCAGTGAGACACAGACAAGAAAGTGCTTAGATAAGAGAGTGTAATGATGATATACAATGGAAAAGAGCTAATGGGTTTGGTGAAAAATAAAGCGATTTCAATGGAATTATAAAAATAGGTTTCTCTCTCTCCTGAGCTTTATTTGGATCACCAAACACAATGACAGGGTGGACATAAAGTTCTTTCACATGGCTCTGTATTTAGCTAGGGAAGTTTTCAATTTTAAAGTACTGTGGATTTTAAGTGGCTATAGGATGCAACTCCCTGCAGGTACTTTGAAGTTGGTAAGTAAGATTCTGTCAACTTATTTTATGAGAATCCTGAATCTCTAAAATTTAGTATATAAAATTTCTGTGGTCCATTGGGCTTCATATGAACAGTCCAGAATTCATTTCTTTCCTGGAAACTTGGAAGTGTTCTCAGTAAAGGTTTAGACTGACCCTATTATTGTGTGCTTGCCCTGAATTGTGAGTGTTTCTCCATAGCCAAGATATTTGATTATATGACCAGAGCTGTTCTATACACTGCTTTTCATCAAACAACAAATGTTGAAAGCTCATTCTACTACTGCAGAGCTGATATTTTCTCTGCATACAAAAGTCTTTGCACATTAAAAAATGATAACAAGATTTTGCCCGCATGGTGAACTTAATTTCTTGGCTTCATGTTCATCAAAAGCATAGTATTTCATTCTATGTATCAGTTATAAATAGAGCAAGTTTGCCAGAACATTAATTTAGACTTTAAGCTTTTGAGAGACATTCATATCACATTGAGGAAAATCTTAATTATGTGTGAATTATGGGGAAACTCATTTATAGTGTTTCTCTAAGCCTTCTAAAACACTCCCTGTTAAATTAGTGGTACATTGTATCAATTATACTTCATAGATTGAAACAGTATTTAATCAAGCAGAGTTTTTGTTGTTGTTTTGTTTTGTTTTTTGTTTTTTGTATTTTTTAAGATACAGGATGGTTCACTGTATAGAAGCATATGCGGATAAACCAAGTTGAGAGAGCCAGTAAAATGGAGTTCCAAAGATTAAGGTTGTTGGAACTAATAGTGTTTTCAAGGTTCTAGGGCAAGGATGAATTAATGTCAATGGGTTCAGACTCAAATTTTAGAAGACAGGCCTTATGCCTTTCTGTTTGTCAGAGGGCTGTGGAACACCTTGATTGATAGCCCTATTAAGGCCACATCTAATGTATCACAGTATCCTATTGTTTACTCCCCAAGTGAAAAAGAAGGTTCTCAAAGATGTAAAACAACAGATGTCCACAGCAATAATAAAGCTCAGGTGATTGCTACAGATGGATACATGCTTCTAAAAAACCCTAAGTTCGTTGTTCTTAGGTTTGCTCTCTCTTGGAGAAGTGGTCAATGAATAGTATTTAATTTTTCTCTATAGGGTATATATTGATATGAGGTCTCTATTTGCCCAGGATAGCACAGGTCATCTTTCAAAGTAATAAAACTTAAAAGAAAAGAAAGGTGTTCCTAAAATAGCTGAAAAGAGGTATTCCTTAAAATATTCCTTAAAAAGGAATAAAATAAAAATTTTATTCCTTAAAATTGCTTGAATTACTGAGAAATGTTTGGTATTATTTGCAAGTATGCAGTTATTTGGTATGGTCAGTATATTATACATGAAAGGTATCTTCCTAAGAAGAAAACTTCTGAAAAATCCAATAAATATTTAATTTTAAAAGGTAATTTATGTTCATTTTTGAAAAGATAGGGCATCTATATATCAATAACATTAATTACAAAAATATATTTATGCTTTAGGAGATGACATTTTTTTAAATCTCCAAAATTTACACCTTTTGGATATTAAGTTTGTTATAAATTTTGTTTCAGTTGTTAGTATGATTCATAAAGATGGAAGAATATTTCCTGTGCTTTAAAAGCAAATATAAATAAACCAGATAGGAACAAGATTGCTCTAAATAATCCTTATGAAGAGTAACTTTCATACAATGTTATGAAAATTTACTAATAAATGTAAGGATATAGTAAAAAAGTAAAAAATGATTTCATGTGCTTCTTTTTATCCATCTTATGAAATTGTAGGTGCTATTAGCACTTTAGGATGCTTTGAGGAGCCCAAAAGGCAATTGTTCTCACCATAATTATTTGCAGAGTATACTTTTCCCAATTAAAAAAAAAACTTTAAAGGCAAAATAAAATAAAATTATTTATAAACAGATTTGTTATGTTTGGGGATTTCTTTCGGATAGTCAAACTGGACCATTCCTCTAGAATTAGAATAACCTTCAAAGAAGAACTCATATTTGATATCATCATAAATGTCCTCAAAGCACCTTTTAATTCTCCTTCACATGTAGCATAACAAACTTTGGACAAGGCATTACTAATCTTTCCATTGCTACTTAAAATTCAATTTGAATGAACTAACTATAGTAACATATCTTATGTTTTCACTTTATCTGATTTAAAATTTGGCTGCATCTCTTCTTGATTCTCTAGGGACCCTTACAATGCAATTGAAGCCATAGACCCAGAGAAACTGAATGTCTTCCGGACAGTTCGAGAGATAACAGGTAATTTTTTTAAAAAGTGCGTTTGTTGTCCTATGAACTATGTGAATTTTAGTGTTTTCCTGAAAATATTACATAATATTGAAATCAGCAACTTATTTTCAAAGCAAATTCTAATTTTAAAAATGCATGTCACTTTAAATGATGGGTGTCTTTATTCCTTATCATTTGTGCACATTTTGAAAGCCCATGGAATTTATAAAATAAAATATCCTTAACATTTTTATGTTTTTTTGTGTGTGTCAACTGATCTTTTGATCCATGTTTTTCTATGTACTTTTTCACAAGAAGTACTGTTGAGCATGGATAACATGTGACACTCATTTGGCACATATTTATTGAGCACCTAATATGTTCAGGGCTGTTATATAGTAGCTGATAAGGGACTCATAGACATGAATTGGATATGGATTTGCTATTGAAGAATGAAAAATCAAATGAGAAAGGTTAGGTATATATATGAATGCATTAGGCTGCAAGGCAGACAAATGATGTCATAAGTGTAGAGATACAGTAGTAAAGGATTTCCAGAAAAATTAAAGCTATATTTTTCTCTTTACATAATTAGACTAAGTAGTTTTGATTTTTAGAAGAATGAATCAAATTAAGGATCATTTAATTCTTTTTACATATATGGTTCTATGATTCTGTGTCTGAGAAACCTAGATTTTTGGTATTCATTACTTTGGTATTCATTATCTATTGAGTATTGTGGCCCAGGAATTTTGGGTAAGACACTCAATCTTGGAAGAAGAACTATGAGATAGAATAGAATGACTTGAAATAGGAATATTCAGTGTCTTTTTTTACCTCCTATCTTTTAAGACATTTTCATCATATTTCAAGGATACTCAGCATTAAACACAGTTACTAAGGTAATGATATTCTGAGTGTTTTTACTGCCCTTGTCTTTTTTAGGTTTCTTGAACATACAGTCATGGCCCCCAAACATGACCGACTTCAGTGTTTTTTCTAACCTGGTGACCATTGGTGGAAGAGTACTCTATAGGTAGGTGTATATGTTCAGAGATGCAGGTCTTCCAGATTTCAAGACTAGTGTCATGTGTACATATCTCAAAGTTTCAACTTCACTGATTCAAGAAATACTGGGTTTCCATTTTTAATTCCAAAGGTAAGCCCAATGAAACATACCCCTGGTTGTGCTTTAAAGTATGCAGGATACAAAATAAATAAATAAGTAAAGTATGCAGAATAAACAGTTTGATTTTTCAACTGCCTCTCACTTAAAGCAGTTTTAGTGTTTTGCATATATGGAGCGCATAAAATCAAGCCTTTGTTTTTGAACATAATGTTATCGTAACTAACAACTAACATGGGATGACTTGATAATGGCTTAGGTGTGTGGGATACAAATGCTGTTTTACCAGAAGGTTCTTGTCTCTGGTGCCATCATTTGAACCACGCATAATGGGACTGATATTTCAGGACTTGGTCTACTACTCTTCGTTAAATGCTGGCTAATAGTGGGCAGAAAAATCAGGGCTCAGAAGCACACTAAAAGTATAATATCAATATTTTAATTCACATAATAAAAATGTGTGTTAATATTTATTAAGCCACTGTTTTATTTTATTTTAGATTTCATCTGTATGAGATTCTTATTTATGAACAGCTAAAAGTTGATTTACATAAAGGGATTTAGATTTCATTTTTTCTACTTAAATCTGAAAGATGCCTTAAATCAATATTATCATCAAATATTCCATAATAATATTTCACAGAAAGTCCACTGAATTTTGCGATTAAAACAGGTATATCTGTAAGAGGTTTTAAACTGTAAAGGGGAAAATTTCTTAATAAAAAGGCATAGTTGAGAGATACAGTCTGTCAAGTTCTACATGCAACCAAATTTTACTATCCATTGAATCAAATGTTAAAAATCTGTCAAGCATTATTATGTTCACATTGTGATAAACTCAAGATGGTTACGATGGGAACACAGATTTCAGAGAATGAATTACATCTCAGTTGAATACACATGTACTGAGTTTCATATAGAGTTTTAATATGTATGTATGTATATGTATGTATATAAGTATATATGTAGCTGTATGTGTGTGTATACATATATATGAGTATTTATATGTATCTGTGTGTATATATATATGTGTGTGTATATATATACACACACACACACACACACACACACAGCACATGGAAAAAATTCTGAGTGTTGGCAGCAAAGTATATTTAGATTTATAAATAAAATACAACGGGACAGCTTTGATCTCCAAAATGTAAAATACTGTTCATTAGTTGATTGAAATGTGGGAAACAGATGATTCTTTAGAGAATAGAAAAGGAATTTAATTACAAAATGTAGACTATGTTAAAATAAAAACAATTTCCTTGGAGTGATAATTTGTTTCCACAGTATAGTTATTTAACTTTTAGAGATGCTTTCCCCAGTTGTCCAAGCCTTCTGAGTATTTTTTTTTAATTTTTAGCTTAATTTCATTCTTCTCTTTAATTTTTAATGTCTCCTATCTTTACTTATACATTCTTCAACTATTACAATTACACTTTGGTTTCTGAGGTATAAATTAAAGCTAAATATCTGTAGTCATTCTCTGTAATATTTACCCCTGAAAGTATGTCTAAATTTATTAAATAGAGTAGAATTACTGTCTTACTTTAGGTAGATGAATAATCATTCCATAAACATTTATTAATTATTTAGCTTTTTTTTATTTTATTTTATTATGTTATGTTAATCACCATACATTACATCATTAGTTTTTGATGTAGTGTTCCATGATTCATTGGGGTGGCTGGGTGATTGACATTGGTGAGGGTATGTGCTATGTATGGTGAGTGCTATGAATTATTTAGCTATTTAAAGTTTTATTTATTTAAGTAATCTTTACACTCAACATGGGGCTCATACCCATGACCCTGGGATCAAGAGCCTCATGCTCCTCCAACTGAGCCAGCCAGATTCCCCTAATTATTTAGTTTTAAAACAGAATTTCATCCTTAAGGAACTTGAGACTTGGGGGATAGTGGGAAAAATAGTGAGCAGATATGTCAGTGGTAAATATGTACACAGAAATGGAGATATCATTAATATTTATACTTCTAAAAATGAACATTTTCTTTTTGGGGGGTCAAATGATTCCTTTTAAAACTCAGTATATATAGCATGTAGAGAAATATTCAGATCACAATTTATTGACTCAGTCTCTTTTTATATGCTCTATTAGCATTCTTTTTGGAGTAAGATGTGACATCCTTATTTTACTTCAAGAATATGTGCCAGAAAATATTTAATAATATATACATATTAAATATTGTTCCATTTTCCCCCCTTCCTTCTCTTTAGTGGCCTCTCCTTGCTTATCCTTAAGCAACAGGGCATCACTTCTCTACAATTCCAATCTCTGAAGGAAATCAGTGCAGGAAACATCTATATTACTGACAACAGCAACCTATGTTACTATCATACCATTAATTGGACAACACTCTTCAGCACTATCAACCAAAGAATAGTGATCCGGGACAATAGGAAAGCTGAAAACTGTAGTAAGTACATTATTCGGACATTAAAACAGAAACTTTGAACATTTTCTCCCATTCTACACTGGACCAAACAGTTAAACATAACTGAGTCAGACCTGTTCCCTCTTTTTCTCAACTCTTAGAAGGGGGGCCGTTAATCAGCATGGGTGACTTTTTATAATTTATTGCATGTTTTTATAACATACTGCATGCTTGCAAATCTTACCCAATTGCAAGAAACTTCCTATAGAGACTAAGGTTCAATAGGTGTAAGTGGAACCTGGGAATCTAAATATGTAATAAGCGTCCTGGGTCAGTTTGTAGCAATTCACCCTATTAAATTTTCTGTTTGCTTTTTGGTTTCAGTGAATAACATAGGATAACAGAGTGTCATTTGGGGGGTGGTGGGAAAAAATGCAGATGTGCTCTGAAATGTGCAAAAAATGCTGTTCAAGAAGTTTGCTGTTAAAGAAGAAAGTTCATTTCATGAATGCATTTTTGTAGGCATTTCATGGTTTCTTTTATTTATTTTGCCACTTACTGATTCACTCCATCATTTCTTTGTTACTCAGAAACAAATGATGTTTTCATGGGTACATAAATATGCCCTTCCTATCTTATACTTTGATATTTCAACAATTAATATTTAACTCTTTTGTTCTACTAAGTACTATTTTCTTCTACATCTACAAGTGCCACTGCTAAGCATATGTGTCTGACTTACTTATGATAAATATCAAATAAAAAGACTCAGAATTTAAATTATCTCTTACAAATACATATACTTATTGTGGTCATGGTGAATCAGTCCTTTAAAAAATCAAACCCTAAGAAACAGTTTGCTGTTGGAATGTCTTCCTATTTGTTTGGTCTCACCATGGGAATAAGCATATATACGTAATGATTGAGTTCATTTTGTACGTGCGTGAGTGAATAGTAAAGGACATTTTTTAAAAATATGAACTCTTAAGAGGCCTATGCAATTTAAGTTTACTAAGTTAAATAGTGAATTACTTTATTTATGAGTACCCCACCTTGTTCCAGAAATTGTTTAAGGCAGCTCAGGATAGCGGTATTTATAAAATATAATTTGTAAGGAAATCACATGTTAGCTGTTTTGGACCCTTAAAAACATTTTCCAGAGAAAAGATAAATTGCAACATGAGGTTTTTTTTTGTTTTGGGTAAACTCATTCTTCGGTTCTACATAAAATCAAGAAATATAAAATCTTATTATATATCAATATCAAAATATGCATGTTCTTATTGAATGACATTTATCTTTTTATTTAGCCTGGATTATTTCCATGGTCTTATTCCTCTCTGATTTCTGACAGAAGGCTTGTTTTTCTTTCTTTCTAATACATAGGCTTCTTACCCCACATTACTATATGTATGTTTGTACATACCCCAGACAAAATAGATTATTCACAGAAGTAAAATAGAATCTTGTTCAACACAAACTTATAACTATTTCCCTAAGTCAGGGTTATCTTCTCCTTTTCTCCTACTTCCTCCAAAAAACAAAACAAAACAAAACAAAAATAAAACAATAGTACTCCTACCTTTCAAAGATAATATTTAACTCTAAAAAACAAGAAAACAAAAGAAAAAAAATAAAAGAACCAGAGAAATACATTCCTCTTTGACCCATTTAATCATTTTACAGACCCTCATTTACTTCTTTTATCTTTTGTAAACTCAATAAAAAAGCAAATGGGAAGAAAATGCAGAAAGAAATTAAATGTTAAAAAAGCAAGATAGGAAAAATGTAACTATTCCATACTTCTTTAAGACTTCTAAACTTTTCATGCAACCAAAAAAGTAAATGATAACAATAAACTAAAAAGCTAACATGTTTTTTCAGTTTTCAGTGTTATGCCTGTTAGACTGAGTTTAGCCCTTTTGCAGACCATGCATGTATTTTCTTTTTCTGTACACTTACAGTTGACTTTTCCAATTTGGAGAAGAAATGAAGCAGTTAGGAGAAACAAAGTTTTATGGTGCTTTAGTATAAAACTAAGCTTTAGCATATTTTTAAATTGGTAACATCTTAGAACAAACAATTTTTGCATGAAATCCATTTATCAAAATTTGAATTTCAGTCTAACAGTACATTGAATCCTGCATTTCAGAAATGTAATTGCCCTATAAACTTGACTTTAGAGGCTATGCTGCTGCTGTTTGCATTGAGCCTACAGTGGTTGCAATCATGTGATTAAAGCCTTTTTATCATCCATACTACTATCTGCAAATGATAAAACTTAAATATTTGCTTCATTTTAAATGCACTCTACATATTGCATTTTTTAGTATCCTCTCTTAATATCTTTTGCACATACAAGATATATAGAAGCACACACATATGTATTCACCACAAAACACACATATAGTCAAAAATTTCAAAGCAGACTTTAAATTTGAAGAGATTGAGATTGAGAGAAACTCTAGGATATGAAAAGCTAGAACATTTTCTGCCTCTTCATTTGTATGGTTATAGCACAAGCAAAATGACAGTTCTGGTTGGAAGGACTACTATTGTTTTTATTTTTATTTTTAAAAAAGATTTATTTAGTTGAGAGAGAGAGCGGGGAAAGGGACAGAGGGAAAGAGAGAATCTCAAGCAGACGCCACGCTGAGCGCGGAGCCAGCTGCAGGGCTCCATCCCAGGACCCTCAAATATTGACCTGAGCCCAAATCAAGAGTCAGCTGCTTAACTGACTGGGCCACCTAGGCACCCATGGAAGGAGTTTTAGAGTAGGTTAATGAAAGTACTTGAAGTTTCTTAAAATAGTTCAACATAAACTTTTGACACCAAAACATAAACAGTAAAGAGATAAATATTACACTAACTCCTCAGAATCTGAGTTACATTTAAACTCATAACTTTTTCTTAAAAATTTTTGTACATATACACTTAAACCCAACATAAACAAGAGAGAAACTAAATTCATAATTAATTTTCCAAAATGGAAGTACATTTATTTTTCTAATTATCATCATTAGAAATTAAAAGAATAGACACGTAAAAAGAATATGTAATTTTTGTTTACGGATATATAATGAAGCATATATCTTCATATATAAATGGTATCATAACATATATTTTTAACTACTGTTCAGCCATCTATGTCTCTACTTAATATACTATGAGCATCTTCCATGGCAGAGTTCTACTTTATTGTTTTAAAAAGATACATATAAAATATTTATTGAACAAGTGCCATATTAATGGTAATTTAATTTATTTTCTAGTTTTTATATTATTAGATTGCCATAATGTGAATCTTATTTCATAAAGCATTTTGTGATTCCTTGGGCTAAATACTTAGAAGTGGGATTTCTGTGTAAATGAGGTTGCGTATGATAAATTTTGGTGTATTTTTCCATATCATCTTTCAAAAATGCTAGGTCAGTTTACAATTGTCCTAAACAATGCTTGATAAAGAATATTTTCCACTGCTCATTACAACACTGGATATTATTTATGGTTTTAAATTTCAGTGATCTGAAATATGAAAAAGAGGTCCTTTAAATTCACATTTTTTTAGCTGACATTGAGCCTCTTTTTATATATTGACTGAATCATTTTAATTTCTTCTCTTGTAAAGTAGTCAGTCATGAGCTTTCTTTATTTTCAATTGGGAGTTGGTCTTTTCCTTTTGGATTTGAAAGACCTCATCACAAATTAAATACATTAAATTTTTATCTCTTGAATATGTTATGTATAACTTTCCCTCTCATAGGTAATTTAAAAAATTTTGCCTTTTGATAAACATTTTATGCTTTTATCTAGTTAAATGGATGGATTGTTCTTTTCCTTTTTATGTTTATGATCTTGTCATTGTCTTAGTCTTTTACTTCTAGTATTTTAAAAACTATATGGGCATTTTTAATCCACCTAAAAGTTTTGGTATAGTATGATTTTTTTAAATCCTTAATTGATTAGGACATTGATCAAACATAATTTATTGAATAATTCATCTCTTCTCACTGATCTTAGCTGTCTGCAATATTTCAGGTAATTGGCAAAACAGTGCCAGGTTCTATCTCTCGATCTATATAGTTTAATTTCATCTTTGCCACCACCTTATAAAGTATAATAATCCCTGTTTTGCAGCTGAATATACAGATGTTCAGAAAGTTGAATAATATTCCCACTGTTTGAAGCTATTAAAAATTATATTCAGGATTTAAACCCAATGTCTGTCTAATTTCAAAATCTATGCACTTCATTTCACCTTGATTTCCCCCCAAATAAAGAGAAGGTGGTTGGTTTTTGTAAGAAAACCTGATGATATACTGAAACATACCCAATGCAGCATAATGCTGAGGAATACACTCTAGAGCCAAATCACCTGGGTTTTACTCCCAAGAAAATGATTTACTAGATGTTTGCCCTTTGGTAGGCTATTTAACATTTGTGAACCTCAATTTTATCATTTGGATGTGGGGTTATTTATTAATAGTACCGTCTTCACTGAATGCCTGGCTCAAAGCAAGTGCGATATTTGTGCTAGCTATTATTATACAATTATATTCTGTCCTACTAAAAATAGATTACATAGTATATACATGCATATAGACACATTATGAGGTGTAAAGATACAATATTTAACTTTTACTTAATGAGACATCCTTCTGGGGGCAAAGAAAAGGAGGGAGAAATAACAAGGGCCTTCTTAAAGTGGAAGAAAAATTCACATTATCAAGGTGATGAATTTTAAGTGTGTAAGTAGCACATAAACCATGGGTAGATATGGAAGAAATAAAAGTGGTTATTACTAGGAGTCTAGATGTTGAGGAATTTAAAAATAATCTGGTGAGATTTTAAATGGATTTAAAAAAAATTTCTATGCTTGAGACTCCTCTAAACACTTTTTTTTCTTTACTCTTATAATTAAAACATTTTAAAATTGGCTTTATAAGTAACAGACTATGCTTTATAAAAATATTCACAAAATATGAATTTTAGGTTAGTGTTTCAGGAGACAAATATTTGGTGAGGAGGAGTACATTTTTTTGTACAAAGAATATAAAAGGAATATAAATTTCTACATTTATCTATGATTTTGATGTTCCTGAAAAGTGATAGTTGAAAAATCCTCCTCTTTGGACACGAATCTAGAAAAATAGAATAGTGAAACTACAGTTAATTGCCAATAACTGAATCCTCTGAATGATAACATGCTCCCAGTTTATGATGAGACACTGAATGTCCAGAATTTAATAAGGACAAAGAATTGATGAGTAGGGAATAAAGGGTATTTAACACCAGTGGAGAATAATACAATGTTTGCTTAATATATTCTTTTGTTTTACTATGGTGACAGTGACAATAACTACAAAATAGTAAGCATTTTAATTTTTAAACATCATAAGTAGTGTTGACTTTCTATAAAATTACAATTCAATTAGTATTATCATTATTACCTCTAATAGTTGTATATTATAGAAAAATGAATTTTGATTATGAAGTTTACCTTGTTTTAAGAAAATATTGCTAAGATTGCAAAAGTTCTTACTTTCTCTCAGTCCCTTATTTTTTACTTTAATTTATGCCCTCCAAGCCCAGCCCATACTATCTTAGGTAAATGTACATTTTCCAAAAAAAAGAATCATCCATTGGGCCTCATAGCTAATCTTCACTGGAAAAGTAATAAACTTTGCCACACTTTTTAGTAAAACATAGCTCAGTTCGAAACTTATAGTGTGTAGTTTAGGATATAGTGATGTCATTGTTTTTCCAAGTAATCAGAAGATAGAAAATCTAAATTGTACTTATAAGATTTTCTCTAAGTTGTTAAAGAAATATTAATATACTCTTCTTTGCAAAATAAAATGCAAAGAAGAGTTTCTTATTATATTTGAAATAGCACAAAATCTAATTACTAACAATGCTATAAAATATTCTCCGTGTTCTTATTAAGAGGGTAATAAGCAGTTAGTTATAATTTCAGAAATGACACTCCTATTTTGTAATCTGGAAATCCTGAAAGAATGGAGGGCCTCTCAACTACCAAAACCAGGATTACTGCAGGCTTAATGTTTTATTGTAAATGGCAACATTTTAACCTGACTTGCTGCTAGATCAATAGATGAGAAATTTTAAAGCAACAGCCTAAATTTAATTATTAAAAATCCAGAAGTCTGGACTTCAGTTTCCAGAGATTGTTGCTTAGATAGTGTTATGACTTGTATTGTATCTTCCCAAAAGGTGTATTAAAGTCCTAATATCTAGTGCCTAATGAACATGGTCTTATTTGGAGACAGGGTCTTTGTAAATGTAATTAAGATGTAAATTAAATGAGGTTATACAGGGGTAGAGTGGGTCCTTAATCCAATATGACTGGAGTTCTTATAAGAAGAGGAGAGGAGATATATGGACACAGAATGGAGAACACCATGTGAAGACATGTACACACACACAGAGGGAAGATATCCGCGTGATGACAGAGGCAGAGGCTGGAGTTATTTAGCTGTAAACCAAGGAACACTAAGGATTATTGGCAACAGAAGCTAGGGAAGAGGCAGAGAGCAGATTCTCCCTCTGAGCTTCCAAGAAGGAACCAGCTTGCCAACACTTCGATTTTGAAATCCAGCATTATGAGAGAATAATTCTGTTATTTTAAGCCACTCATTTTGTGGCATTTTGTTAGACCAGCTCTAGGAAATGAATACAAACAGTGGTTTGAAGCCCAAGATTCTGCATTTTTAATACATAGCAGATCCTTCCAAGGCAGGTGTCTGGGCAAAATCATTTGAGAAACTACTAAGTCACATCCCCCATTATTCTCCCTATTAGTCTATCCTCAGAAATATACTTAAAAACATATTGTCCTGGTAATTCATTTCTTCTTATGAGGGTCTATTTCCTCAAAAAGAATGTATGGTAGGAAAATTCACAGTTGAACAACTTAAAACTGTATATTTAATAATAGTTTTGGGAGACAAAGATAAAGAATGAACTTAAAAAGCATCCTATAAATAGTGTTCTATTTTTCTTTTTACTAACATAACATACTCTATAAAATAAGGGAATATTTAATGATAGTTTACAAATTAATCAAGTAATTATAGTACAATATACTGTACTATTAAATTTTATGTATTTTAGAGTTTCAACAAAATACTTAGAAATTTATTTTACTCTTTACAGTTAATGTGCCTTCTGAGAGGTACTTTATAATGTGCTCAGTATTGTAAGAATATTCAAGGACTTTCTAATATTTTGTCACTGTTGTCACTGCTGCCTGTCATCTTCTCCTATTAGAATTTCCTTCCCAGGTCCCCTCAAGTTAGACATAGAGTAACTAGAACACTTAAGGCTAAATAAAGCACTGAGTCATGTCTATTTAACTTATTCAATATGGTGAGTGGTATGTCTTACCAATTACTCCCCCACTTCTATCTCCCCTTTTTTCTAGTTTTAATTGATTCTAACATGTTACACAGAATATACATATACATACAATATATACATACATATACATACAATATATACAACTTTCCCTACTTATAGACGTTACCACATACAGTTTTATAATGACCCTTCTCCCAAGCATGTCCATATCCTAATTCCCCAAATCTCTGAATGTTACTTAGTATAACAAAAGAGATTTTGCAGATGTGATCAAGTTATGAATCTTAATAGGGGAAGGGTTAATTTGGGTTATCTGGGTGGGTCCTAAATGTAATCATATGTGTCCTCATAAGAGGGAGGAAGAGGGAAATTTGACTAAAGGAGAAGGTGAAGTGATCATGAAAACAGAGGTTAGAATTATATAGCTACAAGCCAAGGAATGCCAAGGTGGTCTCTAGAAGTTGAAAGAGACAAGGAACAAATGATTTCCTGAAGCCTCCAGAAAGAATCAGCCCTGCTGACCTTAATTTTAGTCCACTAAGACACATTTTGCACTTCTGACCTCCAGACCTCTAAGCGACTAAGTTTGTGTTGTGTTAAGTGACTAAGCTTTGGTTATTTGTTACAATAGCATAAAGAAATTAATCCAGCACTCTTTTAATGACAGAAGCCCAACTCAAATTATTTTAGGAAAAAGAAGAGAGCATAAATGGAAACCAAAAGGAACCAAGTAGCTATACTTATATCAGACAAAATAGAATTTAATTAAAAAAACGTAACAAGAAAAAAGTGTAACAAGAGACAGTGATGGTCATTATATAATGATAGGGTAACCAATTCACCAAGAGGATATAACAATTGTAAATATATATGCAACCAACAACAGAGCATCTGAACAGATCTGAAGGGAGCAATCAACAATAATACAATCATGGTAGGGGAATTTAATACCCCACTTCCAACAATGGATAAATCATCCATACAGAAACTCAGTAAGGAAACATTGAACTTGAACTAACTTCAGACGTAATAGACCTAACAGACATATAAAGAACATTCCATCCAGCTGCAGCAGAATATATATTCTTCCAAGCACACATGGAACATTCTCCAGGATATATCATATTTTAGGTTACAAAGCAAGTCTTAGCAAATTTTAAAAGATTGAAGTCATACCAATTATCTTTTCTGACCACAAAGTTATGAAACTAGGAATCAATAACAGGAGGAAAACTGGAAAATCCACAAATAGGTTGTTTAATGTAGAAGTTAAACAACATATTACATAACAACCGATTGGTCCAAAATGAAATCAAAAGAGAAATCAACAAGTATCTTAAAACAAACAAAAATGGAAACATGCCATACCAAACTAATGTGATGCAGCAAAACAAGTGCTAAGAGAAGTTTATAGCAATAAATGCCTACATTTAAAAAAAAAGAAAGAAAAGAAAGATCTCAAATAAAAAAACCTAACTTTATACCTCAAGAATTAAAAATCCAAGACTGAATGAAGTCCAAAGTTAGCAGAAAGAAGGATGTAACAAGGATCAGAACAGAAATAAATGAAATAGAGAATAGGAAAACAATAACAAGTATTAATAAAATGGATAGTGGCATTTTGAAAAGAGAAACAAAACACACAAACCTTCAGCTACATTTACCAAGGTAAAAAGAAAGAGGACTCAGATAATATTATAAATGAAAGAGGAAACATTACAACTGATACCACAGAAATACAAAGGATCCTTAAGAGATTGCAATGAACAGTTATATGGCAACAAATTAGACAAACCTAGAAAAAAATGGATAAATTACTAGAAACATATAACCTAACAAGTTTGAATCATGAACAAAACAGGTGATCTCAATAAACAGGTAAAGAGATTAAATCAGTCATCAAAAACATCCCAACATAGAAAAGCCCAGGACCAGATGGTGTTATTGGTGAGTTCTACCAAATATTTAAAGAGAATTAATGCCAATCTTTCTCAAACTCCTCCAAAAAATTGAAAAGAAAGGAACACTTTCAAATTCATTTTACAAGGCCAGCATTGTCTGGATATTAAAGCCAGATAAAGACACTATAAGAAAAGAAAGTTAACAAACCAATATCCCTGATGAATATCGATGCAGAAATTGTCAACCAAATATTAGCAAACTGAACTTAATAGCACATTAAAAGAATCATTCATGATGATAAAGTGGAATTTATCCCTGGGATGCAAGGATATTTCAAAATATGGAAATCGATAAATGTGATGCACTATATTAATAGAATGAAAGGAAAAATTGTGATCATCTCAATAGATGAAGAAAAAGCATTTGACGAAATTTAACATCCTTTCATGAAAAAAGCTCTCAACAAATTTGATATAAGAAGAAAAAGAAGAAACATATCTCAACATAATAAGGACTGTGTATGAAAACGCCACAGTTTAGGAATACTTAGGAATAAATTTGACCAAGGAAGTAAAAGATCTGTACATCAGAAACTACAAGATACTGATCAAAGAAATTGAAAACACAAATAAATGGAAAGATAACCCACACATTCATGGATTGGAAGAGTTAATATTACTAAAATGCCCATACCACCCAAAGTCACATATAAATGCAATGTACTCTCTATCAAAATTCCAATGGCATTTTTCACAGAAATAGAAAAAATAATCCTAAAATTCGTATGGAACTATAAAAGGTCCTGAATATCCAAAGCCATCTTGAGAAAGGACAAAGGTCCAGGCATCACGCCTTCAGGTTTAAACTATATTACAAAGCTGTAGTAATTGAAACAGTGTGTACTGGCACAAAAACAGATACAGACTAATGGAGCAGAATCAAGAGCCCAGAAATAAACCCACACATATATAGTCAACTAATATTTGATAAAGGAGCCAACAGTATTCAATGAGGGAAAGAATAGTCTCTTCAATAAATGATGTGGGAAAACTGAATATTCACATGCAAAAGGATGGAATAGGACCCCTATCTTACACCAGTTACAAACACTAACTGAAAATGGATTAAGGACTTAAACATAATACTTAAAACCATAATACTACTAGAAGGAAACATAGGAAGTAGTAAGCTCCTTAATGTTGGTCTTGGCAATGGTTTTATGAATACAACACCAAAAGCAGGAGCAAAAAGAACAAAAATAATCAAGTGGGATTACATCAAACTAAAAAGTTTCTGCACAACAAAGGAAAAATCAATAATATGGAAAGGCAACCTTAAAATGGGAGAAAATATTTGCAAATCATATATCTGATAAGTTGTTAATGCACAAATTATATAAGAAACTCATAAAATTCAACAAAAAAACTGCAAATTTTCCTATTTAAAGATGAATAGAGGACTTGAAGAGACTTTCTGCAAAAAAAGATACTTATGGCTAACAAGTACATGAAAACAGTTCTTCAACATCACTAATCATCAAGAAAATGCAGATTGAAACCACACCTCACACATGTTGGAATAAGACAAGCCAAAACAAGTGTGAGGATGTGGAGAAAAGGAAACTCTTGTATACTGTTTGTGGGAATGTAAATTGGTGCGGCTACTAGGGAAAACAGTATATAATTTCCTCAAAAAATTAAAAAGAGAACTGCCGTATGATCCAGCAATCCCATTTTTAGGAATATATGCAGAGAAAAATCAAATCAAGATCTCAAAGAGATATGCCTGCCTGTGTGCCCTGCAGCATTATTCAGTCATAAAAAAGAATGAAATCTTGCCATTTGCAACAATGTGGATGGAGCTAGAGCATCATATAATGCTAAGTGAAATAAGTCAATCAGAGAAAGTCAAATACCATATGATTTCACTCATGTGGAATTTAAGAAACAAAACAGGTGAACATGGGGGGTGGGAAAAGAGACAAAAAAATAGACTCTAAACTATAGAGAACACACTGAGGGTTGCTGCAGGGGAGGTGGGCAGGGGTATGAGTTGAATAGGTGATGAGTATTAAGGAGTGCACTTGTGATGAACACCAATGTTGTATGGAAGTGATGAATCACTAAATTCTACACCTGAAACTAATATTACACTGTATGTTAACTAACTGGAATTTAAATAAAAATTTGGAGAAAGAAAAAAAAAAGATCCTTAGTCTCCTATTTAAAACCTTCCAGCAGCTTCCCACAACTCTTTGGACAAAGCAGATAATCTTGTAAATCGCCACTAAATCCTGCATAATCTGGCCCTTGTCTACCTCACTAACTCATCTGATACCACTTTCCCACTCACTGTATCCAGCCTATTCTCAAAAATCACTAATCTTATTCCCTGCTCAGTCTCTCTTGGCTAGAGTTGTGATTCCCAATTTCCCCCAGCCCTCTTTGCTTTAAGAATTCCTATTTATCGGGGCACCTGGGTGGCTAAATTGTTAAGCGTCTGCCTTTGGCTAAGGTCATGATCCCAGGGTTCTGGGATCAAGCCCTGCATCAGGCTCCCTGCTTGGTTGGAAGCCTGCTTCTCCCTCTCCCACTCCCCCTGCTTGTGTTCCCTCTATGCTGTCTCTCTCTCTCTGTGTCAAAGCCTGGTGATGGGTATTAAAGAGAGCACATTCTGCGTGGAGCACTGGGTGTTATGCACAAACAATGAATCATGGAACACTACATCAAAAACTAATGATGTATGTATGGTGATTAACATAACAATAAAAAATTATTTAAAAAATAAAAATAAAAATAAATAAAATCTTTAAAAAAGAAAAAGAATTCCTATTTATCCTTCTCATCTCAGTTCCTCCTTATGTGGGCTGACCTAATGTGACCTACCCATTAGGTTAGGACAACCACTATATTCTCTCAGTGCTCAGGCTCTCTCTCTTTCTCTCCCTCTCTCAATGATTATCTAATGCTTGTCTCCTCAACTAGATCGTAAGGTCTAGATAAGACAATATGTATTTTATTTCATGTTTTCATAATATCCTCATTTCTTAGCAGTGTCCAGCATAAAGATTTTTAGAAGTAAACACATGAATATGCTTATATGTTTTCACATTTCTCTTAGTATATTTATTGAGGACTTAATTTAGATAAGAAATTAAATTTAAATTAAATTAAATTAATACTACATTAAATACTCTGTTAATATGATGTCTACTCTTCATCATAACCCTGAAAGGGAAATATTATCATTCACTTTACATATGAGTAACAATAATTGCCTGAGGCTACATGGCTAGTCATAGAGTAAGGATTTGAACCTATACTGGTTTGATCACAAAACTGAACAATTACAACTAAATCATATTTATTAGGCTTAAAAAGCAACAACAACAACAACAAAAAGATTACTGGTATCTGTCTAAATATATTCCAGATCAAAATCCATGCCTCTATGTACAGTAAGTAATGCAAACAGCATAGATGGTCTTGTACAATTCTGCATTTGTGCCTGTAGACAGATACTCTATTTCAATATTTTGAGCTAATGCATTTATTTTAACACATGCAGCACAGTAGCAAGAACCATTGTTTAGGCTTGCCTCTATTTTAATGAAAGCAGCTTCAATATTCCATATGAAGGTTGAAATACTAAGCACATTATTATCTCTCCAATTTTTTAACAGACAGGTACAATTCAGATGAGATAAAGAAAAAATCTATTTTACAGCTTCCAGAGAAAACACAGAGCAAGTTAAAGGTTGCCTAATAACTATATTCCTTAAGTTTATTTAGAGAGGTTTGTAATGGCCTTTTGAACTATAAGCCATTGAATAGACCGTCTACTCCTTCTCATGTGACCATCACTCTGGGAGGTCAGAGAACTGTTGAATTCCGGGTGCTGATCGAAAAATTATTTTCTCTGAAGAATTTCCAAGAGGTAGTTTCCTTGGCCTTTTGTTCTGTGCTGTGTGGAGACACTTTCTTGGTTTCATTCTGGAGAAAATGATCAACCAGACTTCAAGACCATCATCTAGTGGTTTGGAAAAAATGAGAAGAAAGTAATTACTGTGGTTTTCTGTTTATTATTACTTTCCTCCAATATACCCTGATCTAAAACTCCTCTAAAATTGAGCATTTAAATTCAGACTAAGGGAGGCAGTTGGCAGTAAAAAGAAGGTGGGAGCTTTGGTGAAGCTAAAATTCTCCTCTCCATATAATTCAAAGCATGTAACAGAAAAATCAAAGCAGGCAGCTTTCACCCTTCCATATATTGAAAAGTCTATCACTCTTGAGAGAGAAAATAAGGGATAAAAGTGTGAGGTTTTCAAACCTGAAAAAATTTAATACAAGTTGGTGAAATAGACAAAAGGTTGATGGGATATCATGAAATTGGCAGTAACGGGGGTGGGGGGAGCTAATGATTTTGTCAGGATTCTGAAGGAAGAAATTAAAGGTCTGTTTGAGAGACTTAGAAGTTGACAAAGAATTTGAAACTTGATTTTATTTTCCATAAGGATTTGAAAGTGATGAATGCAGTCAGATTCATGACACTGCAATGTGATTTTGAATATACTCTTCTTGTATTTACAAGTTGCATTTATAACTTTTTTTCACTTTTAAGGATTTACCCTGATGCAAATATATATTAGAAATGTATGTAATATATATATATATCGATAGATATATATATGTTACAGAGTATGAAACAATAAATAACCTTAAAATGGCTGAATATTTATAAAAATGGGTATTATAACTTTATATTAGTTAATACCATGGATCTTTTGCTTCTTTCTAGCTCTTTATTAAATAAAATTTGATCTTACACATTTATGTTCAATCAGCTTAAGTGAACCATTGTTTTTACTCCTTACATCTTTGTAAGTTAGTGAAAGTCACTTATACATCTAGGGAATCGGTGATATGAAACTATGTTAAGATTCCATTTCAACTGACATTTCTTTTGTGCAGTGAGAAAATCCTATTTCTCTGCATTATGAATAAATAAGAACTCTTGCTATTAGTTCAAAATCAAAATAACAGATAAACTGTCAGCCTTTCCCAAGTAGAACATTGCATCATTCAATTTTTGAAGTCTCCACATGATATGAAGAAAAAATAGTTATAATATATGGTATTCAATTTAATAAATCTTTAAGACATGGAGAAAACCACAATTTAGCAAGGTCACAAACTTTATGACTTACCTAAAATAACAATGTATTTAAGAAGAGTCATGATCTTATCTATGTAGGAAAACACTCTATTCAGTCTCTGTTCTTTTAGACTATCTTTAAAAATTACATTTAAAAATCATACTTTGTATTATATAGGATTATAACTATAAAGTATATAAATTAAATCAAAATAGAAGGAATTATAATTTTCAATAAAATTTTGTGGGTGCCTAGAGGCTGTGTTGGGGCATTTTGGAGAATTATTATATGAAAACTTTTGTCTATAAACAAGCAGCAAGTAATCCCATGTTGAATTTTTTTTTTAAGATTTTATTTATTTGACAGAGAGAGACACAGTGAGAGAGGGAACACAAGCAGGGGGAGTGGGAGAGGGAGAAGCAGGCTTCCTGCTGAGCATTGAGCCGGGACAAGGGGCTCGATCCCTGATCCTAGGGTCCTGGGATCATGACCCCAGCCGAAGGCAGACACTTAACGACTGAGCCACACAGGCACCCCCCTCATGTTGAATTTTTAAAAGTAAACATAGGATGTCCTTTTCTGGCCAAGTATAATAACAGAGATCAGATTTACCCTCCCTCATGAAACATCCAAAAGAAGGACAGTATGTATGAAATGACAGTTGGCAAGAGACTGGATATCAGATAATGAAGGAGAATGATTCCTAAGAGTGAAGAAACAAATGAAGTGAGGCTGGTGATTTTCTCTGGCTAACTACCTTGAGGGAATTTTTAGACCACGGCACAGTCAGGAGGGTCCCAGGAAGAGTCCCAAAGACTGCTTGAGTTGAGGAGGCAGAGCTGAGAGTCCAGGGAGACTAAGGCAGCTAGAGTTCTCAGATAGAGTGCCATAGACAAAGAGCAGCACCAAGGGAAAACTGCACTGAAAGAAATATCAAAGGAAGTCTTTTAGTCAGGAGAAAACGAAACCAGATGAAAATATGGATCTATATATGGGGTAAAGAGCACTACATAGATAAATATATAGAATCTTATTATTATTTAATTCTCTTCAAAAGGCACTCTAAGGTTTAAAATAAGGAGTGTGTGGAGAATAACATATAGAAAAATAAAATGTCTTGACAATAGCTTAAAGGTTAGGCATGGAGAAATATATATCCTATCTCAGGGGTTCTTAGAATATACATGAAGTGGTAGAAAATAATGACATAGTGGTAGAATATAATGAAAACAGGCTGCAGTAAATTAAAGATGTATACTAGGATTTCTGCTTCTGGGAAGATGAATTAAATGCACCTTTCCCTATTCCCTCTACTAAGTACAACTGAAAACCCTGGACTTTATGTATAAAAGAAACATAAGATTTTGAAACTTGGAGAGAAGAAGGAAGACAAGTTTGGCAACTTGAAACCCAAGAAAGGACAGAGATGTGAGTCCCCTAGGTCTTTTTGTTTTTGTTTCTTGGTTTTTTGTTTTGTTTTGTTTTGTCTTCTATATCCCAGATTTGGAGGTGAAGAAACTGACAACTCAGAAACACTGACAAATGCAGACCAAAAAAGCTACAATAAAATCCTATTCTGTCTATCCAAAGGACGAGGAAAGGGGCAATTAGGTATAGCAGAACTCTTTTAGACAACTGCTCTACTCCAGCCAAACACCACAAAGGAAAAAAAAAAAATGTGGCCCCAACTTCACCAAGGCCAGGGAAGGAATGGGGAGTGTAGGCTTCTACCCTCACCAGGCTATAATGAAGTGCTCCAACCTCCCTGGCACATAATGTCATAGAAGGTGGAGTATGAAGCTGGGAGTTTCATCCCATTGGGTAGTAAAGAGAACAGGCAGGACCACGTTTAAACCACTACTCTGACACTTGTGGCCAGGCACAGCTTAGCCTCTCTGAACTTCTGCCCGTCTGTAAAATTAATAATTATTTCTACTTTGTATGATGACTTTTAAGATTAGGATCCATATATGAACACAGAAGAAAGAAAGAAAGAAAAGAAGAAAGAAAGAAAGAAAGAAAGAAAGAAAGAAGAAAGAAAGAAAGAAAGAAAGAAAGAAAGAAAGAAAGAAAGAAAGAAAGAAAGGAAGGAAGGAAGGAAGGAAGGAAGGAAGGAAGGAAGGAAGGAAGGAAGAAAGAAAGGAAGAAAAAGAAAGAAAGTCACAAACCAATGTATCTCTCAAGAATATAGAGGCAAAAATCCTTAAAAAAGTATAGCAAATAGTATTCAACAATTCAACCATATATAAAATTAATTATACAACATAACCAAACAGGATTTATTCCAGAGATATAAGGCTGATGCAATATAGAAAATCAAACAGTATAATATACCATATTAATAAGGTAAAGAATAAAAACTACATGATCATGTTAATGAATACAGAAAGTGTATTTGAAAAATTGTTAAGAGAAATTATTTGGGACCTAGGGCTAGACAAAGAGAATTTAAAGTTTTCACCAAAAGCAAAATATATAGTAGGAAAAATTGATAAATTGGATTTTAAAGTTAAGAACAATTGCTCTGAAAAGATCTTATTGAGAGGATGAAAGTACAAGCTACAGATTGAGAGAAAATATTTTCAAATCAGGTGGAGAGAGAGAGAGAGAGAGACAAGTTAGATGATAGAATATATAAAGAACTCTCAACATTCAACAGTAAAAATATCTAATTAAAATAGGCAAAGACATAAAGATACATTTCACTGAAGAGGATATACAGATACCAAATAAGCACATTAAAAGATGTCAATATTGGGTGCCTGGTGGTTCAGTCAATTAAGCATTTGACTTGGTGTCGGTTCAGGTCATGTTCTCAAGGTCATGTAATAGAGCTCAGAGTCAGGCTCTGTGCTCAGAGTCTGCTTGAGATTCTATGCCTCTACCCCCCACCCACTCTCTCTCTCTCTCTCAAAAAAAAAAATAGTCTTTAATTTAAAAGAAAATATGTCAATATTATTATCCATTTTATGGAAATTAAAATTAAATCCACAATGAGATATCACTATACACCAATCTGAATGGCTGGAACTAATATAGTGACAAAACCAAATGCTAGAGAAGATACAGAAAAATGAGATAATTCATATACTCCCGGTAAGAATGTAATATGGCTCAACCACTCTAGAAAACAGTTAAGCATTTTCTCAAAAACAGCAAATATTAACTAAAATGCCCCTATCATATGAGCCAGCAATTATACCCATGAGCATTTATTCCAGACAAATTAAAATGTATATTTACACAAAAATCTGTAAACAAATTTTATAGAGCTTTATAGCACAACATTAGGGATTCTTGTGTGATGGAAATCTGTAACTTGACTGTATCAATGTCAATATCTTGTTTGTGTTATTGAACTATAGTTCTGCGAGATTTTACCAGTAGAGGAAAAGGGAACATGGATCTCTCTGTATTATTACTTACATGAATTTATAGTTACTTAAAAATGAAAACACCAAACAACAGATTTTCAATATAGATGAAGCAGCATTATATTGGAAAAGATGCCATCTAGGATTTCACAGCTAGAGAGGAGAAATCAATGCCTAACTTCAAAATTTCAAAGGATAGCCTGACTTTTGTTAGGGGCTAACACAGCTGGTGACTTAAGTTGAAGCTAGTGTCATTGATCATTCTGAAAACTGAAAGACCCATGAGAATTATGGTAAATCTACTCTGTGCCCTCTAAATGGAACAACAAAGCCTGGATGACAGCACATTTGTTTACAACATGGTTTACTGACTATTTTAAGCCCACTGTTGAGACCTACTACTCAGAAATAAAGATCCCTTTGAAAATATTACTGCTCATTGATAATTCACCTGGTCACCCAAGAGTTCTGATGGAGGTATATGAGATTGTTGTTGTTTTTATGCTTTCCAATACAACATCCATTCTGCAGCCCATAGATGAAAAAGCTCATTTTGATTCTTAAGTCTTGTTATTGAAGAAATACATTTCATAAGGCTGTAGTTGCCATAGACAGTGATTCCTCTGATGGATCTAGGCAAAATATATTGAAAACCTTCTGGAAAGTGTTCACCATCCTAGATACCGCTAAGAACATTTGTGATTCCTGGGAAAGGTCAAAATATCAACATTAAAGGAGTTTGGAAGAAGTTGATTCCAACTCAAATGGATGATTTTAAAGGGTTCAAGACTTCAGTGGAGGAAGGAACTGCAGATGTGGTAGAAATAGTAAGAGAACTAGAATTAGAAAAAATACATGGAAGCAAATGAAAATGAAAACATTGACAGTTCAGAACCTTTGGGATGTAGCAAAGTTGATCCTAAGAGGGAAATATATAGCAATACAGGCCTTCCTCAAGAATAAGTCTCAAATCACAACCTAACCTTACACCTAAAGGAGCTAGAAAAAGAACATCCTCATTGGGGAAAAACTGAGAGCTTTTCCCCTAAGGTCAAGAACATGACGGGGATGTTAATTCTCACCACTGTTGTTCAGCATAGTACTGGAAGTCCTAGCCTCAGCAATCAGACGACAAAAAGAAAGGCATCCAAATCAGCAAAGAAGACAAACTTTCACTCTTCTCAGACAACGTGATACTCTATGTAGAAAACCCAAAAGACTCCAGCAAAAAATTGCTAGAACTGATACAGGAATTCAGCAAAGTCACAGGATATAAAATCAATGCACAGAGTCAGTTGCATTTCTATACACTAACAATGAGGCAGAAAAAAAGAGAAGTCAAGGAATCAATCCTATTTACAATTGCACCCCAATCATAAGATATGTAGGAATAAACCTAACCAAAGAGGTAAAGGATCTGTACTCAGAAAACTATAGAACACTCATGAAAAAAACTGAGGAAGACACAAATAGAAAAATGTTCCATGTTCATGGATTAGAAGAAGAAATATTGTTAAAATGTCTGTGCTACTCAAAGCAATCTACACATTCAATGCAATCCCTATCAAAAAATTTTCACAGAGCTGGAACAAACAATCCTAAAGTTTGAATGGAACCAGAAAAGACCCATAATAGCCAAAGGAATGTTGAAAAAGAAAACCAAAGCTGGAGGCATTGCAATATCAGATTTCAAGCTGTATTGCAAAGCTATAATCATCATCAAGTCAGTATGGTACTGACACAAAAACAGACACATAGATCAATAGAACAGAATAAAGAACCCAGAAAGGGACCCTCAACTCTATGGTCAAGTAAACTTCAACAAAGGAGGAAAGAATATCCAATGGAAAAAAGACAGTCTCTTCATCAAATGGTGTTGGGAAAATTGGACAGCCACATGCAGAAGAATGAAGTTGGACCACTTTCCTACACCATACAGAAAAATAAACTCAAAATGGATGAAAGACCTAAATGTGAGATAGGAATACATCAAAATCCTGGAGGAGAACACAGGCAGCAACCTCTTTGTCTTGGCTGCAACAACTTCTTGCTAGGCATGCCTCCAAAGGCAAGACAAAGATAGTGTTTTTAACAAATGGTGCTGGAAATATTGGATATCTATATGCAAAAAAATCAATAGATCTTTCTATACTGTTTGTGTAGACTGAGACTGAAATATGCTTTCCTGGGTCTTGTGCTTGCAGAGGGCAAATGGTGGGACTTTTCAGCCTTTACAGCTATGTGATCCAGTTCCTTATAAGAAATCATATGTATCCTGTTTATTTTGTTTCCCTGGAGAGCCTTGACTAATACAGAATGATACAGTACCATTTTGGCAATGTAAATCAAAACTACAATGAGATATCACTACATACCTATTAGGAAGGATAAAATTAAACTGACTGACCATATCAAGTATTGGCAAAAATGTGGGGGAACTTTAATTCTTGACTTGAGTTCATTGCTATTAGGAATGTAAACTGGTACAACTACTTTGAGAAACAATTTGACCATTTCTTGAAAAGTTAATCCTATACCTACTATATCTAGGTGTTTACTGAAAGGAAATGAAAACATTTCCTTACAAAGACTTGTGCATGGATGTTTATAGTAGATTAATTTTTTCTTTCTTTCTTTTTCTTTCTTTCTTTCTTTCTTTCTTTCTTTCTTTCTTTCTTTCTTTCTTTTCTTTCTTTCTTTCTTTCTTTCTCTCTCTCTCTCTCTCTCTCTTTTTCTTTCTTTCTTTCTTTCTTTCTTTCTTTCTTTCTTTCTTTCTTTCTTTCTTTCTTTCTTTCTTCTTTCTTTCTCTCCCTCTCTCTCTCTCTCTCTCTCTTTTTCTTTCTTTCTTTCT
Source organism: Callorhinus ursinus (assembly GCF_003265705.2). Taxonomy (NCBI): domain Eukaryota; kingdom Metazoa; phylum Chordata; class Mammalia; order Carnivora; family Otariidae; genus Callorhinus; species Callorhinus ursinus. The sequence goes on from NW_027397064.1 coordinate 23,582,044, forward strand.
TTCTTTCTTTCTTTCTTTCTTTCTTTCTTTCTTTCTTTCTTTCTTTCTTTTTTATCTACAGTGTGTGGGAGCAGGGTGGGGAGGGGCATAGGGAGTGAGAGAATCTTAAACAGGCTCCAAACTCAGCACAAAGCCTGATGCGGGGCTCCATCTTACGACCCTGGGATCATGACCTGAGCTGAAATCAAGAGTCCGACACTTAACTGAGACACCCAGGTGCCCCTACAGTAGCTTAATTTTAATAGCACAAAATAGAAAACAGTCTAAATGTGTAGCAATAGGTGAGTGGTTTAAAAAATGTTGTATATCCATCAATGGAATATATTTAGTAATACAAATGAATGAATATTGGGGCGCCTGGGTGACTCAGCCATTAAGAATCTGCCTTTGGCTCAGGTCATGATTCCAGGGTCCTGGGATCAAGCCCTGCATTGGGATCCCTGCTCCACGGGAAGCGTGCTTCTCCCTCTCACTCCCCTTGCTTGTGTTCCCTCTCTGGCTGTCTGTCTCTCTCTCTGTCAAATAAATAAGTAAAGTCCAAAAAAAAAAAGAATGAATATTGACACACACAGCAACACAGATAAATCTCAAAATAATTGTTCGGAGTGAAAGAAACTGTATAAAGAGAGTGTACATACTGTATGTTTTATATAAAGAGAGTACATACTGTATGTTTCTATTTATATAAAATTTAATAAGTGCAAACTAATGTATATTGAGAAGCAGCATATCAATGGTTGTCTGAGAAGGATGGAGCAGGAGGAAGGGATTACATAAGGTCATAAGAACTTTTGGAATTAATGGATACATCCATTACTCTAATTGTGTATATGGCTCGTGATTGCATGCATATGTCAAAACATCTAATTGTATACTTTATGTATGAGCAATATATTATATATCATGTATACCTCAATAAAACTGCTAAGCACACACACACACACACACACACACACACACACACACACACAGTTTCTCAAACTATGTTGGAAGAGATTATTCAATTAAGCAGTTACCAAGTAAAAAGACTGGTTAGTAGGTCTAACTCTGCCTTGAGGAAAATTTTTCCACAGTTTAGCATAGGGGCCTCCTTAAAGCTGCAGGATATAAGAGGAAGAATACATGAATTGGATGATTTTGTTTCACTATTTTAAAACTAGTCAGCATCATGAATGCTGGCAATTCCTTTCTCAAGTCTATGTTAGAGAAGGTAAATTTCACAGATATGTCCCCTGCTTATATTGCACTCATATATTCAGTGCTGTCCCAACCCATCTCACAAATGCTGTCATGACAACTTACATCCCATAATAATTAAACTTGGTAACTAATGGGAAGATGAAGGTGTTTTTGATGTTTTTTTTATCTTCTTAGAAATTCTTAATATTTTATGAAAACCATATACGGCTGTGTTTCAGATGACTCAAATCACTTTTCAGATACTCAGAATAACATTTGAAGTCTTCATAGGCCCTTCTTATTCAACATCTAGTATCCTTTTACTAAAATCATGTTCTTCCATATAAATAATAATATTCTGAATAACTGTTACTCAATATAAAGGGAAACAGAGATGGTGAACTTAAGTGGCAATTTTAAAACAGTCCCAAAATTCTTTGGCAACCCTCTCATCAACAGATTACATAGAGACAAGGCTAAAGATCATTGTTATTATTTTCATCTCTATATCTGCTCATCAGTGACCACTACAATTTGTTTAATATATTTGCAAATTTATATGTGCCCATTTGACTATCAAGGCAGAGGCCTGTAAAAAACTTGTATTTTATTTCCATTTCTTCCCCCCCCCCACCTTGCCTTCCAGGTATTCTTTTTTTTTCTCTTTCTAAATTTTGTTTTGTTTTAAGACAAGTATTATTTGTTCTATTTCTTCATGACGCTCTCATATGAATTTGAAGTTAAAATTTTTGGTGTCTCAGTGGAGCAAAGAGTTGGATTGAGAAAGGCATGGTTTGCTCCCTGCTTTAGTGGTAAAGTTAATTTTTATCACCCTTCCTCCCTAGAATTTTGATGTAGACAATTGACATTTGTTCATTCTTATGAAAAATGTAGTGGTTCTAGACACACAGTGATGAGGCTTTGCAATAGGGAAGAAGTTGACAGTAGTGTGGGCCACCGTGACTGTGTAGGCAGACAAAGTTATCTGCCACAAATCCCCTTCAAACCAACTTCTTCAGAAATAGCATCACTTGGGAAGATTCACATTAAAATGGTAAAATGTTTTTTGATGGTTAAGTTTTAACACATCCTTCTTTTTTATTTCACTCTTGAATTTGTTTTTTCTCTGCCAGCTGCTGAAGGAATGGTGTGCAACCATCTGTGTTCAAGCAATGGCTGTTGGGGACCTGGTCCCGACCAGTGCTTGTCCTGCCGTCGCTTCAGCAGAGGAAGGAGCTGCATCGAGTCTTGTAACCTCTATGATGGGTAAGGCATCTTACAACATCGCCTTTACCTCATAAGCTTTGAGGCACTGATTGCTTCAGATATTTAAATTTTAAGAAAATGGTAAAATTGCAGAATGTGTATGCCGGCCAGGGTTTTTAAGGGAAGCTCTTGTTGCATAAAGGAGACAACAACCCATAGAAGAATTGTTTTAAGGAGAAAGAATTTTATTTGAAATAAGAGAAGTCCAAATATATGTTGACTATTACACAAACTTAAAAAAGTACACTGAAGTAGATCATTCTTAATAAAATGTAGCCGTTTATACTGAAGCAAAATTGAAAAATATATTCTTATTTTCCTTATGAAGGAGATTGTTACAAGTAATCTTTCCTCTCAAATGTCCCAATACTATTTTTTCACATACTTTCCTATTAATTTTCATCTAGAATTACTGCATAACTGGGGCACCTGGGTGGCTCAGTCATTACATGGCTGCCTTCGGCTCAGGTCATGATCCCAGGGTTCTGGGATCAAGCCCCGCATCGGGCTCCCTGCTCAGCGGGAAGCCTGCTTCTCCCTCTCCCACTCCCCCTGCTTGTGTTCCCTCTCTCACTATGTCTGTCTCTGTCAAATAAATAAAATCTTAACAACAACAAAAAAAAAAGAATTACTGCATAACTTTTGAATTTTTTTCCATCCAAGTTATGTGTCTTCTTAGATTGTGTATTAGAAACAAACGATACACATTTCTATGTCTCTGACAACTGCATAGCCCTATAGGAAAATTGCCTTTGTAGTTTCTAGCTGAAGGGGTTTTTGATAGTGTTCTGCCACTTTCTAAAGATAACCTAAGCAGTATTTTAAATCAAGAATTTTAAATTCCTATTGGTACTATAATAATCACATTGCTAACAATAAAACCTGGTATATATCTTGTTGCATGGCATTTCATATACTCATAAAATCAGTTTATCATAACATACCATTTCATGCATCACAGTCGTCCTTTATTAATGTGATAATACATTTTTTAGTACTGTTCCTGAGTCAAATTTTCTTATAGTGCTCACTGAAAGGATTTTCAACAGTTCTGTAAAAGTGTAGTTTTGAAGATCTTTATTGCGTTTCTTCTTTTACCTCATGAATTGTCCCATTTTATTTTTTATAGGTTCAAATCTTTATTGTTTTAAAATTCTACATGTCTTTTATGATACAATATTTTGTTATTTAAATAACCTCTAAGTGACTAGTATATAGTGAATATACTTGTTTTGAAATCAAACCATGAATTCCAGTTTCATCAATATGATTATAGAATTGTGCCATTTTAAACAACTGTTTTCGTGATCTGAGATAACATTGTCCTTTTGCATTTTATATCAGAAAGTTAGAAATCTATGGATCATAATAATATTAACATGTCTCTTTTTTGGAAGATGACCAATACCAATTCCCTTCATGAAATTTAGAAAAAAAATAAAATTAGAAGTTTAAGTGTGAAACAGTTTAAAATAAGAATTTAATTGTTTTTCAGGAAAATTCCAGCTTATAATTTTGTAAGGTACAATCAGCTCATAAATTTGATAATGGATAGCAAATAATGTGTTGCTTTTCTCATTAAATTGTAGTCATGCTTATTCTCATTTTTATAAATGAATGATATGTTCTGTATATAAAATACTTCAGATCAAAATATGGTTATTTTTTGTAAAGCCATTCATGCCATTAACATGTAACTAATAGACTTTAATTCCATTTAGTGAATGTTATAAGTTTATTGGCTATATATATATATATATATATATATATATATATATATATTCTCAGTGGAGTTTTAAAGAAGGACTGGGCTCTAGAAACCATCTTCTCTAAGAGCAGTATCTTATAAAGAGTGAAAACTAGTAGAATTAAGTGTTGGCCAGTGTCATTCCACTGTAGAAGAATCAAGCCAACACTAGAATTCAGGGCATCTGATTTCCATCCTGTTACTTTTCCAGATGCCATTATTTTTCCTTAATATTTTTAACCTTGTCAGAAACGTGAAATAGACAAATATGTGGATGCATATACCATCCTCTCTCACATCTGCAAAATAATGAAAGTGAAGCAAAGGAAAAATACATGTTTCCTAAATAAACAACACTGATTACCAGACTGTTTTTGAAAGTTTAATGTTTTCCAAGTCATTAAATCAAACGTATTCAAGAAATACAAAGTTTTTAATGTGTTTTACAAGAACAATAGGGCTCTGGGAAACCATATATAAGTGTTAGTTTGAAAGATAATAAATGAAAGTACCTTGTAAAAGTCTGATGTAATTCTAGCCTACGCAGTGATAGATTTTCCCACCTCCAATCTTGTGGTACTGACTAATTTCTTCCAACATTGCCCGGCAGTTAAAACAGCCTTTGAGGAATAATGAATTCAAATCCTAACTTCATCACTTCCTCATTTTCAATCTTGGATAAATAACCTAATTGTTCTAAACTTAGGTTTCTTATATGGAAAACAGGGATAATAATGGTGTCAATTTCATAGGATAATTATGGTTATTAAATGAGAAAATGCATAATAAAGTCTTGTTAGAATTTTTACTACTAAGATGATTATTATTTTCTTTTTGTGTCCATAAATCTAAGCTGATTAGATGGTTAAGTAGAACAGTCACCTTAAAAATGTTGAAAACAAATACAAATAAGACCTTTACCAAAATCAGGGCACCTATATTTATATAACTTTTATCTGAGAAGAAATCCTCAAAAGAGAACTTTTTGAAGGGGAAAAGAAAATCAGTTATTTCCTGGATGTTAGCATTCAAATCCAGGTCATAGAAGCCACTGTATTTCAGCAACTCTTAACTACAGTGCACAAGCATTGAGAATGAAAGAGAAAACTCATTGCAACACAATCTTAAAACTGTCTTATTTGACAACATGGTCAAATGCTTTTGAAACATTAAGAACAAATGGGAACATCAGAAAGAGTGCCAGTCTGAGGTCTTTGTAGGCCTTTATATTTAATAATCACAACCTCTCATTGAAATACAATTTTTCCTTTTTACAAAGGATATTTACAAAATGAAGTCTAGAGATGTTAAGGCATTTAAGGTCTAGAAGTATTAGTGTTGGTGTTGGGAACAACCGGCCAAATTTGGGAAGGACTTGACTCTAAAGCATTTGCTCTGGATCACAGGATTGGCTAAGGTAACACACACAGCAAGACTGTGAGAAATATAGAGTAGTAAAAAAGTGACAAAAAGCTCAGTATGCAAAACTCAAGCTCAATAGACAGTGATTTGTTAGGTCAGATTCAAATGAAAGGGGAACTGTGGCAAAGTCATAGTATAATCAATAGGAAATGGGGAAGAAAAAGCATTGATGGAGACAGTGACAATGAAGAGCAGAAGTAATAAAAATTAAAAGAAGGATCAGTTCTGAGAGCAGAAAGAGAGCCCAAAGCCATACAAATAGAAGTCTAGTCTATAGAGGAAAAGGCAGCTACATTGAATCTCCATGACTTTTTATGACATATTCACTTTATTCTTCAACTCTGTGTGTGGGAAAGGGATTTTCAAGAAGAGAAAGAAAAGCATGACCAATGGTTTAGTACCACAAAAATTATGACCTTCATTCAGTAACATAACCTTTAGCAACCCAAGAAACTGTACTCAAAAAAAAAAAGGAATTTGCTGATGGTTGCAGGTTTTGCTGTTAACTGTTTTATAATTTCATTATACAGATGATGCTTTTGATTCTCTTCACAATTAACCTACCATCCTCCTTTCCCCCGTACCAGTCATTTTGACTTTTTTATTCTGAAGATTTCCTCTGTCAAGCACTGTATATAATTCATGTTAATAAAACATACAAAAGAAAATCTGTTTCTATGTAATTGAGTTTTTAAATTCAAGAAAATTTGTAAGAAGCTTAATTCATAGCAAGCCAGCACCTCATTTTAAAAATGCAAAATCCTTGTAACTAAATATGTGCATTGATACCTAACTAAACCACCAATTTATGCTATTTAATTTGAAAACCCAAGCTTAATTATCTTGCCTTAAAGTATGTGTAGTTTTAATTTAACCAACAGAAAAATAGCCCACCTTTTGGATTTCTATCATTTATTAAGGCTTTATAATAACCAAATGGGATAGTTCACTATGAAATAAGTGAACACTTCATTCTAGGGAATAATAAATTTAAATTTATCACCTAATTAATCCATAATTGCCATATTTGCAATGCTTTTAGTTTGAAAGAGCTCATAATATACAGACACAAAATAATACAGAAGCTATAAATATTTAGTTAAGTTTTGTTAATGACTTACAACTGGCGTTCTAAATTGTTTTTACCCAGTGCCTCATCCTCTGATACATTAGTGGGAATGGGGTATTTAAACATATTGTACATGAATGATACCCAATTATTGAAATGAAAATTTTGCAGTAGATATTGATTAGAAAACTTACTATTGATGACATTTAACATTCAAATCAAATGTAAGGTTGTGGGAAGGGATAACCATCATCCTAGATTTTAATTAGAAAATTTTAGTGTTGACATTTAACTATTTTTTATTTTATACCATATAGAATTACTTCAAAAAGACCTTAAGCTGAAAAAGATGTGATATTAGATCAATAATCTAGGAATATAAAATCTGCCATAAAAAGATATTTTCTCTAATTCTCCAAGGCAGCTATTTTAAAAGAAGAAAAGAAATCAAAGCATTTTTTTTGAAGTTCCACCAAAAATAAATTGAAGAGTCTTGGGATTTGAAGGACAGGGTTGAGGAATATCATGTCACTTAGCAACATGAAAAATACAATAGTTCTTTCAGAGTTTAAAAAATAAAGCTCAGCCAAGAGTAAAATTTTATATAGAGACAAACAGGCACAGCTTTACTTAAAAAAAGGTAAAAATGATTCTGTTGTGTCATCAGAAGAGTCGTACTTTTTTTTTTTTTTTTGAGACTGCGCGAATATCTCTCACAAGAGAGAGGTTTCCTGAATGAGTCTATCGTTGAACCCAATGGAGGGCAAGGAGAGCCATCTGGCTGCAGTTTATCTTTTCTCCTAATGGAGAACTTATTCCGTAATGTACAGGGAAATGATTCTGATGCTCCTGGCACATAAAGAAACAGACTCTAGAATTTACTCTGCCAATAGGACTTTCAGCAGATGTTGCTTCATTTGTTAGGTTGACAGCTTGTTTGCTTATACCACCTCATGCAGCTGATGTTTTCACAGTGAATTTCGAGAATTTGAGAATGGCTCCATCTGTGTGGAGTGTGACCCCCAGTGTGAGAAGATGGAAGATGGCATCCTAACCTGCCATGGACCGGTAAGCTTGCAGACATCTATGGTTGTGTTGGCTTATTTGGCTCATGTGTGAATGTTTGTTATGTCATTCCTTTATCATTTATCCATCCATTCAACAGGTGTTTGTAGCATGCTAGGGGGAATCATGTTTGATATTCCTCCCTCAAGAGGCTTACAGTTTAGTAGTAGAGATGAAATATTTACAAATTCAATTTTTTAAATATTTATATCCCAGATAATATATTTAGAAAGTGGATATGGTTATGCCCTTGAAAATTGCAGTGTTGAAAAGAAAAGGGAATATATAAGTAATTAGATTGAACAAAATAATTGATAAAATATAAATATATATCAATTGTTATAGGAACACAAATGAGAGATAAATTAATCTGTCTTTGGGATGGAAAGTAGGGCATTAAGGAGGTCCGTAGAGAAGTGATGTTTGAGCTATGCTTTGAAGAAGAATCTAGAAAGAAGAAACATGCAAAGATATGCAAATGTAAAAATTCATGGTGTGTTTGAGGTAAACTATAATACATTCATATCTGTGTTTAATTATTTAACTATTATGGCATTGTGAAGGACATTGTGAAAGACAGAAGGGAGAGGCAAACACTTATAAACTAAAATCTAAAACAGTGTGATAAATACTATGGCAGAGAGAAAAACAGAGCTATGAGAATGGAAGAGGGGCTATGGGATCAGGAAAGTCTTGATGGATAAATTGGCATTTACATGTTTGAAGTTAGCCTTTTGAGAAAATGGTAATTATTTTTTAGTCCTCCCTTTGGTTCCCATCATTCAGGCTTTTTCCTAATAATGAGCTTAATAATGACTTTGTCATTCCAAAGTGTCATATTCATCCTTCTTTAGACAAACTTCCAGTTTTTTTGTGTGTATTGAGTCATTTCTCAGTGGATTATTTGGAGACCAACATTTGGGTGTAGCCAAGAGCTCAACATTGCTCTATGAGTTTATATGTGATTTAGATAGTACTGATTTTCTACCAGAGTGCTTATTCAGCACGTAATTAGCTTAGAAAAAAGAATATCATTGAGCCTCCAAACTTCCATTAGGCCCCAATGAGCTGTTCTGGAACTTCATCTAAAGAAGGATGTGGAAAACCTGGACAGTTCAGAGGACTACCACAAGTATGATTAAGCTTGGAAAATCAGACCTCTGAGAAAAAGGAGTGGTGTGATTTGGCCTGAAGAACCAAAGTCTAAAAGACAATTTAATATGTAAATGATCTTCAAGTAAGTATGCAAAGGGCATATTTGTCTATTTTCTGTCCGCACTAAGGAATTAAGGGAAAATACAATTAATATGCAGCATGAGAAATGTGGATGCTGGAAGGAATGACATGAAACACAGGGAAGTAAAATTCTGAAATGGTTTGTGTTAAAACAAGTCAGGCTATCTATAGAAGACATCTTTAAACACTAACATATTTAAGTACCAAAAGTCAAAGAATAGAAAACAATATATCTTTCAGAGAGACTGAGACTTTGAAAATGTGCAATTACAATAACAAGGCAGACTGCAAAACCAGTCCTGTGCTTTTTCTATTCCTCATGCTGCGTCCTATGGTATAAATGATGCTGGCAAATAACTAATTTATTAATTCATTTTACTTTGTATATTTTCACAGTGTATTTGTTCATTCTTTTGTTACTCAAAAGATAGAGACAGTTTATAAATTACACATTAAAAACACTAATTGTTGATTTTTTTTCAATTTTTAAAATTATTTGCTAACTAAGAAAGAGTGAAAAAACAGGTCTTTAATGAATACATTTTGATCTCTTAATGACAGCATTGTTGGACCAACAATCTACTTAGAATTACCACCCAGGGTTAACATTGTCAGTTAATATGTCTAAAGATTAGGAAAGGCATTAAGTCAAAAGTAAGAAAATTTCAGTAAACTCGAATCACTCATTTGTGGAAGATCAGAACACGGAATCAAGAAAATCTATTTGATCACTTGATCAGTAAACCTTGAAATACCAGCAGGAACAAATATAATTTTAGGTTATGGTGTCTGAGAAACCGGCAGGACTGAGATCAAACAGTAGCCCAAACTGCTTTCACGAGGAGGTTGCTTGCTTTCAGCTTTTACAATTTATATTAGGTTTTTGTCTGTGTCTGGGTTCATTGATTATCACAACTAGAGATAGAAGTGCTTTTGTGTGCCATATAACAGGCATCTATCATTTGAGATACCCAAGAAGTTCTGGAAACTTCTCTGTGAGGCTGACATTGCGATGAGACAGAGGAAAAGTCATAAAGCTGGTTGGAGGGGCGCCTGGGTGGCTCAGTTGGTTAAGCATCTGCCTTCGGCTCGGGTCATGTTCCCGGAGTCCCAGGATCAAGCCCTGCATCAGGCTCTCTGATCAGCAGAGAGTCTGCTTCTCCCTCTGCCCTTCACCCCGCTTGTGCTCTCAATCTTGCTCTCTCTCAAATAAATAAATAAAATCTTTAAAAAAATTTTTTTAAAAGCTGGTTGGAATTCCCACACCTGGTCTTATGATTTATTCTGTTGGAATCCCACTTTCCTGAGCTGTCCTTATTTCCTTAATAATAACAGATACACATGTATATTTGTCAAACACTGTTACATCTGAAGCATACTATCACTTTTTCCATTTAAAATATAAAGAAACTAAACCTATAATAATTGGAAAGTTACACCAAAAAGTCAACAATCTATGCAATGTGGAGCTGGAACTCAACTATAGAAGTGACTCCAAATTTTACACTCTATTCATTTCACTTCCCCCCTCCCCTACCCCCATAGACAACAATTCTGTAAATAATAAGAATAACATGTTTTCTAGGAATATAACAGCTGCATGTAAAATGGGATGGTATTATACTATTTAAATGTGACATAAATCCAGGATAATCTTGAGAGGACTAGCTTTGAAATAAAATAAGGCCCTGATTTTATATCCTTATATGTCTGTATGTGGTATTATTTTATTTTTTTTACCTTATTTTGTTTTTATTTTACAACTTTATCCTTTCTGCCTTACTTTCTCTCCTCCTGTGTGTTCCTATGAAGAAATATAAGGAAGGGCATGTGAGAAGAAAGAGAAGTAAGGGAAATCAGACAGAGTTTTAGAAGATAAAATACAAGTCAAAGAGGCAGCATGCAAAGAAGAAATTGAGGAAGAGAATGATAAAAGCTGAAATAGTTGTTAAAGTCAAGTTAATAAAGGTTATGCTGCCATAACAAATAACCCCCATATTACAGTAGCTTATACGAACATGTTTAAATCTTTTTCATGTAAAGTGCACTGCAAATCAGCCCTCCTCCCTGTGATGGTCTAGTGTTCTGAGATGCTTTGCACTTATGGCATCCCCACATCTGCAGAGGATCCCTGCATCATGGCATCAGGGAAAGAGAAGTCTGGAGAGTTTAGCCCTGGCAGTCTCATAAATTGCTTCTACTTAATCTCATTGTCTAAAACAAGACATTCCTCACTTCTGGTGGGAGGAGAATTTCAGTCTTCCATGTGGCTAGAAGTGGAAGAGAACTGGATAGTGGTGAATAGTAGCACTGTCTCTCACAGTAGTTACCAGAAAATCATCAGTTGTCACTGAGGAAAAAAATGTAATATTTCTATCAAGATTTAGCTTATCCTTTAGCTTTCTGGGTTCATAATTGAGTCCAAGGGTAGCATAAAATCAGAGATAAGGAACAATATTGCTTTCACCTCTGTTTTTTATCATTGCATTTATCAGTTCATTCACTGAACTTAGGTTCTTAAAAGCTTTGGGAATATAATGATAGAAGAGTAAGCATTGGACACACATATTTCTTTAAATCTCTTTATTGTGGAAATGAGTTGGAGAATCAGTACATTTCATTTCTTTTGAGATTTGTCAGGACATTTTTTTTTAATTATATCAGCTTAGAACATTAGTTTTGTATCATGATAATACAATCAAATAAGTAAGAGATGCTTAAAAACAAGGAAACATACAAAAAAATTTTTGAAGTATACTTAAACATTAAATATGATTTTAATTTTAGTTTCATAATATTTTGTGTCTTCTGATTTTCCCTAGATATTATTTTACATCAGAAGAATTTTATAGAAAAATAATTCCTAATTTCTAATTTTAACTAAAACTGCCTAATTTACTCATAGTTTTTATTCTTGTGTTCTGCAAGAAGACATCAGCATGTCTCTTGTCTTGTACAATAAGTCATGCCACTGAGCATACTTGCACAGTAAATGATTTTGTATAATAGATGGCATTACATGCCTAAGTACCCATGAGCAGGTGTTAAAATTGGAAGCATGTAAAGTATTCTTTTTTTGATAGGATATAAGAAGTTGCCAATAGCAAACTCTTCAGGTTGAATGGGGATTAGTTTTCATAGGATAATTTCTTTTAGCTCTAAGTCTCACATGAAAATAGTGAAATAGACAGGTGCTTGATTAAACCTCACCAGTCCCAGAATTTCCTGAAACTCCCTCCTGATTACTTTTTCTTCTTACGCCACTGTTCTTCATTAGCAACCTCAATCTTTAAATTTTGAAATATATTTATCGATTTCCTGATATCTTGTATCACCAACTTGCAATGTCTGACTGCTTTTGGATTAACATTTATAGAGAGACTCTTGTGAATGGACGCTCCCTGCCCAATACATAACTCTGTCCAATGTTTGCTTGTTGTTGAATCCCAAATTCACAATTTATAATTATAAACCTAATAAAATTAATTACCTCCCTCTGTACTTACTATACTCCATTTATCTAAATTGTATTTAATGTGAACTGTCATAGTTGTTGGACAATATTGACATACAGCTTTTGGGGAGAAATGGGTCAGGGGAAGAAGTTCCAGAAAGTAGTCAAAGAAAAGAGGAACCTAAGACAATATGATGTTTAAAAGGGAGAACCAAAAGTCAACTTTAAGTAGGTGATATCATTATTTAAAATAACTAAATGTAGGGTAACCTAGGTGGCTTAGTTGGTTAAGCGTCTGCCTTCGGCTCAGGTCATGATCCCAGGGTCCTGGGATCGAGGCCCACGTCAGGCTCCCTCCTCAGTGGGGAGTCTGCTTCTCCCTCTCCCTCTGCCTGCTGCTCTGCTGGCTTGTGCTCCCTCTCTCTCTCTTTCTCTCTGTCAAATAAATAAAGTAAAAAATCTTTTAAAAAATAGCTAAATGTATAAATATATTGCATCTTTTAAGAAAATAGCATTTTTAATCAAAATATTCTCAATTTTCTTTGATTTAGTGGTAGACTGCTTAACATTTTTTTGCATGCTTACTATTTCCGGCACCAAATCCAAATTAGTTATTTTGTAAAATTCTTTTATGTTTAAGATGAGTTTTAAATTTTATGTTTTAAATGACATTTAAACATATTTGTATATTATTGCTTATTAACATTCTACATATTAGAAAGTGATTGTATATTATAAACATAAATATGCAAAGTGAGTTAGTTCTATTTAAATTTATTATGCTCAAATTTATATCACTTTTATTATTGGATAAGTTTCTCCATATAATTTTCTTTGACATGCACCTACTTTATTATTGTGGACTTTTGATATCTGTTCATCAGAATGTCTTTATTGTGCTCTCAGTATTGAACTGTGTGATTTACTAAAATCCATATAAATAGACATGTAAGTTTTAACATTATCACAAGCTGATCTGAGATGGAGAGTAATCTAGAAATTAAATTTTATTTTCCTAAACTAATTCCTAATAATTCAACCATAGTAAATTGTAAAATTCATTGTTCAAATAATCATCGACAACCAAAGGAAATTTTACATCTCACTTTTACATTGAAAAACTGCAATAGTGACATCCCCGTTTGTAGTTTTGAAAATGCTCTCCAGTTCCCTAGGGGAAGATTGGCCACTCACAGAAGTCTTAGGAACTAAACCACATCAATACCAGAGGAAAGAGCATCCATTTTTCTTTCTCCATTGTGTTTTGTTTTTCACACTTCAGGGACCTGACAACTGCACAAAGTGCTCCCATTTTAAGGATGGCCCGAACTGTGTGGAAAAATGTCCAGATGGCTTACAGGGGGCAAACAGTTTCATTTTCAAGTATGCTGATCAGGATCGGGAGTGCCACCCATGCCATCCAAACTGCACCCAAGGGTAAGCATCCTTGCTGGCCAAGGACTCCATCACACAAGTATCTTTACCCTTGACACAGTCTACTAAATATATACTATTGTCATATAAAACTCTATTCATCTTTATATTAACATGTTGACTTAAAGAGAAATACTTTCTAAGAAAGTGGTTTATGCAATCGAATGTACACCCTATCAGATATTTCTGTTAAAAATTCACCTAAAAGTATTCTATTGACACCTCTATGAAGCTGGTGGCAGGTATACTTTGTATGGAGTGTAGAAATTCTTCCAAATTTTACTTGATATTGAAGATATCTTAGAAAAGACAAGATAGTCATCAGACTTTTGAGGTTTGTGCTTAATAAATCTTTAACAGAAGTTTTCTGTTTATGTTTCTTTGTTCTTACAACCAGCTGAAGGCTAAACACTGCCTTGAATTACTCCTTCAACAAAATATAAGCAAAATAGTAATGACAGGGAAAAAAAGGTGTGGGGGGGGAGAATTTAGTGATATGTATATCAATAAAATCAGAAATGCATTTTGTGAAAGTAATTTTATGGCAGGTTAACCTATAACTTAGAATTTCTTTGACCAGTATAGGACAACTTGAAGATGGGTAGGTGCATAGTTTTCTATTGTTTCAAAAGGATGCATTATAAAATGAATAATAATTAGATTACCTTTGATACTGATAACAGTTGAAAAACAAAGACATATTACAGAAAGAAGAAAAGCACTGAACTGAAAGAAATAATGTCACTCATCTAACAAATCCCAACACCTAATTTTTTAAAAGAGAGCAAATCTATTTTAGTAAGGGCTTTTCTTTTTCTTTCCTCCAGAACGTGACTAATTTCAGACTTGAGAACAATTTAACACACTCTCTCCTACTTCTGTCCGTACATCCTCTTCTCCCTGATGAGTGCCCACACACATGTGCACACCCCGCGTACAGATACAGATACTTGTTGTCTGTATCTATCTGGCAGGAAAGTATGAGATTCCATAAAGAGATTTTCTGCCAGATTAAGAGCTAGCTGCTAGGGGATACTGAAGAAGTTAAGCAAGCAACATCATTTTCTGCCAAGAGGACACCAATTTGCAGATGCTGCTACAATTTCCTGCAGGTCAAGAAATCAGCTTAAGTCACTCTGTGAAGTGGCAGATCCTGAAAAGGTAAAGTAATATTCTGCCATTCAAATTCAAATGCAGCCTGGAAGAGCTTATGCCAACTCGTTGGTTTATACATAAGCACATAGACTGAGGATACCGAAGTAGTCACATAGACACTTTGCTTCAAGGAAACTAGATGGAATGAACTTCTCCCCTTGCAAGTTTTTGGCACAGTTGGGTTAAGAGTATTTCATGAAGAAACAACTGGTGCCCCTGGAGCAGAAGTCAGCAACAGAAACAGAAAACTTTGCCTGCTAAAATAATCATCCACAGGAGAGTTTTATTGTTTTGTCACTAAAATTAAACCAGTAAATTATTCAATATAATGTTGATGTCAACAGCTGTTGCCATTCAAAATGAGACCTTTTGGTATTTTTGCAAATCTAATTACAAGGAAGCCATTAGGGAAATGAAAGTGAGATCACAGAGCCATAGTCTGGGTGTGTGGCTGGTGTGTCTTCCTCTCAGCCCTTTTAAATCATGATTATGTAATAAAAGAAAGTATATATAGTGGGGGAGAAGTAGAAGTAGGGTCCATTTACCACAGCAACAAAATCCAGATGTCAGCTAAAAAGGGAGGATGAAGGTATAAAGGGAACAAATCCTACCAGATCATTTAGGAACTCCCAGTAAATAGAAAAATGTCTTTAAATCAGCTGTTGGAGAATGATGGTGAGACAGAATTTGAATGTTGTATTCCCTGGCATCTTCCAAGGCAAATGGATTCTGGGATGACTGATTTAGTCCTGAAGGATTTTTGTATTTGTTTTCATTTAGCCTCCTGCCATCCTTTTCCTAATATCTTCCATATTGTCCAGGTTCACTCACTTCATGGAAGTTTTGTGGTCCCAACCCCAGAATTCCTAAATTCCCGAATCCAACTCTGCACTACTGCTCTGCACCACTGTGCCTTGAGATCCTTTAGTGAAGCAATGAAGGGCTCTGTGCAGTTAGTCCCTTCTCTTCAAATTGCATGTAGAGATAGGATCTTTCCCTAGAAAGAGCACAGGGACAGTGGACACGATGAGACGAATGACTATTTTTATTCCTAAATGCGTGTACTAATTGCCCTATGGGTGAGTGTGAGCTCACCACGCCAGCTCAGCTTTGGAAAACAGATTTTTTTTCATATGTCGATATTATGTCAGCTAGATAATTCAAGAACCAAGTTAATGGAAATAGTCTTTCAAGACACATTTTTTTTAGAAGGAACGTTCTTACTTTGAATACTGTTCAATGATTTTCTGAAAATAAAATTATGTGTGTAATACCTTAAAAGCACTTTTATTACTCTGAAAGTACATTAAATATATTGGCTCTTATAAGTTCTTTAGATATTTTTAAAATAGGTTATCCATTTAGTACCTATCAGGAGATTTTCATTAATATCCCTAAAGAGGTGGTGGTTGGGGCGGCGGGGCGGGAAGGTTGGTTAACATTGTCTCTTCTTGTCTTGACTAGAAGACTTTTATTTTGGCAGCCTTTTCTCATTTCATTCGTTCTTCAACTTGGTTATATTGAACATCTACTGTGCATCAGATATAGTGATAGCTAAGTTCAGAAATAAGAAAGACACAGCTCTTGACCACTAGTGAGTCATGGTTCAGTGAGTTTTCACTCTTACAATTCATATCTTTCCATTGGAGACCCTTCACCATATTTTGAAATGATGAGCAAGAATTTATTTATTTATTTATTCATTCATTAATGATGAGCAAGCTTTTAAAACTTAGGAACGATCTTCATGGGGCACCTGGGTGGCTCGGTCGGTTAAGCGGCTGCCTTTGGCTCAGGTCATGATCCCAGGGTCCTGGGAATGAGCCCCCACATCTGGCTCCCTGCTCAGCGGAGAGCCTGCTTCTCCCTCTCCCTCTGCCTGCCACTCTGCCTACTTGTGCTCTCTCCCAATCAAATAAATAAATAAAATCTTTAAAAAAAAAAGGAATGATCTACATATTTGCAATTAGCAAGACAGAAATTTTTTAAAAACTAAATTTAGTAGGTAATTAAATTGCTATAATGGCAATTACTGTGGTTTCTACACTAACATTATTGAGTCCATGATAAATACCAATTTAATTTTGGTTTTGGACTGGGATATTTATTTTTCATAAGGCATCTTTGAAAATTTTCATTGAATATTTTTGTTAATATTAGAATCATGGTTTCATATTATTAAATTCCCTATATGCCTTAATCTTTCTTATCAACCCTTTTTATATTTTTTAATTTATATAGTGAAAAATTTTTCACTGATAGAAGGAAAGTAGAGCTGCTTGTGAAACTATTGTCTATACTCTTTTAATTGAAATTTTAAAATATTCCTCCATTTCACAATTTAAAGGAGATTTTGTTAAAATATCTCAACTATGTTAGATATATGGGTACATCAAAATGCTTATAAATCAATAAGTAGTGGCAAATGTTCAACACATCTTGATGTTCAGAATTCTAGATGTTTTTATTGACACGTTATAGTTTCTGATATTCTGTAAAGCTTTTACTTTTTACCATTAATTTTGTAGAGAGTTGCATTATTCCTTATCCTTTTTTGATCTCATATTTGGGATTTTGACTCTTTAAAAGTTTAATTTTTCCATTATTCTGTGATCTTGCTGAATCAATATAAATTGCAAGTGCTATTTAATAAAGCTATAAATAAAGTCCAAAAGGTTGAAATAGGGTACACATCTTTAAATACACAGCGACTTGTATTTAGAAAAGATGGGGCTACTTCAGTCATACCCTTATTCTTTGTTATCCATTTTTTCTTTCATCTTCAGCTTGTAAATAAGTTTAAATCTCAAATATCCTACACAATGCACTCAACAAACTTTCCCTACATCCTGCCCCCTACATCCTGCCCCCTCAGTACTCACCTCCCAATTCCCTTGCCTCTATTCTTGTATGTCCAATTTGCTTCTCAACTCACAGCACCCAAAATTCTGGTGACCTCAACAATGACAACTAAAATGCTCTCAGTAGTTCCTATTTGATGAGACCTCTCTTTGCATTTGACATTGACAATTATCCCATTTCCTGAAGGTCTCTCCTGATTTGGCCCCCACGATGCTGCAATTACCCGATTTTACTCCATTACACTTTCTCATGCTTCTGGCATAGGAGCTTAGCTTAGGTCACTTACTGGTTATTGGAGTTCCATGGATTTCAGTCTCAGGCTCTGCTTATCTCGCTTTATAGATCCTTCTTCAGCTATCTTATCCACTCATGATTTCAACTTTTCCCGTACGCTATTTCAAAATTGATTATCATTCTGATATCTTCATGCCCCACCACCACAGACCCCCCCCCCTTTCCTGCTGGCAAGGAACATTTCTTACCCAAATGTAGGACAACCACACTAGATAAATAAAACTGAAATTATCAACCCCTCCTCCTCCAACACACACAAAAGGAAAGGTGTCCCTCCTCTTGCATTCTCTCACTGATGGTACTACTATTCTCATAGATGGACATTTGACATGTTTAATTCCTCTGACCCTTCTGTCATCAAATCAGCCGTCAGCTTCTCTTTTACCCTCCATACCTTTCAAGCTATTTCTTCAGTCTGGCCCCTGCCTCTATCCTAGTTGCCATTTCCGAAGTTTAATCCTTTTTTCATCTCTTATACAGACTAAAACAGTCTCTGGGCCAGAGGAATCTCTCTGGATCCCACCTGACTAACCTTCACAGGGCAGAGGTCCATGGAAAACACAAATGTAGCAAAGCCATTACTTCTTTAAAACCTGCAGTGGTTCTCCATTAAATTTGCTTCCAAGCAAATAGCTTTCAAATTCTGACTCCTGTCTCATGATCTCGCTTCTTTTCCCTCTCCCTGTCACCTCATGTTGTGCTCCCTGACTATTCAGAATTTCGTGCGCTCTACATGTCCTCAGGTCTGTGCTTTTATCTCTGTTGTTCCTTACGCCTTAGATGTCACTGCTACTCCAACCATGGATCTCAGCACCCTGAACTTCAGCTTCCTGTCTTCTCCGTGAGGATTACCATGATTTTTTGAAGCCAAGCATCCCTCTGCTATGCTCCCTTAAGCCACTCTTTCATGTCTCTTATTATATTTGTCACATTATACAATATACATCTGGTTATGCATCTGTCTCCTTCATTAAATTGTGAGCTCATTAAGAGTAGAAGAAGTGTCTAATTCATCTTTTTTTTCCCTCCAGCTCCTAGAGGAGTAGCAACACTTAGTAGGCATGCAAACAATTTTTTTAAATGGATAAATAAAGATCTTTCATCATTCATACTTTCCCCTCAAGTTGAATTTCACTTTTAAATATTTTTTTATCTTTCAAAGGTGATTATAAAGGCACAGATTGCAAACTAATCATAGCTTTTTGGTTTACTTCTACTTGGAAATAAGAAGTAGACTATTAATTTTACAAAATGGCAATACTGTATAAAAAAGCATTTTGAAGAAGATATAATCAGAACCTAGGAAAAATAAGTTCTTCAGAATAAAATAAAAAAACAATATAAGACAATTTGGAAACATTTTTAGTAGTTACTTTTTCCATTTTAAGAAATGGTTTTGGTTATGGATTATAATACCAATTCAATGCTCTGTGCTATATATTTTTTATTTTTATTTCTTATTTGCTTTTTTTAAAAGACTTTTTTCATGATGTATTCTCCATGTTTCTGTATATTAAATTTTTTCTGGCCTGTTCAAAACCAATCCTCAAAAAGAAAACATCTTTCTACCTAGTAGTAATATTATAGCAGACACTGGTGAAGCAAGGAAACAGTGACTTAATTATTATTATACATAGTTACATTAGTTCACCAATGTTGAGAGTTATCTAAAGATATAATGGGCAGTCTGGCCTTATACACGAGCACCTTATTACTTCATTATATGGTGATTTTTGACTTCAGCTGCTTTTTCAGTTTTAGAAATTAGAGTTTGGGGGAAAAATGTGATCAGCAGAATTAGACAGTTCTATAAATCATAGCTGTAGAGGGAATCTTGATAATGCACTGGAGCTATATGTTTGTGATGAGAGAGAAGGGAAAGAAATACAATTCAAGTACATTGGAAGATGGGAGAAGCAATATTTCCCTAATACTTCAAAATGCAATTCTAGGAACTGTACGCCAGGATTTTGTGTACTTATATGATTCCACTTAAATATTGATCTCAGTGAATTCTTTACTTACCTGGTTCTTAGTGTATTCATTTCTTTGGAGAGTATTTATTTGTTATTGTTTCAGTTAAATATGATGGCAGT
Organism: Callorhinus ursinus; assembly: GCF_003265705.2. NCBI lineage: Eukaryota > Metazoa > Chordata > Mammalia > Carnivora > Otariidae > Callorhinus > Callorhinus ursinus. Next base: position 23,602,323 of record NW_027397064.1, read on the forward strand.
TTAAAAACCTATTTCTGTTTGCCTGTTATGGCACTGCTCTTTTAAAAGAGAGTGTCAAGATAAACTGCATTATGGTGAAACCAGTTAATTTGCTTTTTAAATGAATTCATGTTTACAGATAAGTGTGCTTTAAAAACAGTCACAACCAAGGAATGGAATAATGTGATTATGTAAAGTATCCATAAGAATAGCATTAAAACATGTTAACTCATTTTCTGCCATAATCAATCTTTAATGAGTATTAACATCAGGTTATTATATTATATTGAATAGCTCATGTTTCCTTTTTTATTGATTTTAGTTTTTACTTAAGTTTAAGTCCTTTTAGAAGAAACTGTATACATGAAACCAATTATAGCCTTTGAAATATCAAGTTATTCAGCAAGACATATACTCATGAATGATGCAAATGAATTGAAAGCATTAGAAAGTGAGTTATATGGGTTTGGAAGTTATCCACAATTTCCTGTACTGTGAACATGTTTCTTTGCATGCCACTAGGGTGGAATTTGCAACTTACTTCTCTGTATCCATCAAGCAATAATCTCACTGGCTTAAATTCACAGTGTCCTGAAATTGTCTAAAAACTATTATTAAGAATTTGAAACAATTGTGTTTATCTTACTGATTCTTTTTTTAAAAAATGACTAATTTTTTCTTTCCTTGTATTTTTTAAATTTGGATCTTCTGCAGGTGCATAGGCTCAAGTATTGAAGACTGCATCGGCCTGATGGATAGGTACTTGGTGTGCTTGCTTCCCATGTTCTTCCTCCAAGGCTCCTTGTGTGAGCACTGGTGCATGTGTGTGCATGCCACTGTGAATGGAGAATGATGCTTTCTGTTCTGTAATTGCCTGCAGGTGTAGCGGTCCCACTAGTCATGACTGCATTTATTATCCTTGGACGGGCCATTCCACTTTACCACAACATGCTAGGTAACATCTACCATGTTTCCATTTTGTCACTCAAATCCTTTCCAAATTATCATGGATAAAGAATACTAACCAGTTAGGTGAAACTTATACTATGTTAAATTCAGGGAGTTATGAAACAGGCATATAAGACTACTTTTCAAGCCACATTCCTTATCTCTTTTTTCTCTATTCATTATAATTTTAGAATCCAAATTGGTAGTGTCATTGAATTTTAGCTTTGTACAATTTAAGGATTTTGATTTATTAATCTAGAACTTTAATAGAATATTTTTATTAATTTTGTAGATTATTACAAAAAGAAATATTTTAAGAGAGGAATTTGCAAAAGTTAATCTATTTTTATAAGATGTTTCTTGTTTAATTGGATTCATTTTCTGATTTTATATTATTTTGAGCTGGTTGGTGTATTCTCTAGGCATCAGAATTACCATAGACTAAAGGCACTATAGAAAATACTTTGTGCAGGTAAAAGTACAAGTTGGAATTAAAATATATATATATATATATCACTCAGATTCATACAAAAATCTGTGCATGAGTAGTGGCTTTATGCAAAATCACCAACCTGGAAACTACTCAAATGCTCTTCAGTTGTGATATATCCATACATTGTAATGCTACTCTGCAATAGAAAGGAAGAAACTAATGACATATGCAAAACGTGGATGGATCTCAAATGCATTATGCTAAGTGAAAGAAACTAGACTTAAAAGAATACATACCATATGATTCCATTTGTATGCATTCTGGAAAAGCCAAAACTATAGGGACAGGGAATCGGTCAGTGTCGCCAGCAGCAATGTTACCAGGTATGCCTGGCAACGGACATGAGGTAATTTGGGGGGATGATGGAATTATTCTATATCTTGACAGTGGTGATGGGTACACAAATATCATGGTTCAGTACATTAAAAAGGATGAATTTTACTGGCTATAATTTATAGCTCAATAAATATGACTTTTAAAATATTTAGGAAAAGAGTAACTTTACAATGTTATGTAGAAATATTGTTTGCTTTTTTTTTAAAGATGTTATTTATTTATTTATTTATTTGAGAGAGAAAAAGAAAGAGAGAGAGAGCACAAGTGAGGGAGGGGCAGAGGTAGAGGGAGAGAGAGAGAATCTCAAGCAGACTCCCCGCTGAGGATGAAGCCCAGTTCAGGTCCGAGCTCATGACCCTGAGATCATGACCTGAGCAGAAGGCAGAGGTTTAACCCACTGAGCCACCGAGGGGCCTCTTGTTTGCTTTCTTTATGAAACAAATTAATTGTATCTTTTGGAAGAGAGAAAGTAGTGTCAAATTACAAGTAGCAAAATGACAGATTGGGATGAAATATTCCCTTTTAATGTAATTTTTTATTCAAATTTAACATACATAGGGTGAAAGTACACAAAATATAGGTATAAAACTCAGTGAATTTCTCTAAACGAAACATTTATGTAACCATCAGCCAGATCAAGAAACAGAATAGTGCCAGAGACAGAAACACCCTTATGCCCCATTCCAAGGGTAACCATTGTCCTAAATGCTAGCACCAGTTTGCCTATTTTTGCACTTTATATAAATTGAATCATACATATGTATTCTTTATATCTGGCCTCTTTTGCTAAATTATAATAATGAGGTTCATCTGTGTCATTAAATTTAGTCATATTTTTTTCATTTGTATGATATTTCACCTTTAAAATTTTTTAGAACAATCAAATAAGTGATATGTCTTATTAACAGGTTATTTAATTAAATTCTTTTAAAAAAGGATGCTGTAGAAGTAAATGATTTATACAACAGTGGCACTTTGGCACTTGGGATCAATTCAGATTAGTTAATACAGTTATTTAGAGCAAGGTTTAAATTACGGAAAACAGCAAAAGAGAGAAAGAGAAAGAAAGAGAGAGTACCTAAGGCCCAAACTTCAGTTTTATAAACTAAGATCCATTTTAGATTGTTCCTATATTTATGAAATAATTTTCCTCCATGAGACTTTGGTTGAGTCACTGTGATATCATTTTGAAGAGTGTTTCCACATTTGATTCAATGACTTTCTTATAATTAGTCCAGCCAACAAATGAGAGGCAATATAATGTGGTTATTAAGTGTGCTGTCTTTGGAATCAGATTTTCTAGGTTCAAAGAAAGGCTCTATCACTTTTTAGATGTGTAACCTTGGGTAAGTTCCTTCAATTATCTGAGCCTTACTTTCTTCATGTATAAAATAGGAATCTTAATATAGTTTATAAATTGGTTGTGAAGATTGATTGAGTCCATAGAATAGTGCCGTGCTCCGATAAATCACCCAGTAACTGTTGTGATTTATTATTTTGCTATATAATGAGGATTTTAAATGTTGGAGATGGAGGAAACATAACTCCCAGAGGGAGGGGGAAAAATCTCTCAAGGTCACTCAGGGAAGTTTCACGTGAACTTCTACCCCTTATGGTGGGTCCCTTGATGGAAAGGAGGGTATTTCTTAACCCTAAGAATCACTGCCCTAATAAGGGCCACTGGTATGGATGGCAGCACATCATAGGCAGAGGCATATGCAGAGACAGAGAAAGAGTTAATACCATAGTGGTAGTTCCCTAGTGATTTTCAGTGCTCAAAATCATAGTGTATCTTATTATAGATTTAATATTTCCAACATTTAAACAAAAGTAGTTTGGGAATTTCCAATCCTATTACTTGCCTGGGTTCTCAGGCCATTCTCTATAGTCTCAGACTAACACCTACTTCAGATTAGCTTTGTCATAAATAGGTAACCATGTCCAGTAACAGAGTATAGATTGTACAATTCAGCCCATCGTTCCTATGAAAAATCACCTGTAGGCCTTCGTACAGGTAAAGAGCAGAAGTCTTTGAATTTGAAAGCCTGGGTACAAGTATTTGCACTACCATGTTTCTTATCTGTATAAAATGGGGATGATAATGGTAATTTTTAAAAATGGAAATTCTTACACCTCGTAAGATTGGTATGAGAATTAAATGTACAGGAGCTATTCTCTAGTATATATGTTCATTGGTGGTAATCACGTGTCTAGCTGAAATATTGGAAACATCTTTTTGAAAATCTAATGATTTTTTACTGGTATTTTATGTATCAGTAGGGCATAAATCCAATAGTTTTAGTGACTACAAAATTGACATATCAAAATTTCTCAGGTTTTAAGCATTTAAATTTTATATCACACCTCTATGTATAATGATTTCAAAAAATTGGTAGTAGGGAGCTAATTGTTCCTTTTAGAAACTCTGGATATCTTTAATTAATAACTCTTTTGAACTTAAATTTAAAGTAGTGTGACTCTCTCCTTCAGTTGTGTTGACTTGTCAGAATTACTTGACTTGTCACAGGCTGTTTATCAGGCAGTTTGGAATTTACATGAAAGATTTAGCTTGGAGACCTCGGAAAAGCATTTATGAGCATGGAGTATTTTGTCAGGGATTGGATGAGAAGTGAAAGTAACAAGTAACTTTTTTTTTCAGGTTCTTATTGTAGTAAATGCTTAGCTCTCTGTAAAGTGGTAGGTACACATTGAATTGAAAGCAGGGGACTAGTCTAGTAATATTTCAGTTCATTTTCTGTCTTTAACTTCTGTGATAGTTTTTTTAAGCTTCTGCCTTAATTGATTAAAGTAAATCTTACATAATAAGGGGATAAAACACATGGGCAAAAGTAACTGCTTTAAGTTTCGTGAACCATGTTTTAACTGGGAGATTACCCAAATGCCTAGTTTTCTTTTAGTCACAGAAAATTGCATCGAGCATGTCAATGTGACCATTTCAAAATATTTAGAATTCATACTCCCTACTACCCCATTATGTTGTATTCTGTTTCCTAAACCAGCAGGAAAAACGATTGAAGATTTAAATGAAAGCAGGTGAAATGTTTTCAATCTTGATCGACTTTCATTTTCTAAGCCGTGTTATTCTTTCCCAAGCCTGCAATTTGTGATTTGGTTTTCCACACTCCATTTACCTTACAGGCTTCTGCTGGAATTTCTTCCAGGAAGATTGGATAGGATGGAAAAGAATTTTTTTTTCCTGTAGTATCCTAGAATATGAAAATAATACTTGAATTTCAGAAATTCTCCATACTTTCCTTAGCTGAATTAAATGCCTTAAAAATAGCATTTACCTTTGATGTTCTCCCTTTTCCATCAAGAATCTTATGAAGAAATATGTTCAGCAAGTTTTAATTTATTATTCTTTTTTGTGCTATTTATTTGAGCTTGCACACAAGCTATTTTCATATAGATTGTGATAGAACAAAGCATTCTATTCTATTCTATTTTAGTTTCTTTGTCAAATATATATCCAAAGCTTTCTATAATCTTCGTCTCTCCTCCATCAGGGCCCACATTTGTTCACCTCAATAAGCAAAGGCTCTGTTGGCAAAGCATTTCTTCGTATTAGTCAGGAATCCAAAATGTAAACTAGTAATTCTTTTTAGAATTTGTGACAGAAATTATTAAAACTACTGGATAACTGTTCAAAAAATTTTATCTGGCTATTTGCTCCAGTTCAGTTATTCTAGATGCTTTACAATATGAAACAAGGTAACTGAAATCAGTTTAATTCTCTAAATCTCATATGGACCGATATCTGAAACATTTTATATTCCTGTCACATTTTAATGCCTGTATCACACTTTTACTTTATGGTATGGTGGTTATTACCTAAGAGGTCACATAACAGTTTATCCTTTAACAGTGTGACCCATGTGTGATATATGAAAGAGATGATATGATATTCTTGACACCACTTTCACAAATGGAACAATCTTTTTTCTTTGTTTTGGCCTCAAGGAAGTAGTTGATAACTTATGTCCCTATCAAATGGTCAAAACAACTCATAGATGGTTTCCTTTGATGAGTGGCAGTTGTGTTGTGATCCTTAAGTCCAATAAATAAAAGTACTCAGGGTTTTTATTATAAGTCTATCCTCAGTCCACCACATTCTGTATATTAAATTTACTTTTGAATTTAAGGGAGTTCAAAGAGGTGAAGGAGAGTGTGTGAGTTTCTTCTTTTCCAGCTGATTTGTGTCCCACAGTTTCCAGTACATATAAAATACCAAAAATTATCAAAGAATTACAAGACAAGAGCAAAACTGTTCAGTAGTTGTTAATTACTGTTCATATAGTTGTGTGTGGTTGCTTTAAATAAAACTGTTTAGTGGCATAAGTTTGCATCGGTGGCTTTGTTTTGATATCAAAATGTCCACACATTGTTACAAAAGCTTTTATGGATCCTAGAAACATTAATATTGTACTCAAACCCGCTAACTGTAAAAATGTGACCAGAAAAAATCACATTTATGGTTGAAAGTCAAAAGAGACTTTTAAGAGCATTGACTTTAGGACTATAATAAAAAATCTAAAGATAGCACTATTGAACTGTAAGATGTTGATTATGCTAGTTAAGGGTCAGATCAAAAATTCAGTGGGTTGAGTGATCCATTATGAATACGTTTTTAACTCTTTCCTATGAGCATCTTTATATGGTGTAGAAATTACAATATTTTGTAATTATTAATTTCTGATTTCTAAAGATGTCAGGACTATTCTCCTCTATGATCTCAAAGCATCTTAAACTTCATTGAAATTCATTACTGACAATCCAGTGGTTTTACTTTTTTTATTAAAAAATGAAAGCAAATGAGTGAAATATGTTCCTGAAGCCTCTGCCCCTTTCTTTAGAATAGATATTTATAGTTTTAAAAGTACTTTGCATGTGCTATTCCAAGATTTGACCCTGGCATTATTTTCTTATAAAATACAATTTAGGGGTATAAGTATGTTATCAGTACTACCCGGGACTTTTAATTGGGATTTTAGTACACAGGAAGTTTTAATTTCTGTTTCGTAACATCTCACATCTAACAAAAACCTTTTCAACTAAGAGCCATCTAAATTGCAACCAACTAAAAATATAAACACTTTGAAAACATTTCTGTAGATAGTACATATAGTTATGTTTTGACGATATGCAAAGGAAGTGAAAAAGTAGCAGATATGGCAAAATGAACAGTATAATTCCCAATAAAGAGAAATTACCTCCTTCTTCCAAAGAACTAAGAACTAAATATATTAAACAACAAGTTTTATATATCTATATCTATCTATCTATCATCTATCTATCTATGTCAAAAGACAGCATCTGACTTGGCCCCCTACTAACATCTGACACAAAAGTTATCAGTAAATTATTGAGAGTCCTAAAGTAATGCCTCCCCATCTATATAGCCAAATACTATTGATTGAATGAATTTGGAACTGTATTGTGCAAATTCTCTTAAAATTGCATTTGTAGCCAGTATTTCTATTAAAATATTGTTTCAATATTTGTGTCACAAAGGAACAACACTTAAGCAGAAAGATTTTTTTAAGTGTAAGTCGAAGTTTCTATTTTTATGCCTGACATATATATATTCAGAAAAGAATCAAAATTACCCCCCCATATAACTTAGGTATACATTGTATTAGACCCTAAGTATCTTTTGTTTTTTCATATTTCCTATTTAACTAAAGGAATCTAATTAACTGAGACCCCCTTCTGTGATGTGGTTACATCAAATGATGTGTAGATATTAACTCAAATTGCTCTCTTCATGCTTTTTTCTTATTACCTCAGCACATTCCCCACCTAATCATTCTTTCATAAACATATAATTATTTTTCCATACTATGTTGTAGGCAGGAGCTAATTAACAGAGAGCATTTTGATTTACCAACAAAATTCCTCACAGTGATTTCATTCTCTTCTACCATCCGCCCTCAAACTCAGAGTGATATAATTTCATTGCAATTTCACAGTAACTCAGTACTAAAGAATGAATGATAAGGAAAGGAAAACCCACCTCTAATAAACTCTGAATGCTTGTAGCCATTGCAATTTTTATGGCATTCTGTTCGATTGCCCAGAGTAAAGCATTCCATATGCTTGAGTCATTTATGGAATAATTATACTTACTTTTAGTAGAGTAAAAATAAAACAGCAAAAACAAAAACCTCTTACCATAAAAAGTTTACTTGTTGAAGTGAAAAAGAATTTTTTTTTCAATGAACAAAGAAAATTCTTTTTCCAAAGCATCTTCATTCTTGACCTTCTAGATTCCACATCCCAAAGTTCGAGTCCCAAGTTCGAATCCCAGAGTGGATAACACAATTGTTCTATGCACCAAGAAAGAAAGGACCAATGGGAAAACCAAAGCACCAAACCAAACCAAGACCAGTTTTTGTTTCTCTCACAGAATAGTGTTGCTTTTTATAAAATCTTCTAGGATTTAGAGCTTGTTTTTGCCATTCTTTAAAAGAAAAATCCTACTACATATCTATTAAGTGCACTGCATTATCACATCTAATTTTCATGATAAGCATATAAAAATAGTTATTACCATTATCATTTTACAAATGAGGAAACAGTTTCCGAGTAATTAAGCAATTTACCAAAGATCACTTAGCTAGTGGCAGGGCAAAGATTTGAGCTTCACTGTGTCTGATTGATTCTAAGAACCACATTTCTTTCTTTCTACTAGGCTGGTTCCCAAATGGAAGTACAGTTAACAGCTATTCCTACGATGAGGATGATTGAATATCTTATAGCCTACTTAAACAATTTTACTCATTATCTTTCTTTTAGTCCCAACTTTTACCTATTAGGCCTTCCTCCAATGGACAGGATTTTATATTGCTTGTCCTCACACAGCGTATTTTAGTTTAATACATCTGACAGTGCTTGGTCATGATAGAGCAATGCTTCCCATGACCTAAGGATATAAGCCTGTGTAATGGTAACATAATATAAATATATACTTTTTATATTATTAATACAGCAGTGACCAATCTAAGACATTTATGAATAAATATAGGCTCAATTTTTAGAAATCCTTACTAAAGTGACAGTTACTTTTAATTCTGGAAAGATCTGTTAAAACTACTGTGGTTCCATATGAGAACTACTTCCATCAGACCTGACACTAATTCTGTAATGCTCTTGCCTCTAGACTCACCTACTAAGGATGGAAATAAGAGTCAAAATTTCATGGACACTCAGCAATAAAATAACAGATAATATAGTGCTGGGCTTTATCAGGCTTTTCCTTTAGATTTTCCTCCCTAGTTCATACCGTAGGATGTGTGGGATGAGGCAGAGTTGATTGGGAGTAGCAATGAGTTCAGATGGTAGAGTATGAGTCCTAGATTGTGTATCATTTGGTTCTGTTTGACAAGGTGAAAAATGATTTCTGCTAAAATTTTTCCCACTGTTGATACAATCAAACTTACTGAATTTACTTGTTTTTAAAAGGATAAAACAAAACAGAAACCCCACTCTTCCATATATGCTACTCAACAATAACCAGCCAGTAAACATTCATTGTATTTACTGTATGTTAGGAACTGAGGAGAGAATGGAGAGAAAATTAACACAATCCCTAATATCATGAAATTTATAATAGAGTAGAAGAGAAAAAAATAGTTTATAATCATATATTTACTATGAAGAAAATTATAAGTGGGTTGGATTGTATGGTTGTGATAAGGAAAAGAAAAACATAAACAGTGACATTTGGGTTTTTGACCTGAGTAACTGGGTGGAAGGTGATGTCATAAACTAAAATGAAGACTCAGAAGGAAGTAGAAAATTACTTTATGAGGAAAATTTAAAAAAGTGATGTTGGGGCTATGATAAGCTTGAGATGTTTATTTGATATCCGAGTGAAAATTTTTCATGGGCAGATAATTACAATACTCTGCAGCTCAAGAGTGGGGTCTGAGTCATCAGTCATATTTAAATCCATAACATTGGTTGAAATTCCACAAGCACAAAATGTAGGCGGATAAGAAAACTGAGCAATGAGCCTTAGGATATTCCATTATCTAAAGAGCAAAAGAGAGGAGAAAATATATAGCAAAGGAGATTGAGACAGAGGGATTAGGGGTAGAAGGAAAGCCAGAAAAAAAAAAAAAAGAAAGAAAAGAAAAGAAAAGCATGCCAGAAGCCAAGTGGACAAAATATTCCTAGACAGAGGGGAGTGAGATGCTACAAAGGAAGATTATGAAATCAAGAAAAAGTGGGTTTTTTTGTTTGTTTTACTTAAGTTGGAAAACATTGTAACATATCTATAAACTGGTGGGGATGATTCAAAAGAAAGAAGAAAGTTATATTTCAGAGGATAATGAACAACTGCAGACAAAATTTTCTTTATCAGAAGGGATGGAATCCAGTACTAAAGTGAAGAAGTTGGTCATAGAAGCAGAGATTGTACCTCCATTAAAGGATTCAGAATACATAGGGATATATGCAGGTAGCTAGTGGATTTGATGGTGAGAAGATGAGGCAATTCACAACTTACCCTCTTTTTAAATGAAATATCAGATGGTGTCATCATCTTAGACTAGAGTATGGGAGGCAATATTGGGAATTTTAGGAAAGAGAAGATTTGATAGCTTATCAAAAGTAGAAGTACATCATCCTGGAAGTACAGTAATGCTAGCAGTGCTGAAGGTCCACTGAAGATTTCTAGTTATAAATTAGAATGATTCCAGTTAGCATTGTTATGCTGAATTCAGCTATGTTGTGATTGTTCAGATGTAGGCATGGATACTTGGAAATTTGGGTTTACCCAGGATTGAAGTTTTGCCAGGTGCGTACTTAAAACAGAAGGTAGAGACCATCGAGTTAAGGCTATATGAAGAAGAAATGATAACAGCAAAGGGTTATAAAAACTAAGTTGAATAATGGGAGAAATTGGTTTATAAGGGAGGCTGATGTACAGTGAAAACATGGTAAGGTCAATGACTAGATCCCAGTACCATCACACACTGTTGAATTAGGGATACCAGTGTAGGCACACTGAAAAGAGATAAGCTGCTAGTCTGAAAATAGAGTACTTGAAATGAAGATTCTGGAAGTGATAAAGTTACTGATATATATATATATTGCTAGTAGAATGAATGGGAATAAATGACTGAGACTACTGGAAGTGAATAATAAGGGAATTGGGAAGCCAGGAAGTTGGATAAAGTTGGATAATGGGGAGAAGTGGGAAGTGGGAAGATTTTGGGGTGATTTTGACAGATCCAAATGATGTTAAATGGGAAATTTAAAGTACAGATGTGGAAGTCTCTCCATATATAGACATGGAGTCAAAGTCAATAAAAATTATGGAAATACAGAGTCAAGTGTTTATATCTTTTGGGAAGTTTATATGTGAAGGAAAGGAGAGAGACAGGGAAATAGTTGGAGAGGGAAGATTATCAAGAGAGAGATACTTGAAGATGGATGAAATTTGAGTCTGTTTTGGAAGACCTTGTAGAGCGTGGAAGATTGGAGATACAGGAGAGAGAAATCATCAGTCATAGCACTTTCCTGAAAAAGCTAGAATTAAGGACAAAGGAAATGTGAAAGGATTAGATGGTGATCAAAACTCTTGCCACCGTTTTATTAGGAGAGAATAAATAGAAGACAGAGAAAGATGCAGATAGATAGACAAAGGCAAGGGAGTTTCTGTTTCAATGTTCTATATTGCTGAGGTTGTAAAGTCATCTTACCAAGAAAGAGGAGGATATGTTTTAACGTGTATGCATGTGTGAAGGGAGTGATGGTTTGAAATATTAAGTTCAAATATAAACTATGCTAATATTTTGCATTTAAAATATTCTGTTACTAATTCTCAAATCATCAATAATTTGCAATGTGTTCCTTTACATGTATTCAACTGAAGGTCACCCTATTTTATTTTTTGCATGGAAAATAACAGGTTGTGGTTTGCTATCAGAGACTCTGGACTCATTAAATTAGAAGACTGTTAAATATTTAATCAGAATCTAACAGCATCCTGTATGTGTTCTGAGAAATTAACAGATTTCAATATCTGTAGTGATAATTGCAATATGCTGATATATAACAATTACTCCAAATTACATCATTACTACAAACATCATCAATTTTTTATGTGTGTAGTTGTGCAGGTACAGAATATTAATATATCAGGAAATCATACTGAAATATTTTTCTATTTCATTTATTTGAAATGCTCTTAAGTAAAGTATTATGATGAATAGTCCCTTATATAAAATACCTTTGGGTCTGATTGTACTGATGTAACTAAATTTATCCTCAAGCAATGATTCTTGTTTTAGCCATTTGTTCTATATGCTTCTCTTTTAAATCTAAAACAAGTAAAGGTAGAATTCACCATCCTGTTGGTTAAAACTCACCAGCTATAATTTAGGTATTTCTTTTTTTTTCTTCTTCCTGTTTTTCTTTAAGATTAATTATTGTCTTCAATACATTTTAAAATGCAATTTTAAAATTATAAAACACATTCTCAGTGTATTAGATATAGATATATGTGTCTATATATGTATGTTTATCCTTCCATACTTTTATCCATATACTAATGCATATATACAATAATAAAGGTTTTGTTTGTTCACAGATATGGGAACAGAATCCATACATTACTCAGCAGGTTACTTGACTCACAATGAAACATTATGGCCAGCTTTCCAGATCAATAGCTGTAACTTCTTCTTTTTATGGTTGCATTATTTTCCCTAGCATTGCTTTACCACCAATCCTGTATTTAAAGATAGGCTATTCCTAATTGTATGATTCTTACAAATAGAAAATAACATGTATGTGTGAATATCTAGCATTATAAAAAGTGTATTTAGCTAGGTAGCAACTAAAATACATGGAAATATTCAATTTTATCATTCACATTTGCTAATCATGGTTCAAAAAAGTCAAATAGGCAACACATTAAAAATTATAAACTAAACATTTGAGTTAGAAAACATTTGAGTTACAGTCTCATTTTGTTTACATATATTTATAATATATATATAATTTTATAGCAAATCATTTTTATACCTATCTAAAATTAGTTGAGTTCCATTAAAGTATGGCTGAAAGTCTTTGCCCAAAAGTTGCCAAGGACTGCATAATTTAAGATGAAATATCTTCTAATAAGTTTATTGTTTTCTTTATGGTGCCATTAATCATGGTATAGAGAGGACTTGATAGATAAGGAAGTTTAACCTTCTTTCAAAGTTTGTTGATTTCCTAATTGGTTTTAAGTAATCCAAGATGGACAGATATACATATATAGATCTTTAATATTTCCACAATTCAGTAGGATGACATTGATCCTATATAGTTTTGAAATAATTAATAAAACTAACAATAACTTAGTAAGTCATAGTAGTGCTTAAACCTTTTTTTATAAAATACTAAGACTGTATTTGTTCAAAGGGTTTCTCCCTTTTTTCTCTCTCTCTCACTTTCTCCCTCTCTCATGTTCTTGCTCTACTTTAGTTACTATCATTACCTGATAAAAATGAATAGCTGGCATGGATTTTACAAGTTGGTGCCTATTGCATACCAACTTAAATTTACAGTTGTGTTCTTTAGATTGTTTTGTTTGTTTGTTTTTGATTGTTTTGCCAATATCTACAGTACTAATATACTTAGCAGTCCTAAATATTCTCAAGAAGAGATGATAGTGTTCTCCAACAACCAACTCAGTGTCAGAGAGTGAAGTTAGGGACTATTTACTGCTATCTCTTGTTCTCTCTTCTTGCCCTAAGAAAAACTGAAATTTTGCATGAACTTGGATGGCATGATTATAAGTACAGGTAAGCCATTTGCCTAGGTAGTATCCCAGATGGAAAAATAAAGGTGTTTAGTTTGTAGGAGATGAAAGATTATAGAAATGCATCAGTCAGGAAATTTAAAGGGAATAAAATGTCTAATCCGTACTACTTTTAGATTATTTCCATAATAACTATTTATAAAACAAAGAGATTTCAAAATGTCCTCTCCTAGATGTCCAAAGCAATACATATCATCAGATATGAGCTACTGTTAATAGCATACATAATTAAATAATAGAAAAACAAACAACAGATTAAAAAATTAATATTCTAGCTAGGAAGAGAATCTGGTTCACGTAGATGTGTATGTTTATTTGTTTTCCGCAGTAGTAATGATTTCTTTTACATTTAAATGAAATGGTTTCAGGCAAAGTGTAAGTGTAAGATTGCTTTGCTATTATTTCATTATTGTTTGAATTGACCTAGATTTACATATATACCTATGTACGTATATGTGTGTATGTGTGTATGTATATGTGTGTTTGTGTGTGTGTATTATATATATGTAATCTGGTGGCTCTAAATCTGCATTCAGAACATCTGCAAAATCATAAAATCTAAGTAATGGCTTTAGGAAAAAAATGGGTTTCCCCATAATTAAAATGTGTTCTAATTAGAGATTGGGCATTATATAAGTTTAAATAGGAGTTGTATTGCTAAACACTGTTATTAGATGCTTTAAAACACATTTTTGTGAACTCAGTCACAGCAAAACTCCCCTTAGACTATAAAAGCAAAACATTCTATGCTAAAAACATTAAAGGTGGGGGTGCAATGACCAAAAGTTTTTACAAAGAGGATTTGTCTTTTCTCCAAGTCTTCTGTAGAGTATTTTCAAAGAGATAGACAGAAACAGCCTCACCCTCTCATTTTTCCCCTTGGATTACTTCCAATCCACTATGGACGCAGAAATTAGAGAAATTGGATATTAGTGTTATGCCAAGTTAAATGTTAATGAAGAACTCTGTTTTCTTCGTGTTCTCTTTATTGACCTTCCCGTATAATAGTTGTTTGAAATTTGCAAGTTAGGAAAAACATTTTACCACTTTTGAACTTTATCATTACTAGAAAACAGATGACATTGAACATGCTGTGCTGTTCATTATAACACATTTCAGAAACTACATTTCAGAGGAAGCTTTATAACTTCTACTTAGTGTTACCTGTAAAAGTGTAAGACGTTCCTGCGCCCCCCAAAAAAGTGTTCACTCAAGACTGATGTGGGTACAGCCTAGTAAATAACTAAAAGAGTATGATAACCAAGCAGACATAATTGAAGGCCCGGGGTTCTTAACTATTATCTGGAAAGGGAAAGGCTATTTGTTTCATCTTTTGTTTTTAAAAATCTGATTATCTTGGGATAATGCATTTGACAGTTCAATGCAAGAAAAGAAAGAAAACTTGGAAAATCTGGACATAGTTCTTTTTTCAGTTAGGACCTAGTTGGCTACAAGTAAAATAAAACCTGACATTAGTGGTTTGAGCAAGTAGTTCTGTGTGTTATTCTTTAAAATACGGAAGTCTAGAAATGAGGGAAGTGTGGCCATTGTGCTCCCCGGATCAGTTACGCCAGGGCCAGAATCTATGTCATTTTCTCATCTTTCTGTTCTGGTAGCAAGATGGCTACTGCAGCTCTAAACATTACATCCAAGGACAGAAGTGGAAGGACAGGTTCAATCAGCTGTACCTGTTCTATCTCAGACTTCCTTTTGCCAACTTCTGCTTTCCTCTCTTGGCCAAAAATGTGTTATATAGACATACCAAGGTGCAGAAGAATGGGGAAGTTATTTAGCTTTTTTAAAATTTATTTTATATATATATTTTTTATTTTATTATGTTATGTTAATCACCATACATTACATCATTAGTTTTTGATGTAGTGTTCCATGATTCATTGTTTGCGTATAACACCCAGGACTCCATTCAATACGTGCCCTCCTCAATACCCATCACCAGGCTAACCCATCTCCCGACCCCTCTCCCCTCTAGTTATTTAGCTTTTTAAAAATCACTAGATTCGGTGTTGGGGAGCAGGGGATGAAGAATGACAGTTGGGTTGGTCAACCAGGGACTTTGATGCAGTATGGCGGGGGGATGAGAGATGAACTAAACTAAAACAGGCAAACAAGAATAACAACTGGCCTGAGGATTAGCTTTACCACTTTTTGGAGAAAATGCTATTTTGCCAACACTTTGAAATCAGGAATCAGCAAATGTTAAACATGTATCAGCTTCAGAGGAGCATTAAATAAATACCTCTTCCCATTTTCTTTTCATTAGAAATATTTTCCAATTACGTTTTTTTAAGTTTAAAAATATATAGGAAGCTCTGAAACTGTTGAAAATTTATGTTCTTTTAAGAGTTGGTTTAACATAAAAAGTATATAAATATTTATATAAGTATACCATTCATTTAGTTATTTATTCATACAACAATTATTTCTTTAGTGCTTCTTTTTAAGAGACAATAAACTGGCCTCCAAAGAAGTATAAAGATGACTGTGACACAGTTCCAGCACTTAAAAAGCTTATATTTGTACTTTTAAAAATAGAAATGTCATTATTTTACCTTTAAGCTCTGAATATGTACACATAGCCATTTCCCTCCCTAAACTTATTTGAAAGTTTTACACTGCTCATGTAAATAAAAACCCTTAAAAGTATAACTTTATTCTAGAACTCCTAGATGAGGCAAATTAAACTAGAAGTCAGTGTATCCCATGGGATACATTAGAAGTAAATGTTATATATTAGAAATGATGAATATTTGCCCTTGAAGCGATAGATTATACCTAAGGAAAGAAGAAAGGAGTAGAAACAAGCAAGAATCTGATGATGTGTTTGTAAACTTTTTGCTAGCTTGAATGAGTGGAATACGAAGGAAAACGGAAAGATAAAATTGCCACTTGCCAAAATAGGAAAGAATTAGGGAGAAGCAGGCAATACTTTTTTGGGGGGAAAGGGGTATGAAATGAAAGTTTATTTTGGAATTGTTAAAGCTGAGAAATTAGATATCTAAGTGGAAACATCAAGTAGGCAATTGGATATACAGTGGATCCTTGAACAATGTGGGTTTGAACACTGCAGGTTCACTTACATGTGGATTTTTTTATAGTACAGTACAGTACTTCCTGATTTTCTTAATAACAATTTTCTTTTCTCTAGCTTACTTTAGTGTAAGAATATAGTATATATTACATGTAACACACAAAATATGTGTTAACTGACTGTTTATGTTATTGGTAAGGCTTCCGGCCAACAGGAAGCTATTAGTAGGTAAATTTTGGGGGGAGTCAACAGTTATATGTGGATTTTTGACAATGCAGAGGGAGTGAGTGACCCTAACCCCTGCGTTGTTCAAAGGTCAGCTGAACCTGAGTGCAGAGGGGGAGGTCTCAACTGCAGATACAAATTTGCTTATCATTACATAAAGAGATGGATGATATCACTAGGAAGTAAATGTGTAAATGGAGAAGAGAAGAAATCCAGTGTTTATGTCCTGGGACCCTTCCATATTTAGAGGTCAGAGAGGTAAGGATGAAGCAGCAAAAAAGGACTGAAAAGGACTGGCCAGATCAAGAAAAACTAGAGAAAAGTGGTGTGATGGAATTCAGGTATTTCAAGAAAGGGAATGTGATCACTCATATAAAATGTTACTAAGTGATTGGTTAAGATTAGGTCTAAGAAATTACTCTGATTTGACAAAAAGGAAACCATTGGTAACTTTGACAAGAGCTGATTTAGTGAAGAGGTGGAGAATAAAAATGTGATGGGAATCAGCTCAAGAATCAAGAGATTGTAAGTGAAATGTGCAACTACAAATAGATATTTAGAAAATAAGTGGGAAAAAAGCATATTTCCACAACTGTCCCAAATACTGAGAAGAGTCTCAAGTAGAATAATTGCATTTGTCTTAAATATACTATCACCTAAATATCTCATTTGCTATTTGATTAATTTAATCATAATTATTGAGAAGTTCCTAGAGAATGTTATTTGAAGGTATAGAGCAATAAAAAAGTAGAAATAATGGTTCCTACCCTCATGGGGCTTATAATTTACTGAGAAATAAAAAAGAATAATCCAAGAGGAATAATTATAAATAATGAAATTACATTTAGTCTGGGAATGTATAAAAGAGACACATAATGCCAAGGAGAGATACTCTTGTAAATACAATAGCAAAATAGAATGAATTGTGTCACAGAGATGGCAATAAAATTGAGGCCATTTATTAGCACTTAGTACTTTATATCTGGAGCATAAGGTGTTCCTATGAAAATTACCAGATCACACACAAAAAAATATGAAGTGGCCTCTTTCAGAATAGTTATGTTTAACTATCTTTTTCAATTGAAGAACTCTTTACATTTTAATTTTGAATGCCAAACTTTAAGTTCTCTGAAAAGGGGATGACATCAGGGCTCATAAGTAAGAAGGACATCCATATAGGCTTACAAAGTCATCTGACTCCAGCCTCTGTTACCCAAGTAAAGGTGTTCCATGTATGACAGTATGAACTGGATTTTTAAATGTATTAAAATTTTAAAACTGTGATGCCTGCAAATGATTAGTCTCAAAAGGTCAGTAAAAATATATGAAAAAAAACATTGAAACAGCAGAATCCACCTTAATGAGAGAAATCAAACCATATAAAATAACAATCTCCCAGGAAAACCAAAGGGGAAAGGGAGGAAAATGAAAAGAAAAAAAATCTCTCAGGAATCATGCTTTTCGTCCTCTGTATGTTTAGCATTCCCAGGGAAAAAATAAAGTATTGAAAAAATCCAAAGGAAATGACATTATGTTATCTGTGACTTTCTTTAATTAAAAAGATAAAGATATTAATAAAATCAGCACAGGTATATGTCCTACAATTAGAGGGGAAACAAGTAGATACAGAAATTTGAAAGTAGATTTAAATGATGACAATACACCTGTATACCCTTCAGCACCTCAAGTCCATAGATCCAGAAGAACTCAACACTACTCCTTTCCAAATGTTGTCTTTCTCCTGATTTTTCCATGTGTGTGAATGCCATCATCAGCCTTCCATTCACCCAAGCGACCCCTCCTTTGTCTGTTGACTTTGTACTTTTTAACATTTCTACTATTGTGATACTTTTCTGTCTTGTCCTGTATACTTCCCTAGTCTGCCCCTCATTGCCACTGATGAGGACTATTAAAATAGTCAGCTAACTAGTCTTGAAAATGTCTTCTTTTCCCCTCTTATCTACCTTACAACCTGTTGCCAGAATAATCTTTCTAACCTATTTTGTGTGTGTGCTCTTTTTATTTTTCAAGTACATGAAATTCTAAAATACTACCTTTTATAATGTCTATTGCTCTTATTTAAAAGGAGAAAATTTCTATGAATTGTTTCTTTCTAAACATTTCTTTTAACATTTTTGAGATAGAATTGACAAAGCATTATATTAGCTTCCAACATACAACGTGATAATTCAATATTTGTATTATTGCCAAATGATCACTGCAATAAGTCTAGCTAACATCAGTTACCATATATAGTTATATAAATTATTTCTTCTTGTGATGAGAACTTTTAAGATTTACTCTTTTAACAACTTTCAAATATACAATGCAGTATTATTAACTATAGCACCATGCCATGCATTACATCCCTCCCCATGACTTATTTATTTTATAACTGTACTTTTGTCTCCTAACACTACCCATTTCACATCCCCCCATCTTCTACCCCTGGCAACTACAAATCTGTTTTCTGTATCTATAAGCTCATTTTTATTGTTGTTTGTTTTTGTTTGTTTGTTTGTTTTTGTTTTAGATTCCACATACAAGTGAGACCATATGGTATTTGTCTTTTTCTGTCTGACTTAGTTCACTTAGCATAATTCTTTCAAGGTCCATCCAGTTGTCATCAATGGCAAGATTTCCTTCTTTTTGATGGCTGAGTGATATTCCTGTGTGTGTGTGTGTGTGTGTGTGTGTGTGTGTGTGTGTGTGTGTACACACCACATCTTCTTTATCTGTTCATCTGTCGAAGGACACTTACATTATTTCCATATCTTGGTTATTATAAGTAATGCTGCAATAAACATGGGGATACATATATCTTTTTGAATTAATGTTTTCATTTTCTTTAGATGAATACCCAGAAGTGGAATTACTTTATCATATAGTAGCTCTATTTTTAATTTTATGAGGAACCTTCATACTGTTTTCCTTAATGACCCCAGTTTACATTCCCACCAGCACTGCACTCAACAGTAGAGAGAGGGTTTCCTTTTCTCTGCATTTTCGTCAACATTTGTTATTTCTTGACGTTTTGATAATTGTCATTCTAACTGGTATGACATAATATCTCATTGTGGTTTTAATTGGCATTTCCCTAATGATTGAAGATGTTGAACATCTTCTCATGTACCTGTTGGCCTCCTCTGTATCTTTTTTTGGAAAAATGTGTATTTAGATTCTCTGCGCATTTTTTAATTGGATTTTTAAAAATGAGTTCTTTTAGTTCTTCGTATATTTTAGATATTAACTCATTATCAGTCATAATTTGCAAATATTTTCTCTCATTCACTAAGTTGCCTTTTCATTTTTTTCATAGTTTCCTTTGCTGTGAAGAAGGTTTTTAGCTTGATGTAGACCCACTTGTTGATTTTTGCCTTTGTTTTGGTGTCAAGTCCAAAATATCATTGCCAAGACCTGTGTCAAGGAGTTTACCACCTATTTTTTAATTTTTTTTTCTAGGAGTTTTATGGTTTCAGGTGTCTTACATTCAAGTCTCTAATTCATTTTGAGTTATTTTGTGTGTGTGGTATAAGATAGTGGTCCAGTTTCATTCTTTTGCATGTGGATGCCCAGTTTTCCCAACATTATTTATTGAAGAGACTGTACTTGCCCCATTTTATATACTTGGCTCCTTTGGTATAAATAAATGGACCATATATGCATGGGTTTATTTCTGGACTCTCTCTTCTGTTCCACTGATGTAATATACTCATGCAATCATATGTTAATGGAAACAGAGAGGCTTTGGAGCAAAACATGCCAAGATTTAAATCCACTTAGGATGCTTTTGAGCTCAGGCAAGTTGTACAACCTACCTCAGATTCATCACACATAATCCATTATGTTGAAAGAATTATTTGACGTAACACACATAAAACACCTAGTAAAAGTAGCTTTGTTATTTAATTGTGCAAGAAATTTCAATAACTCTACATGGATATTGCAAATCCTGGCATCTTCCCCATGACTGTACCTGCTTCTCAAAGTCTCCCCCATCTCATTTCATCCAAATCTTAAGAATTTATCAAGGCTGCCAACTCCTCTGAGAACAGTTGGAGGTCCCCTCAAAAGGAAATAAGGCTGCCCAGCAGGGCAAAAAAAAGAAAACATTTAATCTAAATTAAAAGGAGTACTATTTCTTAAGAAAGACATTCCCTTACTTCCTCTTTGTGTTTTATTCTTTAAAAAGTTTTTAGTGTAAGGCAAGAATTGGAGTGTCTAAAAAGCATGCTAATTGTTTTTAAGTTGCTTTATGTACAAAATTGTATATAAAGAGAACAAGTCTAATCATTACTTAAAAAATTGGTTTGTGAATCCTCTGAAAATGGGACTGCTTTAATCTGTATTATGTAATTGTGCCCACTAAACCTGACACAAATGTACGTCGTAGTGTTTTGATAGGTAGAGATAGATGTAATTTGCCAATAGAATATAATCTTTGTTAGCAACACAGGTATCTGCAGTTACAGTGCTTAGAATGAATGGGGATTTTGAGGTGAAGAAAAATCTTAACACATGGGAATAAAGAATGGTGCCTACCCTCCCCCACTTCCTTTTTATAGTTGTGTTTATGTACCATTATCTACTCTATTATAAAACTAATAAATTCCTTAGCATATTAAACAACTTTGATAGGAAACACAACTGAATTTGTAAAAGTTTTATCCTCAATTTTTTAATCCTTTGGCATATTGCTGCAGATTACCATATCTATGTAATGAATAGTTAATAGGATAGAATACTTAGTAGATAATGTATTTTATAATTAAATTTTTATGATATTTTGTTTTTGGCATTAAACATATTTCTATATACTATCTATACAGACAATCATAAAAGTGCTATACTAATACAAACATTGCTGATATTATGTAATAGGTATAAACTATGAAAAAACAATCTAAATGCCAAAAAATCACCTACATTCTTAAAAGAACCTATTGAAAGAAAAATTCTTTCTAGTCTAATTCCCTTTCAACACTTTATTTGTAGAAATCCATAGGTATTTTTCTATTTTACCTTAATAAATCTAGGGGGAAAAAAAAGAAATTCCTAAGTGTATTAAATATATCCTCAGAATGGTGTCTTTAAGCATGAGAATGTCTGTCCCCCAAATCAAATCTACAAGTATATATACTATCTTAAAAATTGTAACAAACAAGCAAACAAAACCCAGAGATAGATACAAAATCACTAATAGAGAGAAGGAAGAAATTACATGAAACTATTAGAAATTTTTCTCAGAGGCTAATCCTAGAGGTAAAAGAATCTGGAGGATATTTACATATTGCTTTAATGGTAAAAATCTCTACTGAAATACTCTAACACTGTTTTATTAAATAATCTGTAACATTCACATATTTAAAAAAATATTGGAAAAAATTATCTTATCACATGAAGACAAGTCAAATTTGCTTAGGAAGAGGGAGAATATGTTGTAATTCATTTGTTTCAGCACTTACATTTCTGGTTACATTTAAGATGTAATAGAGGAATCCAGAATCCTAATCAAAGGGTAAAAACATCCTGTAATACCCTAGGTCTCATCAAGTAAAAACTGTAACTGTCAACTGATGTCTACCTCAGAGAGTCTGACCCAGATCACTTCTATTTGTTCAAAAAGAAAAGATGTGTCATATTTATAGAGCAGGTGGAAGGCCGGGTCACCATAAACACTGTTTGTAGGAGGAAAAACAAACAAACAAACAAAAAACCCAATATTAATGTGGTTCTCCTTGCCCTAGGCAGTAACACTTAAAATGTCTTCTGGGGAATTTCAATGTTTCCTAGTGTTTCAAGGTCTCTTGTTTCAAATCTGAACCTCTTTGGGAAGGACTGAACAGACTGTCAGTGCAGTAGGCACTGTAACTAGAATGATAGATACTGCTTGTCTTTGCCTTTTGTAAAGGAAATCCAGGTTTTTTTATAAGCCAAAAAATCGTCTTAACTGTTTTCTCATTGAGAAAATAAAATGAAGCTAAGTAAAGAATAAGGTCACTTATAAATTTCAATGAAGACATAAAGGATTTAATAAACTGAAACCACAGTGAACGTAGCAAGACAGATCAAATGATCGTCCAGTGAGAATTACAATAGTAAGATATGACTAAATAGAATATCAAAGAGCATATTAGAACCCCTAAATAAATTTATGTGCATTTTCTATTCTCTACTTTCAAAAAAGATATTGAAGAAAAATCTGATGAATTGTCAATCTGCCTTAAAAACCAATTCTAATGAGTCAGATTTGGAAAGAGAGACAACATAATATAGCTGAAAAATTAATGGACTTGAGATCCCAAGATGTAAAAAGTTAGCATTGGGGCGCCTGCGTGGCTCAGTCGTTGGGCGTCTGCCTTCGGCTCAGGTCATGATCCCAGAGTCCTGGGATCAAGCCCCGCATCGGGCTCCCTGCTCCGCGGGAAGCCTGCTTCTCCCTCTCACACTCCTTCTGCTTGTGTTTCCTCTCTCGCTGTGTCTCTCTCTGTCAAATAAATAAATAGAATCTTTAAAAAAACAAAGTTAGCATTACTATTATGTTTGACCTTATCTAGATGTCTTAACTTTTCTCAGAGTCTGTTTCTTTATGTTTTATATGGGGGTTATAAGATCTACATTGTATAGTTATAGTGAAAATACACAGTGTATGTAAAAATAAGTTTTAATTTAAAAATGCAGCTATTATTAGAATAAAAGGTTTATAGGTTATTTATTTTTATTATTATGTTCAGTTAGCCAACATATAGTACATCATTAGTTTTTGATGTAGTGTTCAGAGAGGGAGACAAACTATCTTTTTTAATTTAAGGGTAGTATATAGGACCAAATAAGTCTCTGATTTACCTCTATAAAAGGGAATGTTTTCTATATCAGAATAAAATGTTTTTAATATTTTCCTTTGTCTTAGATTATTTCCCATTGAAAATGAAGGGAATTGTTAGTGACAATATATGTACTATAAAACTCATGAATAGCTGATGGCAGTCTTTATCTTATTTTTTTTTAAGTTTTAAGTAATCTTTGCATCCAATGTGGGGTTCAAACCTACAACCCTAGAGATCAAGAGTTGTACCTCTTCTGACTGAGCCAGCCAGGTGCCCCATACCTGATGGCAGTCAAATTTCATGTTCCTTTTATTTGAGCAGAACTTTTGCTATGTTTAAACTGCTTACCTAACAACTAAAAATATTGAAAATGTTGTTTCCAAAATTGTGTTCCTTATCTTAGTTGGCAAACGATTCTAAGAATATTCTTTCAATAATGAGTCAACTTTTTTTTTAAATTGAGGAGTCAACATATTTCTGATCAACTATATTTTTCTTATAGCAAGAGCAAATTAGGTAACATGGAGTGCATTGCTGATGATAGATTCAACCTCTGGTTCATGGCAGATTCACACTTTTGTCTGATCTCCCCTATAAGATTTTCAGAAGAAAGACAGGGTACAAGATGATAGCCAATGTTATCTAAGTGTATTTTTTAAAGAAAATATAAGATTACAGAGAATCATCTGACCCTGAGTTATGAAGCATCCATTTAAGTTACAGATATGATTATTACATGTAGTGATTAATTTACTTTCCTAGCAAGTAAAACCTGTTAATACTAATGTCCTCTTGTATGAATGTGTGTGAGTATACACATGCACAATGTGCACGTGCACACATTTAGATGTGTTATATATAACTGATGTTGCTGTTATATGTAAGGATTTGTTAGCTTGAAGTATCCTAGTTTCTCTAAATTGGGCTAAGTTAAGGTAAACATTTGATTATATTGCTCACACAGGCCGCTTTTGAGAGTCTGTGGGGTACTATTGATATTTACACTGGCACAAATATAGATCGTCCTGGCCAAAATGAGGCATATGATTCACAAATGCTTAAAGGTATTTTATTTAAATTTTATTTAATTTTTAAATTTTATTTATTTGGTAGGATCTAGAGGCAAAGTCATCAGAGCTCAGAAATGTAAAAAAGATAGGGGCACCTGGTGGCTCAGTTGGTTAAGGTTCTGCCTTCGGCTCAGGTCATGATCCTGGAGTCCCAGGATCGAGTTCCACATCGGGCTCCCTGCTCAGCGGGGAGTCTGCTTCTCCCTCGCACCCTCCCCCCCTCATGTGCTCTCTCTCTCTCAAATAAATAAATAAAATCTTTAAAAAAAACAGAAATGTAAAAAAGAAGTTCCCTGCTGTGTTTATTTTTTATTACCTTAAGTGAAGAATGTATTTATGTGTATTTAAGCTGAGTTATTTGCTAGAAGAACTACACTCACAAATAGTTAGAGGCAGACATATAATTAAAATTCAGATTGGTCTGACTCTAAAGCCTCTTTCCAGCACAATATGCCGCTCTAAGGAAAAATCATGCAGATTTGAAAGGTAAACAAAAAATAATGTTAGAGGTACTATTTCACCATTTTACTTGAAGTTTACTATACAAAAATGCCCTGGGAAAATTATCTGACTAGCCTGTTGCTTTTGTTTGTTTTACTTCCTATTTAAATTTTTAAAAATTCTGTTTAACCTTTAGTACCCATAAATAAACAGTGAATCCACTCTAAGTCTGATCCAGTGAATCCTGAGAACCATCTCCACATATTTAATTTAATTTAGAAGTTTCCAAAAATGGAGCTCACTCTTTAAAGTCATACTGTTGGTTGCAAATTATGCCATTGGTGTTTTATAGGACTTCAGGTTGTTTCTCTTATCTGTTTTGAAAATTATTCTGTATTCAAGAAAAAAAAGAAAAATATACCTATATTATAAAATTAAAGTCCTTTTATTTGGTGATATACCTATAAAAGAATCTTACAGATTTAGCATTCTTTTGCAGTGACTATATTATACAAAATACCAGTTTTACTAAGTTTACAATTTTAAAGAAAATACCACTGTATATTTTTAAGAGGATAGTCTGCCCTTGACATTAAATGGAAAATGGTATATTAGATAGTTTTAGAGCCATTGAGTTGTAATCATAAATTATATTGACTTTACTACATTTTTTTTTCTGACCTGATCTGGAAAGAAACAGATCAATGAAGGAAAATACTTGGATGTCTATAAAACCAGGCTTCATGTATTCTCTCACATTTTATATTTTCCAGTGAGGAATAGTATGGTTCAAATATAGCAATAAATGTTAAGAATATATCTTATTATGAATGATGTAGTTTTGGGAGACACTACTCTTTTACAGGTAACTGTTTAAGACAGATAATTGCATTCAAGGCAATAGAATATAATACATTCTGTTGTCTCTGAACTTCTAAATGAAATTATGAAAACTAAATTATACGTTTTTAAATAAATGAGCCGTTCATTTGTGATTCAGAATCTTTATTATATTAGTCTCTATGAATAGTGGGAGAATATGTTTCATTATAGTATCTCCAAATCACGGAATAAGGTAAATTATCAGTTGATTACATCTTTCTAATCTAAGCTTGGAATTGGCACTTGAAGTGCCCTCTCTTTTATATTTTTGGGGTCCCATCCCTTTTTAAAATAAAGGCAAATGACAACAAACAATACTCCTGAAACAGATAAGGGATGACAAAGTATTCTAGATCCCTTGGCGTTTGACCCTTATGATCTTGTTAACAGTGTCACATCTCAGCCTTTTAAGAGGTTACTCTGACTCACATGTAAAAAGAAACACTTTCTTTCAGCAATATAGCTTAGTTGTCAATATTATATCCTACTATCCTCTATCCCAATAGCCAGCTGTATATCCTAGGGAGGATATACAACAATTTTAAAAAGCAACTTAAGTAGCTATATCCTTTTTATCTAAACGGCCCTCATAAGAGTTGAAGCATTAACTCTCAAGAAAAAAATGGGCATCTAGGGCACCGGGGTGGCTCAGTCAGTTAAGCGACTGCCTTCGGCTCAGGTCCTGATCCTGGAGTCCTGGGATCGAGTCCTGCGTCGGGCTCCCTGCTCAGCGGGAGTCTGCTTCTCCCTCTGACCCTCTTCCCTCTCGTGCTCTCTATCTCTCATTCTCTCTCTCTCAAATAAATAAATAAAATCTTTAAAAAAAAGAAAAAGAAAAAATGGGCATCTATCCTACACCCACTAATATCTAGAGATCATCAAAATTTTGGAGAGTAGGAAATGTGTAAGTAGTGTTAACTTTTTGGATTAGGTTTGTTTTATGAAGCAAAGTGTTAATTGTACACAACATAGTGAGTGGTAAATGTCTCAGACCCATTAAATCGTAATTAATAGAAAATATCTACAAAAGTAAATAGGTGATGGGGATTAAAGGAGTGTACTTGCTGTGAAGAGCACCAGGTGATGTATGGAAGTGTTGAATAGCTAAACTGTATACCTGAAACTAATTTTACACTGTATGTTAACTGAATATAAATAAAAACTTAAAAAAAAAGTCCTTACATGGTAAAAGTGGACAGGGGATAACAAAACGAATTGATTGAAAATATGCAAAGTAAACAGTCAAGGAAAAAAAGAAAACAAGGCCATTATTATAACTAAACTTTTAGACAATGATTTATTTTTGTTTTTCTTAAATTTAACAAAGTTTTATTTCAAAGGAAATATAAATACATGGTATAAAATTAGAAAATGCCCATTAAATGGTAAAAATACAAAAATAAGAGCACTATGGTCATACTATCCAAAGACAAGTATTGTTTAGTGTCTTACTGTATATTCTAGATCTTCTTATGCACATACATGTGCGTGTATGGATTTTTCTCTCATTGAGATTCTACTGTTTCTAACCCAATCTTTTAAATTTCTAGCCTGCATCTTTCTGTGGCAGTACATTTTTATCTCACCTACTACTTAATCCATAATCAAACTTCTCAAGTTACCTAAAAAATGTCTATACAAATGGTTGTCCAAATTAAGGTCCAGTCCAGGATTGCATTTCACATCTTGTTGTTATGACTAGTAAGTCTTCTTAATCAAAGCCAGTACCTTATTTTTCATATTCACTTATTAAAGGGAACATATAAGTTGTCTTATGGAATATCCCCCCTTCTCAATTAACTGGTTGCTTACTTATGGTTTATGATTTATTTTTCAAGAATAAATTCTACTGAAATATGAAGAATTTGACCACTTAAAATGTACAACAAAACATTTGTGTACGATTTTTAGGTGTAGAAGCTCTCATTCTTTACCTCTGCGGATTGTTTGTACCTCTACCACCCTTGCAGAGGGGTAAGAGAAGAAAAATGGTAAAGAAATGCAATTCAACCAAGGAACTGCTATGGGAAAGTATTGAATGTAATTGCTAACTAGAAAAACATAGAAATTACTGTCTATTGAGTTTTTGAGTGTTTTATGTGCATTGCTGCAACGTAAGTAGTAATGACATGACAATTGATAGCTACCCAAATTAAATGGAAAGAATGGAGGCAGAAGACTTATTTTGTTCTATTAGGAATGATTCTTAAAATAGAAAACAAACAAAAACAAAATAGAGCATTTTCTGTTAATTTACAGTGACATTGACATATATTTTCATAAATTCATGCCACTTATTCTTTTGCAAAATAGATAAGCAGGGGAAGTTTAGAGTTTAGTTCAAATGTACAATTAATAAAATGTTGGGCACTATTCTCAGAAATACATAAATCCTTTGCAATAAAAATATCGGGTTGAAGAAAAAAAATACAACCCTTTGTATAGTAATGGCTTTTTCAGGGATATGTTAGGCACCTGAACTGGAAAGTATGCCTTGAACTGAAAACTTAAAACATTTTTTTGAAATACATATTTAACTGCCATGCTCAAAAATACGATCTTACACACGCCAAAACACATCACAATGATGAGTTTGTGTCCATACTACAGTTTAATTTTCTCAGCATAGATTTTTATATCTTTATAAAGTTCCATTTAGGAAAATCTGGTTGAATTATAGCAACATTCCAGTATGCTATAGTACTTTTGGCTGTCAGGAAACAACCTTTAGGATGAAATACTTCTTAAGGTTTTTCTGTAGCTTTATATGGCAATATAAGAGTCATAATCTTTAAAAGACATGGCTTCATTTATAGAAGTGACACAGATTTTTTTCAAGAGCTCTTTAAAATTTAAAATTTTTATTTAGGATCATCCACTATCATTATTTCTGATGTGTCTTTGAGCAAAAGTTTATTTTGCAAGGGCAAGTAGTTTTTTTTTTTTTTCCTAAAAGAATGTAGCTGTACAGGGTAGATTCTTCTGCAAATAGGAATATAAAGTATAAAATACTTTACTATGGAAAGCACGGACATTCAGGAAGTTCTTTTTTAGTTTTCATTTCTGCCATGGCTTCATGGTCAAATATGTATTAGGTAACACCTATGTGTTTTACTCTGGGCTATTTGCTATGACATATGAAATTAATATACGTCAGGGCTCTGACCACAGAAAGCTCATACATACTATTCTACTCTAGAAAAAGAAGTTAAGACTATAAATACTACTTTTCAGGCAAGGAAAACATTTATCTTTGAACATAATAAGTGATTAGTTTCAAAATTATATCTTAGGTAACAATGTATTAGAGAAACACTTTAATAATAGAAATCTCTTGTGAATCTCTTCCAACCCCCTTTTAATGTAATACTTAATGTGTAGACCTCTTTTATGGGTATATGATGCTTCGGCACACTTTTGATAAGCATAATTACTCCTGTCATTATAACTCTGAAAACCTGTCTGACCCAATTCTTTACCTTTTTCCCGCCCTTTGTCCCAGCAGAATTGCCTAGCCAGCGTTTGAAACAGCACTTTCAAGACATCTCTCTTATTGGTACCCTAATGCTCCAGAGGTGTGGGGTCCATATATCTCCAGACCATGCATTTTTGCTTTAGAGCAGTAGTCCTCAAGATAGGGGGCATGGGCTGGGGGGTGACTTTGGCAGACATTTGACAGTATCTAGAGAAACTGCTGTGACTAGAGGATGGGGTGCTACTGGCATCTAGTGGATGGAGGCTAAGGATGTTGATAAATACCCCAAAATGCATAAGGCAGTCCCCCACAGCAAACAAGTATCCAGCCCAAAATGTCAATAGTGCCACTGTTGAGAAAGCCTACTTTAGAGAAAATGTTGAAAATAATATTATATACCACAACAATGTTATTAAAATATATTTCCATCTATTTAGAGAAAAAGTAAAATGAAAATAATTTTAAATGCTTGTATATCAACATTTAGGCAGGTGTTCTTCATTCTGTTACCAAGTGTTATTTTGTTGCTGCTGTTGTTGTTGTTGTTGAATGGCATGCTGTGGCCACTCATCTCCAAAGATTAGTTGTATGTGCATGGTTTATTATTTAAAAAACAAAGCAAAACAAAAAGCGGGAATAGTTTTTATTCCCCCAAAAATTTTGTAATGGCTCTAATGCATTTTTTATTTGTATTTCTTCTAACTGACTAGACCTGTGATATGTGGATAATGTATTTATTGCACAACTGCTCTTTTTCTCTCTCTGTCTTGTCTCTCTTCTTACTCTTTTTTTTTCTTCTTCTTTTTCATTCTGGTGGGCAGAACTCCCCTAATTGCAGCGGGAGTCATCGGCGGGCTCTTCATCCTGGTCATCGTGGGTCTAACATTTGCAGTTTATGTTAGAAGGAAGAGCATCAAAAAGAAAAGAGCATTAAGAAGATTTCTGGAAACAGAGGTGTGGTGTTTATTTGTTCTCCATGTGTTTAGGGACTTTCATTAAGTTTAGAAGGTTTAGATGATACTCGGTTTTTTAATCCAAGTGAAAACTCTGTTCAATTTCCTGCTGAGAGTTTATAGTTCGTAGTATGTTATAGAGTTGATGAAGAGTCAAAGAGTATATAGTAAAAGTAGTCAAGGCAGTTTCATGGCTTAAAGAGGACAAATGGCAGAGGTCAAGAAGATTATCTGATTGAATGACAGATCTTATTGAAAAGACATACCTGTTTCTTTTGGAGGAGGAATCCCACTAGAGTTCTAGGATATTACAGTAGCAGAACTAGAAAACATCTGGGGAGAGAATATCTCAACAGCAGAACTAGAAAAATGTTAAAAGAATTTTTCTGATTCAAAATAAAGCAAGATAGGCAAGCAATTTATGCTTTAATTAGGGTCATTAAATTGGTAGCCACTGATCTCATTATACCAACAGTGAAAAGCTGAGTTTACAGGATAAACCTTCCTATTGTAATCACACAGACCTTACCACACAATTTACGGGAAGTATTTAATGTTATGCATGTTAGTTATTGGGAATACGTAAATTACCCACAAATTATTACAATTTCTCTTATATTGCCACACTGAGTTCACTGGCATGCAAGGTGATAGTTTTCACTGTATAGGTTACAGAGGAAAAACAATTACAGAAAACTGCATTGCCAGATCCTTCTCAACTTGCACCTTACCTTCTTCCTCCTGATACACACATCCAAGGCTGTCTGAACAGCTCAAAGCAATTCTGTACTGAGACTTAGCCTTCTCTGGATCTGTTTTTTTTTGTTTTTGTTTGTTTGTTTGTTTGTTTGTTTTTTGCTCATTGTCAGTGTGACAGTTTGACTTTTCCTCTTAACACAGACAGGAATGAGAATATTCATTCATAAATTTTGCAAACTGATAATGAATTAAATTTTAGCTCTCTTCCTCCAAAAGTTGAAACTAGATAGAAGAATCATGTGCAATGTTCTGGAAGCTATTTTAATTCCATGCAGGAGAGAATGTCTAAGAATTGGAGTTGTCTAAAATTAGAACGGGTTGTTTTATCGATAGAGATGTTCAAGCATAAGATAGGTAGTCAGTTATATACATGAGAAAAAATAGTAGTAATTTTTACTTGAGCTGGATGTTTACAAAAGATCAATTTGATCATTTTCAACCTTGCACATGTGAATACAGGTGTGGACACAACACATGTGCTGTGCATATTTTCAGTTTAGCAAGGATGCTGGAGGCAGATAGAATTCTCCCTCATGGCCAGCTTGGGGCAGTCGTGGAGAAAATTCTAAGAAGTGAAGTAAATTAGAATTGGAGAGGAACTGAAGGCTTGGGACAGCAGTGGACTTTTAGGTGATTGAATAAATAGGAAAGGAATCTGTCCCTTAACCACATGCAAAAAAGTCTCATTGCTATAAAAATAATCATTTTGTTTGTTTTCTTTTTTAATACAGTGCTTTCTAGGAATGTCCTTCAAATTGATATTTCATTACTAAATAAACACATACTGATTGGTTTTAGAAGCAGACTCTAATTTTTATAAAAAGTTATAGCTTACCACTAAATTAGATAATTGTAAAATCCCCATCTTTCTCTCAGTAAAAGTAAATAACTGTGATTTTCTATCATCTAAACAGAAGAGGAATTCTTGAGGATCAACTCAAATCCTTAAATACTAAAACTAGAAATTTGTCTCAGATGTGAAAAACTTGTTAAAGCAAGATATATTGTTGGAATGTACTTAGAGTTAATATGCTTTTCCAGAATCATATTGCTCCAGATTGTCTGTCTTCTGTTGCATGCATAAAAGTAGAAAATGTTTTTTTTCCCAACATACTCTTACGAGATGCACTGTAAGCTTGATGCTTTGATAGATACTGCGATTAGAAAATGTTAATGGGACGTGATCATATCCCTTGAAGAGTGACAGATTCAGTGCCTACAATATGGCAGGCAATGTTCCAAAGTTTTCCAGCTATGCTACATCCCATTTCATCCCTTGACAATCTTCTGTGGAATTATTGCTGTACCTATTTCACAGGTGTGAGATGAGGGGGTAGGAGGGGTCCATCTGCTTTCTCACCTGTAAGTGGCAGCACTAGTGTGCAAACCTACGATTTTAAACTTGACGCTCTTTCTGCCATACTGGCTTGCAAAATGAAACAATGCTTCTTTCAAAGGTATCATTCTCAAATTCCCGGAAAAATGTGTTTGTATACATTTTGAAGTGATATCTGAGAAAATTGCAGGAGACTAAACATTTCAGGTAGAATTGTGAAGTTTTCAAAATCTGGAATTATGGCATATTATATGCCAAAGCATATATTTTAAAAGTACATAGCCCCAAAGGCTGAAATCTAGTCCCCAATTTTGCATATGATTTTTATATAATTTGTTATGTGATTTAAAAAATAATTCATCAGTGGGCGCCTGGGTGGCTCAGTTGTTAAGTGTCTGCCTTCGGCTCAAGTCATGATCCCAGGGTCCTGGGATCGAGCCTGGCACTGGGCTCCCTGCTCCGGGGGGAGCCTGCTTCTCCCTCTCCCACTCCCCCCTGCTTGTGTTCCCTCTCTCGCTGTCTCTGTCTCTCTCTCTGTGTCAAATAAATAAATAAAATCTTAACAAAAAGAAGGCTTTGCCTTTAAAAAAAAATTCATTAAAGTTCCTGATTATATACATACAGTGTGTGTATCAAAATCTACTAAACAAATTCTGCACCGCAGAGTTGGATTCAAATGTAGGAGATGCTCTGATGGAGATTCTTTTTCCCATTTTACAGGGAATTTTGTAATTCTTTCTGAGCTTTATTTTATGTGACTTTATATGCATTTTTAAAAATACAAATTTGAAAATGAAATAGAAGCATATTTGTTGTCACACTTTTAGACAGAGCCCAAATTTATTGATAATTTTATCCTCTTCTCCAAATTCTTGCTTCCTATCGCTACACTTACTTATAATCAAGATTCTGTTCAGCTACTTAAGTAGACCATGATGTTCACAGAAGCATAATAATAAACAAGTCACAGGGTCACAGTGCACTGAGCATTGTAAACAGACACTGTGAAATACTCTGATGGTTTTCAAGACCATTTGAGTAAGAGTTGCCTTTAATTATTTCCTTATGCTGAGAAAGAACAAGCTCTTTGAGTTTAAAGTTTAGTTCCTTTATTTAACTTTAGAAAAAGAAACTTCTGTTTCTCTTACTTGCTTTTTTACCCAAGCATAAATAAAAACCTAAAATTTGAACATAAGATACAGACTTTTGGTACCGAGGGCCTCTCTCATATTTACCCTTCATTTTGTTTTGTTTTTTCTCACATAGGCAAGAAATTGGTATACATTCCCATACCTTTTCTCTGCTTATTCATCCTCTCTGGCTAAATGGCAAATAAACTGAACATCTAAAATTACCTGAATTTATCCCTTTTGGCCACACCCAGCCCACTTTATGATCTCGTATTTCCCACCCAAATCTCATCCTTCAGACCTGTCCCACCCCTACTGTATTCTGCTTCATGTCTTCTTCCTCCTTCCTAATGCTGTGTCCAAACTGGTCTTCACAATGGTAATACCCTCCTCCATGTCAATCCATTTTTATTATCTCAAGACCAATTTTATTTATTTTTTTAAAGATTGTATGTATGTATGTATGTATTTTAGAGAGAGAGCGCAAGCAGTGGGAGAGGGAGAAGGAGAGAGAGAGAATCCCAAACAGACCACACTGAGCGCAGAGCCCAGAGCCAGGCTCCATCTCAGGACCCTGAGATCATGACCTGAGCCGAAACTAAGAGTTGGAGGTTCAACAGACTGAGCCACCCGGGTGCCCCTCAAGACCAATTCTAAAGTGTGCCTCCTCCAGGAAGCCAAAACTAGTGAAACTTTCTCGCTGGTGGCTATTTTACCCCTCGGCATACCATAGAATTCACTTAGGATCTAGAATCATTTCATAGAATATTTGATCTGTAAAGTACTCTAGGGCCTTGCTACTTAAAATGTGTTCAAGGACCATCATCATACACAGATATCACCTCAAGTTCTGCAAAAATGCAAATTTCAGCCCCAGCCTTAGACTTATTGAACTAGAATCTGCGCTTTAACAAGAACCTCAGGTAATTCAAATGTACATGAAAGTTTTAGAAGCACCGTCCTGGGGCATTGGTATTGTGCTAACTTACTTTCTTCTCTTCTGACGCATTTGTCCTGGCTTCCTAGTTAGATTTTATTTTTCTATGTATCGGGTCTCCTAAAACGAGAAAGAAAATATTGATAGAGTACATGGCCATAACTAAGATCTGAGTCTTAGCTGGAGATACTAAAACTGGAAGGGCTTCAAAAAGTAGGATTGAGAGCCCCTATTAGCCTAAATTTCTTTAAAGTTGGGGGGGGTGAGGGGAAATCTCCTAGTTTGGTGTGCCTCAAGGTAGGCACAGTTTTATACTTGTGTTCACGCAGGCAAAAAGCATGAGAAGAGAAAGGATAGACTCTGAGGGAATAGTGATCTGAGTGATCCATACGACAAAAATATTGTTTGTCAAGGGAAGTGTGCTTGTGTGTTTTTCTGTGTGTATGAGAAAGAGAAGCAGGCACAAGAAGAGGGAGAGACACTGACTGGAACTGAAAGTTATAGAACCTGAATTCTCTTTGTTTTATAGTTGGTAGAACCCTTAACTCCCAGTGGTACGGCGCCCAATCAAGCTCAACTTCGTATTTTGAAAGAAACTGAGCTCAAAAGAGTGAAAGTACTTGGCTCGGGTGCTTTTGGAACAGTCTATAAGGTCAGTAAAAAAATAACCCATACCACCAGTTGTTTTTTGTTTCAGACTTGTCTTAAATAATGGCCAGAGTTATTGCTCTAGCTAACCTAATTTCCTTTTAATATTCAGAGAGGAGAACCTGTATCGTATTGAGAAGTTGCTGCACCAATGAATTCATTCATTTTTATTGAGCAAGCTGGGATGGAAACTGGCATAGGAAAGCAAGAAACTGTCACAAAGAGCCACAGTATTCACTTTCCATGCCCTTGTGATCTGCTTTTGATAGCATCTCCCTGTTGGCAAATTTTGTCCTTATCTGAAATACACGGCTCTAGCCCATTCTCCTTCCCCCTACACAGTGCTCCATGGACTCGCAGACGGGCCTGAGCCATATGCCATAACCCTTGCTCTTCTTTTCTTCTGTCCTTTTATCCTCACCTCTCCCCATCAGGATGGCACTGCCTGTCTCCTTAGGATCTACACAAATGTGCTGATTTGTTAACAGGCTAGGATTAGTTCCTAAACCACTTTTTTGCCTACCTATTAACGGATATAATTTAGCAGAAAATTTTCAGTTTTGATGTCCTTATCATTATATGCAAACTAAAAAAGTGACTTTATTTGTGAAATTCAGGTTAGATAGAACGGAGGGTGAAATCATGGGTTTCCAATAAGAGAGATATTTTTGGAAAGGCAAAGTTCAGGTAATGTCATCTGCATGTTTACTTATTTAGCTTAGTTATAAAACTAATTCAGAGGCCAGGCCTAAGGTTAATTGTGGTGAGGTTTATTTTTAATGTAAGTAACAAGTATAAGAAACTCTGCTGGGTTAGTGCTAAATCCTTCTTGTAATGTCCATTGTGACAGTTCCCCAAATTTTACTTTGTGACAGTTTTATATATTTCTTAAAGCTATATGCAAGCCTGCAGTTTTTACAAACATTTCTGTTAAAATAGACTGGATCTTAGAAATTTTGCACTTTAAAATGTTCATTTTTTTCCTACTTAAAACAAATATTTATTTAACAAAAAATATTAACAATTAGAATATAAACCTTAATTTTCCATCCTGAGTGTTCCAAATATGATTTAATCTCTTTAAAATAAAATTATCTTATTCTAAGGCCAAAATATGGAAATTTCTTAATCTCTTAGTATGCATATTTTGTTCAGTTAAACTAAAAATTATTAATTCAGCACCTAATTTGAATAGAAACTATTCTAGACTGGCTTGGTGCTTTCTGGTCTTCAGATTCTTTGTATGTTTGAAGAAATACAACTTATCCTGTTTTTCTATTTATATTATGCTAGAAATGATGGACTTTCATTTCAAAGATAACTCAATTTTGGATTGTTCCTAGCATATAATCAGCCTTTTATTTTAAAGATGGTATTGTCTGGAAAGTGAATTTTATTTTAAATCATGGATACCATTTAGACATTTAATTATAAAGCTTTATAAATGTTTTTGTTATGAACAACTATTTACCTATTGTCCATGAGCATTGTACCTTTACTGAAATTACATGTATTGAAAGTTCCATATGTATGTTTGATTTTTATACTTACAGTGTGTTATGGTTGACCCTAAGTTTTAATTAATATATTAGTTCTTACCAAGGCATATTGCCTTAAACTATAAAGAAGTATCCTTGACCACAGAAATGCAAATTAGCTTAGGTAATTATTTGGTTGATTTTTCTCCTGGTTGGAGATATGCTGTGTTTAAGCATGAAAGATTTGAACCAATACCATGGGTATTAGTGTAGTTGAATTTTTGTCTGGTCAGACCTAGAAAATAATGACTATACTTATTTAAAAAGCAGTACAAATTAATTCACACTGAATTTATATCCTATTCCAAAAGTATACTTTGGGAATATTTTAACATTCATACTCTATAAAGTAACCCCCCTGTGGTTGCTTTATTGAATAATGGTAAGCCTTTCACTACCCTAGATACCATCA
Source organism: Callorhinus ursinus (assembly GCF_003265705.2). Lineage (NCBI taxonomy): Eukaryota > Metazoa > Chordata > Mammalia > Carnivora > Otariidae > Callorhinus > Callorhinus ursinus. The sequence continues at coordinate 23,639,597 of NW_027397064.1, forward strand.
CTAAGAAAATGTAGCCCGTGGATCTTGGGCTTCCCCTGCCCCCATTTCTATATTAATAATTTTAAAAAAATTATACTACAAGGAACTTGGCTTATTTTTTTGTATTTGACACATAGATTTCCCTATTCACTTTAAGAAGAACATAACTCTTAAATTCACCTTCTAATGGTTAAAGCCTTTTTTTCTGTATTTTTCTGACTTTTTAATAATTCTTGTGTTTAGGTCTCCTCATATTATTGTAACTTTCAGTAACACAAATATATGTTTTAGCATAGAAGTACAAAGTGAAAAACTTTTTTTTTTTTTTTTTTACTTTATGACTACAACCAACTGATATTAAGAAAAACTAGAGATATTCTCTTTAGGAATAAGAATTTTCCCCCCTTTCATTTTAATGTTAAAACTGGACTAAGAATACTTTTTTCGATGTCAGGACTAATAAATTAAAATTTGAGATTTTCTTCTGTATATATTTGGGACAATATGCTTTAAAAAAATTCTTATATAATTGATGCATCCCCCTATGTCTTATCAAAATTATTGTCTTAAATCAAATGGTTGAATTGTTTACTCCAGAATGTTGTCATTTACCTTAATGTTGTACTTGACTCAAGCTCTATCTACTTTATACTTTCCCAGTGTGTGGATCCTGTTCAGATATTATAATTATATTTTTGTAGGAAAAGAGAACTGGCAATGACCAGTATAGATATTTTATATTCAGAGATAATAAAATTCCTTGAAACACACATATATAATATTTGATAATAAAAACAAATTAATATGTGCTCAGTACTCCCTAGTACTTGCCTTTGAAAACTAATTCTTAAATAATCACCTTAGTAAACTAATTCTTAAATCAATCCAAACTTCAGGAACATGAGAATATGTATTTTTATTTGTTTTAGTTGCAGAATAATTAGATAATATTAAAGCTGAAAAGAACCTCCAACATTACTGAACCCAATCTTCTAAATTACAAATGAGACAATTGAAGATCAAAAATTTGAACAGTGTTCTCCAAGTCTTAAGAAGCTGATATATTGTTCAAATCTAATATTATTGTATCTTATTTCATTTTTGTCTCCATTAAAAGCCTTTTCCACACATACGAATTGACTTTTATAATAGCAATGCTTTATAAAATAATAGTAAACACCTTAAAAGCAGAATAAATACATGATTCATCTTCAGATAATGAAAGCGGACAGCAAAGTTGCTAAGTAACTTGTAACATACAACAGGTATTAGATAAATGTTTGTTGACTGAATAAAAGAATATAGAACCTCTAAATTATTTTTTAAGAAATTAATAGATTGAGTGGTTAAATCAAATTTTGTTTCTGGTATAAATTTGTATATCTTCATATAGATTTAATGTGATTTTTTTCCCCCAAAGGGTATTTGGGTACCTGAAGGAGAAACAGTAAAGATTCCTGTGGCTATTAAGATTCTTAATGAAACAACTGGTCCCAAAGCCAATGTGGAGTTCATGGATGTAAGTATAGATAGACACCAGGCAATCTCATTTTTATCCATTATTAATAGACTGCTTTTAGAATTAAAAAAAAAAAGACTTCACTACTTACAAAATTTCCTCTCTAGAAATGGTATACTCTATAATTAAAACCTTGAGCAGGGGTCAGCAAACTTTTGCTTGAAGGACCAGAGAATAAGTAGGCTTTTTGTGTGATGTGGTCTCTGTGGAAACTACTCAAGTCCATCCTTTTAAGTAGGTAAGCAGCCATAGACACTTAAAAACAAAACACAAGAATGGGCATGACTGTGTTCCAGTAAACTTTATTTATACCAACAAGCTGAAGGCTGAAGGTCTGCAAACCAAATCCTGCTCTCAAGGACTATGTATTTCAGCACTATGCAAAGAAAGGCAAATTGCATTTGGAGTAGGAATGATGATCTGAAAAATTAATTGGGCTGCTTTATTTTATTATTGTTATGGTCTACTTACCAGAAAACAGCAATCAAGATTAGTTTCTATAGTAAGTTAGTGTTAAATTTAAATTAGGAACCTACCTAAGTCAGACAATTACCAGTTGAAATTTACTTTTTTTCTAGTTCAAATTCAGAAGACAAACCTTATGGGTAATAAGTTCCAACTATAGAGAAATAAGAGAGTTCTGAAGAATAAAAATACTTTATAAGGTCAATCAGAACTTTAAGATTTCCCCTAGCAAAAATTGTAGATTGAGCTGTTCAGCAAATTTCAGAAGGTAGGACAGATAAAATATCTATGTAGTATGCTGTTATTTTTTTTCACATTCAACACAAGGTATCTTGCCAGGGGTTCTATCAAAGACCCATATAGATACTCTTTCTCGTTTAGCATAATGTCTTCAATAATAAGAATGATTTTGATTTTCAAATGACCTTCATATGAAAGATGATGCAAGCATATGCACTTTAAATATGGATTGCTATATATTTCTACACAGTTTCTCTCGTAAGCTCTTTTGTAAGTTGATGGTGGATAATTTACTTGTGTAAAATGCTTACTCTCTTATATAGGGCTGCTTTTAGTTCAGCAACGTATTGGTTATTAGATAATAGGGCTGATAATTAACTGGTACAAACCAGCTGCTCTGATCAGTTGGTCCTGCACCTTACTAGTTGCTAAATATTTTGAATACCACCCTTACTTATCTACCAACACCTGACAGATACTGAATCCAGTAACTAAATGGTGTTTCCTTCTGTAGGTGCCTAAAAGTTCTGACACTCTGCAGCTACATGTCCTGGCTCATGTAGTAAAATGTAAAACTGAAGTCTTTTTCAGTGATGTCACAATCAATTTGATCTTGATTATAGGTATATAGTTGTGAAGGGAATTTTCTAAGTAAAAATAAAGAAGAAAAGGACAATGAATATAAACAGTGTATGCTAATATGTAAAACTGATTAAAAAAAAAAAAAAAAAAAGATCTTGACCAGCCTAGACTGCAGCCAAAGCTGCACAAGATGCTAAGAATGCTAAGAATGCTAATAATCTCTGCTGGAGGCTTGGACAGCCATTTTTGTCATATTTCCATGGAAACAGACTGGCAAAAAGGGGTTAAGAGGCTACAAAATAATCACCTAAGAAAGAAGCTCTAAAAGCTTCATCATGATTTTGAATGATAATTTGAAAGCTCCTAACCCCATCCAATTTTTTTTTTCCTGATCTGAAGTCTATTCCCATGGAAACAGGAGTGGGGATGGCAGCTTGAAATCTTAGAATCTACTGAACTTTAGATGAGGCTCTGATTGAGCCATGAAAGGGGTCATTTTCCTAAATGTTGATAAATCTGGTGACCAACAAACTCCAAACAGTATGTTCTTTTTAAAAGTTAAAAAAATATTAAGGAAAATATTTTGACTGAGCTTCTCTTACCTCGTGGATAGATGCTAGAAGATTAATAGATTGGTAGACTGCTATTGGCAATTTCAATAAATACTAAGCAGAAACACCTCTTACTATTTTCAGAACTTCTTTCAAAAAACATTAGTATGGCATCACAGTAATTAAAATACAGTTGCACTGGCAAAATTAATGATAAATTCAGTATTTTAAACAGGCTGGTGTAATTTTAATGCAAAATTACCTACATTTCATACCAACACTTTTAGCTCATCTACTATGTGTATAAATCATTATAAGTAATTAAATAACATATCAAACTGCAACAAAAAGCTTCATGTATGCCAATTTATTTGTAATTTGGACCTAAGAATTAAGTTGAAGTTGCTAATATCCCCAAGGTTATTAAGATAAAAGTCTTATTTGACATATCTCTTCCATAAGGTAGAGTATTCCAAGTTTAACTTTCAAACTAAAATAACATCTACTGCAATCATGCTACCTGTCTCTTTTGCAAACTAGAGTATGTATATATTTGTTTATATGCAAATGTTTTATACCATTTTAAAGAAAGAAAATAAAGCTTCTGAAGATAATAGAAACTGCATACTCTTATTAAACATTAGATCTCTTTGCCCCACCCTACCCCACAGCATGCAACTTTATACTTGGGGTAGAATATTCTACTACTACTACTAAGTTTATTAGATGTAGCTATGTGTTACTGGTTATTTTAATAAATGACAAAATTCAACAACTTAAAAATCACTAAACCCAATATTTCTATTGATATCCAGGGGCACAGGAGATGACTTTTATGTTTTCTTAGAATTTTACCATAGGCAAAAATAAATAAGGAACAATTTGTATTCTATTAAATGCTATGCTAAAAGTAGGAGAGGAGAATTTGGTCACAAGGCTGTAATTCAACTCACCTGAATATGTCTAATGGATTCATAATGACAATAATAACACACAGCTACTGAATGGCCAGTATGTCCTTAATTCCCATAAAGGAAGATCACATTGGACAACATTAAGAAAATGGCCCTAAAGGTCCACCTTCTTAAGAAAAATATCTACATTTATACACACTTCTAGTTTTTGTTTCAAATAGCACCATTTCATTGGAAGAACACAGGGTTTTTGTTTTGTTTTGTCTTGTCTTTTGTGTTTTGTTTTGTTTTTATCCTTCAAATGGTATAGAATACATACTTAAAAAATGTGGCTATTGAGCAAGATTCCTGGAATTGGGGACCATGGTCTGGTCAAATCAGACAGACTCCAGTTTGTCTGAATTTCTACTACTCTTGCTTTGTTGTTGTTGTCGTTTTTCTCTGATATTTAAGCCCACTATCACTTGACGTTATTCTATATGCCTTGGAAGTGTATATGTATTTAAATGTTTTATTAATTTATTTGTTTTCTTAAAAAAATCTTGAGATAAAAAAATATAATTATCCTAAATTCCAGTGACTGAATATAATACTTCAGCTTAGTGCTCCAGTTTGTTGGCTTTAGCGTCAGCTTCCCCACACCAAATCAACCACCTAGTTCCCAGAAAGGTGCTCCAAGGAAATGTTTCAAACCGCCCAGACTTACTGTTTAAATAGTTGTATTTTTAGTAAAAGAAGAACTTGTTGTTCTCTCCCTATACAATGGGAAAATTTATTTATCTTACACAATTATTTTACTATTTTCAGAAGAAATGTCCATGTGAATTGCGCTTACCTGTTGCTCTTCATTGTACTGCCTTTATGATATTCAATGACTTTTTTTTTATTGTATTGATTCATTTTTTTTTTGAGAGAGAGAGAGAGAGGGAGAGAGAAAGCCAGCATGTGAGCAGTCAGAGAGGGGCAGAGGGAGAGGAGAGAGAATCCTAAGCAGGCTCCATGCTCAGCTCAGTGTGGAGCCAGATGTGGGGCTCGATCTCATGACCATGAGATCACGACCATGAGATCATGACCTGAGCAGAAACCAAGAGTCAGATGCTTAACTGACTGAGCCACCCAGGTGCCCCCATGATATTCAGTGTCTTAATAAGAGTTGTTCCAACTCTAATTGATATATTAATGGAGTGAGACAAAAGAATTTATTAATAGAGTTTATATTTCCTCTCAGATTATAGCAGACTTACAAAATTAGTTGACAAGATGTTTTGTTCAATAACATTAATTTCACATTATAAAAATAACGTTTTTTATGCCTATGACTTCACAGAGCTAACAGTAACTCTTAGCTAGATCCTGTAACATACTAATAGTGAATTTTTAAAAATTCATATAATTTAATCCAATGATATCTTTAGGTCTTACACATTTTGCTCATTTGCATACATGAATACAATTAATCAATTTCAGAGGTAAAAATAAAATACAAAATTCCTTTTTTAAAAAAGCCCATTACTTAGAAGTCAAAGGATTCTATACCACTGCCATGATCTTGAGAAGTCAGTTATAAACAACTCTTTTTTCCTTAAGAGAAATTATAGCTAAAATAAGGAAAGTTTTGGGTAGTTACTTTGCTTTTAAAAATCAAACAATATCTTCAAAAAGAGGTTCTATAAACTCCATTAGAAACAGAAATTAGTCTTTCAAACCTCTCCTAAAAAGAAAAGAAAAGAAAAGAAAAGGAAGGAAAGAAAAGACAAGTTAAGAAAAAAGAAATTTACCAGTAAGTGAAGTAAATCATTTCTGTTAGAGTTTATTCCATTAAGCCTTGTTTATGTCCTGTTAACTGTATAGAACTTGATTAGAAACGGCATCACATCTGAAATCACGATTTCAAACACCCCATCCTCCAACCACATTCTCCTGCCCCTCTGGTTCTTTTCCTATTATACATACTTGAGGAACTTTTTACTCTTTTAGATATCACTCATATATCTTTTTTTTAAAGATTTTATTTATTTATTTGAGAGAGAGAGAATGAGAGATAGAGAGCATGAGAGGGAAGAGGGTCAGAGGGAGAAGCAGAGCTGAACAGGGACCCCGATGCGGGACTCGATCCTGGGACTCCAGGATCATGACCTGAGCCGAAGGCAGTCGCTTAACCAACTGAGCCACCCAGGCGCCCACTCATATATCAACTCTTCTGTTTCTCACTGCCTCTCAGCTGCCCCTTCCCTCACATCCCTCCTCAAACAAGTTGGATTTATGGCTCACCGTTATAATCCCAGTCTTTCAAAAATCTTCAACTTTCTTGCTTCTCAAAATTATGCTGGCATTAAACAATTCTGGAAATACTGAAATTTCTCAGTGCCACGGTCTAGACCTCTTTTCAATTTGCGTATTATCCCTAAATTTTCTCACTGGAATACCACATTTCATCTCTAGTGTATTTTCTGATTCTGACCTCATCTTCATCCTTGATATCTCCCAGTTGAAATCTCAGGGGCATCTCAAGTTTAACACATTCAAAATGTACCTTTACACCTTCTCTTCTAAATCTCTTCTACATTCTCTCTTACCCATGTGAATAATTTGTATATCTATCCACCCTATTGTCCCTATCAGAAATTCGGGATTTGTCCTTGAATGTCACAATCCCTCAAACTCCCCACTACCAATTCAAGAGCAAATGCTTTGATTGTATGCCAAAAACACATCTGGAGAGCATCCTCTTATATTTATTCTCCACTGCTGCCACCTTAAACCAAGCCATCAACTTCTTCAGCTTGAACTATGAGAATGGCCTCTAGTTTGATCTCCTTAGTTTTTAACACAAGTCTTGAATTGTGTTATTCCTCTGCATAAAAACTCTCAGTGGCTTCACTCAAGCAAAATACTAAATCCTTGGGGCACCTGGGTGGCTCAGTTGGTTAAGCGACTGCCTTCGGCTCAGGTCATGATCCTGGAGTCCCGGGATCAAGTCCCGCATCGGGCTCCCTGCTCGGCAGGGAGTCTGCTTCTCCCTCTGACCCTCTTCCCTCTCGTGCTTTCTATCTCTCATTCTCTCTCTCTCAAATAAATAAATAAAAAATCTTTAAAAAATACTAAATCCTTGCTTCCTGAGCTCCTCATTACTTTTCCAGTCTTCATTTCTCTTCATTGACTTTCTTTCTACTCCTTACAAGCCAAGTAAGACAATGCCTTTGCCTAGAGTGTCCTTCTTCCAGTTACACCTGATGAACTGTCAATCATCCTCATTTTGTCAGCTTAAGCATACTTCCTCAAAGATTGCTTTCCTGACCCCTTAATCCATATTATAACCTACTAACAGCACTTAGAAATTTTCCTTTGTGCATCAGTCATGATAGATTATTACATAATTATTTGAGCTAGTTATTATTGTAGAAGCTCTCAGAATGTCTTATCTTTATTTGACATATTGTACTTGGATCATTTTCCTTAAATATTTATAATGCTCATCTCTGATTTATTTCTACAAACTCAAATTTAGTAGCTGTCTTGAATCCAGAGTAACAATATATCTCTGAAAAATAGACCTTCCATATTGACTCTGTAAGTAGGACTCAGTGTACTCTCTGAAAGCCCTTTAAGAAGGAAAACCCTGGGGCGCCTGGGTGGCTCCATCAGTTAGGTGTCTACCTTCAGCTCAGGTCATGATCCCAGGGTCCTGGGATCTAGCCCCACCTCAGGCTCCCTGCTCAGCGAGGAGCCTGCTTCTCCCGCTCCTGCTCCCCCTGCTTGTGCTCTCTCTCTTTCTCTCTCTCTATGTCAGATAAATAAATAAAATCTTAAAAAAAAAAAGAAGGAAAACACTTTGTAGACTTCTGATGCTTGCAGGAGGCCAGTAACCTCCCCTAGTGGGAACCGTTTGAATGCTTCTCTGCAAATGTTTCCATTATATATGGGCTGGTAGACTAGGTTTCATTTTTACCTTCTTCTTAATCTTGAGTTCCTGAAATTTTATGTAGTGGTTTTGGATAGTGTTTGCTTCTCCCCGCCAGTCCCACCCTTGTCTCTTGCCTATTTAGATCTATTCCAATAGGAGTAAGGATACGGATGGGATCCTGTATGAAAAGGGGTTCGATTTTATCACAGATTTTGGCAAAAATAAATAATAAAAATAATTGGCTGCAGTCATAAAACATTGCTGGTATCAGTTATCTGAATTTAGTAGATATTCTAAAACTTAAGCTTTGAATATTGTCTTAGGGGGTACTAAAATGTTTGAAAATAGGCAACATACTTGACAAATTTTACATTCTCACAGGCTTAATTTTTCCCTTGAAGCACCTAAAAGAGACTACCTAAAACCAAAACAAGTTTCTCCCTGTAAGATGAGTCTTCTCTGTAAGATGTAACTTAATACGTTTTCTGCTTCTGTTTTTCCAAAGCATTTCTTGGATTTGTGTGCATGAGAGGCCATTTCTCAAGAGCACATAGTCTACTGTACCAATACTTAAATTTGATGAATGAAAATTAGGAGTCTGTTAAAGGCATTAGTTTTCCATATTGTAGGTATTTTCCAGCTTTGTCAACTCTACAGTTTGGTGAATTTCATAAATCATTAGGGGATGGATGTATTGCTGTGCCACCAGAGAAATAGAAGAGAATTAACACTGATCATGTGCAGTTTCTGACTCCAATCTGAATGGTATTTGCTAATTAAAATGGCTTAGGAAGAATCCTCACTCAGTTTGACTGCAACAGTAGGAAGAGCTGTTTATAATATAAAGCTTGTTGCTAAAATTGAAGTAGAAAGCTCTTGCCCACAGGGCAAGCATAGACCGGGAAATAGAATTCCCAAAAACGTAGCAAATAATTTCGGACTTATCAAACCTTGATATGGATGGTTTGGTTAATGCTTAATGCTCTGTTTACAGATTCAAGGATACAAAATATTGTTTCTGCTAGAGGAAGGGACCACCTGAATAGAATCCTGGTTTACATTATGTGGCATAAGGTGATTTCAGTTATTCTTATACCAGTGATTTGATTCAGGAAATGAAGGCTTAATGTGCTGGGATATTTTCAATAGCACACACACACACACACACATATGTGTATCTACATAGTGGAGTGAATATATATTAATATTATATATTATTATATAGTATAAATACTTTTATAATTATATTATTAATATAAATAAATTATAAGTAGTAGCTATACTGTAAATACATATATTTCAATCTCATCATTACCACTTTGCATAAGATGATTACCATAGAATTTCTATTTCTTTAAGCCTGTTAAAACAATGAGTTGTTCTATACATACTACATAAACAGCTCAATTTTTTCCCAGTAAAAATAAAAATATCAAGATACTGTTTTGAACATTTCTTTTTTTTTAAGATATTATTTATTTATTTGACAGAGAGACACAACAAGAGAGGGAACACAAGCAGGGGGAGAGGGGCAGAGGCAGAGGAAGAGCAAGAAGCAGACTCTCCAAAGAGCAGGGAGCCCGATGCGGGGCTTGATCCCAGGACCCTGGGATCATGACCTGAGCCAAAGGCAGACAGTTAATGACTGAGCCACCCAGGTGCCCCTGTTTTGAACATTTCTGAATGCTGCTGCAGCTCCTGCAAAGCCATGTTTTTAGTTCTCATATCTTGTAGTTGTTGTATAGGTGGGCACAGTGTGATTAGAAATAAGAATGAGCACCTCTCGGAGGTAGTAAAATTATGAGACTGGTTTGTCACAAAAATAAGCAATCAGTGAGGGCTCTTTCTCTCAAAACTAAAAAGCTTACAGTTTTCCACGGTGATTGTAGCCACTGTAGTTTTATCTAGGATTTTGATCCACTTACAAATTTAATCTAACTCTCGGAACTTAAATGTTCCATTATCTGTTAGAAAATAATTAGAAGCTGCAAGCAGAAGTCTGCATACACAGAGTTCCTTGGGAGTCCCTAAGCTCATGGAAGCAAGGCATTTGAAGGATACTGGTCAGCTGATATTGGACCAGCAGCTAATAATAGCAGGAAATGCTGCTTAGCTAGGTGAGAAAGTTAACTTGGAGAAAATGAAAATGAAACATTTGGGATTTATGGTCAGAAATAAATTTCTCTTTTTTATTTGTTTCCTGGTAAGAAAATAGCCAAGGAAGCCAGTTCTCTTTTTTTCTTTTTTTTTTTGATAAGTTATAATTAACATCTAAGGGCCCACTTGATCTCAACCATATTCGCTGTAATTTCCTTGCATCCTCACAAAGAACTTTTAGTGAATTAGGAATATGTTTGATATAATGCATAGAAATAATAGGTGAATCTGACCAATAAATTAAAAATTGTCTGCTTTAGCAAGCATGTGGTAAATTAACCATAGAAAACATGTATAAGCTTTTTGGGAGGGTTGCAGACACAAGGGGTTTGAGTACAAAGCCAGAAAAATACTTCCCTTTTGTGAGTAAAGTAATGAGCCAAGTCCGTTTAAAATGAAAAATAAGTTAATTTCAAAATGACGATGGCTCATTCACTTAATGAACATGTCACTATACTCTCATTAATGAAAAAGTATTTTATTCTTTTGCAGAGAGATGCTTCAAAATACAATATTCTCTAGTTTTTCCATGTAGTGTTGGCTTAAAAAACAGTGGATTTCAACCTACATTACTCTATTTTCTCTAATTTTCTACTAAATTTATTAAGCATGTAGTAAGGTAAAACACCTAAAGCCTGTGTGTTATTTTTGCATCCCCAACAAGGTTGTTGATATCTTTTGATTAATAGCTACTTTGTAACTCCCATAATACCCACTTACTAAGTAGTAAGATTTTAGTAAATATTTATTTTTAGTCTGGAGGGATGGATATACTTACTTCATTTGTTTTTTAATAGACTTTTATGGAGTGCCTACTATGCACAAAGTCCCATGCCATCTTTGTACTCTAGGGATTATAAAGATCACTATCATGGCATAGCTTTAAACTTGGTGAGATTTGTCTGGTAACATTAAATTGATAAAACAATGTTTTATGAGGATAGAACAGAGGAAGTATGATAGGAGACTAGTAGAAGAAAATACTATCATTAATGGTGGGTGGATTTAAGGATCTTTTAAACTCTTCAGTGATGCAGGAATACCAGTTATTTGGCCATGCAATTTATCTGGTTGCATTTGTTTAAAACGCATGCATTTTGAAGATTTTATTTTATTTATTTATTAGAGAGAGCATACACAGGGTGGTGGGGGAAGCAGCAGAAGGAGAGGGAGAAGCAGGCTCCCTTCTGAGCAGAGCCTGGTGTGGGGCTCTATCCCAGGACCCTGGGATCATGACATGAATCAGAGGCAGATGCTTAACCAACTGAGCCACCCAGGTGCCTCTAAAATGCATGCATTTTAGAAAAAAATTGACCCTTGTTTCAGTTTATTTTTATCCTTATCTTATTTTTGCCATATGTATTTCATAGATTTACATATTTTATGCCATATATACATGTGTTTATATGTATATACATTAACCATCTTGTATGTGATGGTGGGGTTTGTTGGTTTGTTGGTGTGGAATCTGCTTTAAGTCAGGAGAGGATAAGTACAAATATATTCCTATAACTTACTTAACACTAACTCCCTTGAAGTATGATATTAAAGTTTAACACAGTTTTCAGATGTAGGTGCACATTTAAACCCTGAAATTTCTTGTTTCAAATATGTTTATTTTAAAAATATTTATAAATATTATATTTCTATTGTACTTGAAAACAAGAACTTGTTAGTTTCCATTTTAATGTGATTGTTAGTTGTGGGGATTAATTTATTGAGAATATTTGCCTATGGGGGCTCAGTCATTGGGTGTCTGCCTTCGGCTTGGGTCATGATCCCAGGGTCCTGGGATTGAGCCCCACATCGGGCTCCCTGCTCAGCAGGGAGTCTGCTTCTCCCTCTCCCACTCCCCCTGCTTGTGTTCCTGCTCTTGCTGTCTCTCTCTCTGTTAGATAAAAAAAAAAAATCTAAAAAAAAAAAAAAAAAAAAAGAATATTTGCCTATAAATGCTGGCCACCCAAAAGAATGCCACAAATTCTCTCTTATTTTATTGGGTTTAGGTATAAATATATTTTGAAAAGGTTCCGTTCTTTTTTTACACTCGTACACCCAATTAACTCTCAAATAATGTCCATGACAACATTTTCAGTTAATCTTTATATTTTTGAAAGCTATGGAATAATACCAACAGATTCATTAAAGATAAATCAACTCTTCTGCTTAATAATCTAATTGTCATTGAAGGTAACTGCCTGTAGAAAAAAGCATTGCCATTTTAAAACATTCATTCTTTTTCCTCCTCAATCAAGTTGTATTCTCTTATAATACCTATATATCCCTTTAGTAATTTTTTTGTTACAGTAAATCTGTATTTATGTATATCACAGACATTTGTAACTGTTAAGAAAATAACATTCTTATTTACCACTGGATATGAAGATATTTATAAACAGTGTGTGTAATTGTGTTGGCAGAGTTTTCTGACTGAAAATGAGTACAGGACTTTCATATTAAAGCATGAAGTCTTTCCACTCCTTCTGAAGTAAACAGAATTGCTATTAACAGACTATCATCCCTTCACTTAATGCTTTAGCTGTAGTCCAGTGGAAATTAACCGCCACCATCTACATCAAAAAATATCCAATTTAAAGATACAAGTTAGAACTGCAGCAGGGCATATGTTGTGGTAAGATGGGCGGTGGATGGGAATTCCTCAATTTCCCTAATGTGATCCATTTGAAATTACTATGAAGTCTGGAAAGACCCTGATCCCCAGGTATTCTTTCATAGTTTTCTTCCTCTGTAGGCAGAACAATACACCATTTCCTAGTGTAAGTGAAGATGAAGTACAGAACATTTCTCTAGTAAATTTAATTTTATCTCTTTACAAGGCTCATGCATCATGGCCCATTTTCAATCAATAAATTATTTTCTCCCTTTTAGATTTAGACTTTGATTAGCTTGAACTTCTTAAAGCAGTATCAGAAAAACAAAAAAGAAACAATTTATGTAAAATCTGTGAATTGTGATCCAGGTATATTGAATACATTTTCTTCTATTCATCATGGTAATAAAGCAACCAAGACCAGCAAAGTATATTTTGGCACACAGACTTGCATAATTAATGCCAACTTTTCATAATAAGATGAAAACTTATGTTTAAGAACTTCCTATTATTTAAGGATTTTTTTCTGCATGTCTCTTTTCCCATTAACAGTTCAAATAGATACAGTGATGTTTCAATTTCTAAAGGGTAATTCATATGCCAGATTATTATTATGTGGATAGTAAATGAAGGTTTTTAGGAGTCTGTTAATAATACAAGATATTATTTTCATCACCTTAAATGAAATGCTTTTCAAAGAAACTACTGTTGGTTCAAGGTTAGCAATCAGCCAATCAACACTTGATGAAAGACAGTTCAAATATTTAAGTCAACCAACCAGTCTGTTTAAAATATGTATTTGCCAGCTAAGCCATTTTTGAAGCATGGTCCTATATTATCTAACTGTCCTTTTGGTGATGAGATATTACATTACAAGGTCTCTTTGTGCTATGAGGTTGATAAGGCTGAATGTGAACACTGGCATACAACTAAACTATTTGACTTACAAATCAGCATTAGAGCATAAAGTATTCAGGAACAAGGGACCTTGGCGGACTACTAAGTGATATTTATCATTTGGATTTCTCCTTCTCAAGTGCTTAAATTTAGGAACATGTCAGTGTTTGATAGGGTATAGTGGCATAATCTCAAGGTAAAATTCACCTGTAAGTAAGTACAAAATTAGTTAATATATATATATATACATATAATATATATATAATATATATAACATCATTAAGATTTGGAGAAATCCCATGAACCACTATAAGCCAACTGTCAAATCATGTTTCTCTCTCTCAGGGTGTTGATTACTATATAACACTTTAGGGAGAGTCATGACATACTTTCATTTTATCCCTGATAACTGGCATTTTTAATTTGCCATCACAACATCGATTGACCTATGCATTCACCTACGAGACTCAGTCTGTGGTTTGTCAAGGAGAAAACATAAAATGTTAAAAACTAAGGATAGTTTAAGAGAGTAGAAAGAAATCATTTATAAATGTGAGATTCAGTAATAGTTAGTTCACTCCAAAAAGTAAATTAAATAAACCCACTTAAATAATAATGTCAATCTATGGAACCCAAGTGGCAGGAAACTGCTGTATTTCAAGAATGACTAGGACTAAGACATTAAAGGCTGTAAGGATCCACAGAGACATCTCTCTTCTCAGCTTTTACCCAACTTGTGTGAAGTGCCCTGCTAACCCCTCGTCTGAAGAGCAGAGTTTAGGAAAAAGCTTCTCTTTGGCCTGTCTTGGGAGAGTGCCTGTCCCTGGATCAAATGAGAGGTAGAATCCCATTGTTTATGTGGCTGTTAATGGCCCAGCAGTTTTACCATATACTTTGAATAAGCCCTAAGATTCATAAAAGGGAGAGGGGAAACTAGAGAGGTGAACCAATAGGTGACTGCTAAAAACAGTTAATACTCTTGGTTCAGCCAGATAAACCAGAGAAATTTTTATTTCAAACTGCATAGCCTCATTTTTTTTTCTTTGCTTTCCTTTTTTTTTCTTTTTCTTTTATAATTCACTTTTCTCTTTTAGTGGGAAATTTTAATGAGATATTTTCCCCAGCTTTTTAATCAAAGTAGTATATAGAAATAGAAATAGAAACAGACATGTAATATCTATCTATCTATCTATCTATCTATCTATCTATCTATAGTACATAGCACTATCAGCTTATGTTAAAAAAAACTAGGCTTCTTGTGCTCTTATGCTACTGACTGTTCTGTTGGGTCTTTTCAGAGATAACTTTATTAGCTGCACTCCCTAGTATTTCCCTCCACATTCCTAAAAATATGCTTCTACTGCCATTTCTTAATTGTATCAATTTTAGATAAAATCTATTGGCTATTTAATATGGAAAATGAAGACAGCATTCTCAGATCCTTTTTTACACTTCTTTCACTTATATTCCCTATGTAATATTTATGTCATAATTTCAAATTATATTGATAATTTAGGGTTTTTTTCAGAATTATTACTATAAAGGTGTTGCTGATAATTATTTCACTAAGAATTTTTTTTCTAAGCATTCTATATATCTACCTCTAGTTCTTCCCAAACTTCAGTTTTTTGTTTGTTTGTTTGTTTTCCTTTTTCTCTCTTACTGGGAGAAATCCTTCTTTAAAAACTTCACTCTCATGTTCCAATCTGGACTGGGAATGTCCAGGTTAAAGACCCAGCTGTGATTCTGGGCCCTCTCTTCCTCATCATCTAGAATCTCCCTTTGCTTTGCAACTCAGTTGTATCCTTTAGTTTCTTGATACAGTATCTCTCTCCTTCTTGGTTTAGTATTTCATTTTAGTATTTCATATAAAGAATTATTAACTGTAACAAAAAGTCATAGAGAAACTCTCTGTGGTACCTAGGACTGAAGGAGAATACCCAAGGAAGGGTAATTCCTAATTCCTAATTCCTGTTTTTCCCTTTTCAATATTTGACTATTTTTTTTTCTGCTATTCCCAAGATTTCCAAATGATGAACGTTAGGCTTTTTTTTTTTTTTTCTTCATTCATTGTGCTGAGCTCTTTAAGGAACCTTAGAATTTAGAAACTTAGCTCTGTTAGTTTGGGAACTTTTTTTTCTCATGGCATCTTTAATAATATTATCTGGCTTGTTCTTGTCTTCCTTCTGGGATTCTTATTAGTCAGTTGTAGACCTTCTGGATTGGTTCTCTAATTTTTAAATCTTATGTCTTGGATTTTCCAAGTTTATATATTTTTTCCTTATTTTTCTGAGGATTTTCTTGACCTTTTCTTCCAAATTGTTTTTTAAGAAATATAACGTATTATACTTTTAATTTCCAAAAGATGTTTTTGATTCTCCTATCTCTGAAAAACAAACAAAAAACAAAACAAACCAAACAAGAAACCCTGTGTTCTTGGTTGATGAATACAATATATGTTTTTGTGCGTCTTAGGGTCTTAATTTTTTTTCATGTTTTCCTTTGTTTCCTGACTTGTCTCTTCCCTCCAGGTTCTTCTTTTCTTTCAGTTTCTTTGAATGGGCTTTGGCTTTAGAACTAAAGGTTTTCCACAATATCTGTTATCTTAGTCCATTTGGGCTGTTATAACTGTGTATCATAGACTGGGAAGCTTATAGGTAAAGAAAAAATTTCCCACAGTTCTAGAGGCTGAAAAATCCAAGATCAAGTTACTGAAGTGGTTTGAAGTGTTGGGGGTTCTGGACCACTTTGGTCCAGAAAAGTGGTTTTATTAAAGCGGGGACAGGACACGTGGGCAGGAATTGCTGTGCTGTGGTTGTGAAGAGTGATTAATTATGTAAGATTTTCTAGCCTATGCAGGGGAGAGTGATGTTAGGGCTCCAGGAAATTGAGTCTATAGGTTTCTGGAGATTGCTTTTTTTTTCCTTGTTAGTCATTAAGATAGTTGCAAACTGATGGAGACTTGTGTCCTGCATAACTCTGATCTCTATCCATTAACCATTTGTTTTTCCTTTTCCTTTGTTCTCGAGCAGGCAGGAGTGCCTGAGGACTGTCACATAAATCCCACCTAGTTTGTGTGCTGGGCGGGGAGAGGTAGTTGCAGGGTGTTAACTTGTGCTCTGCCCTCAGCTTGCCTTCTGCTCCCTCATCAGCATTGCCTTGGTGTCTGATGAAAGCCTGTTTCCTGGTTCGTAGACAGCTCTTTTTTTGTATCCTCACATGGCAGAAAGGATGAGGGGGCTCTCTGAAGTTTCTTGGAAGGGCACTAATTTATTCCTTCATGAGAGCTCTACACTTATTACATAGTCATCTACCAAAAGCCCCACATCCTAATACCTAATCTTGCTTTGGGAGTTAAGAGTTCAACGTAAGAATACTGGGAGACACAAATATTTATTCTGTAGCATCTGGTGATGTGAGCTTTACTGGGAGCGAGGCTATGACCATTTGTTTGAGTTACCCACTATGGGGTCATTTACCTTTTCAGAGACAATCTACCATTATACAACTGTCTATAGATTTTTGGAGATGATTACAATGAGTTCTGTTCACTATGTAGACTTTAAAGCCAAAATAAGAAAAATAGAGAAATTTTTTCTTCTTTTTTTTTTTTTAAGTAAATTTCCTCTCTCCCCCAATCTCTATTGTGTCCGGTGTCTCAAAATGTAATGCTTTTTTGGTTCAACTTCTCTATTTAAAAACTTTAGTTTCTTGCTAGGATAAAGAAGAGCTGTAACCTGCTACTCTGGATAAGGAGAAGACCAGAGAATCTAATTGTTCTTTATACAAATTTTGAATATTATTTCTGATTTCAACTCCGTCTTTCACCTTCACCATCCGTTGTACTGTCTCCGGTTTCGATACCCTTTCTGGGTTTTGCTGAATGAATTGGCTTTCATATTATTGACATCTCCCTTTGTAGACACTTTTTTTTTTTTTTGCTTTCTTGCTTTTGCTACCTCCATGTCCCTGAACTTTGTTGACATTTGTTCAATTGTTTTTGTTCCTCTCCCATTCTCTTTGTTTTGGGGATTTGTATCTTTTTAAAATCTTCACTCTTATTTTAGTGGCATCTTGGGAAAGAGCAGAGAAAATGTATGTACTTAATCTATTATAATAAAATGGAAGTCCTGAAAGACGTTTAAATCTAAAAATCCTAGAAGAGTTCCTTCTGGTTTCTCTTTTTTAAAAAATAGGTTTTATTAAAGTTAAAGTAAAGAATATATACCCTTTACTTTCATCCATGTAATAATCTCATGCTTTGGGGGAAAGGTTCCCCCATAATGAATATCATTATATTTAAAATTTTTTTTAATTGATTTTTGTTTATTTGAGAGAGAGACAGAGACAGAGAGCATGAGCAGGAGGAGAGCCAGAAGAGGCAGAGGGACAAGCAGACTCCTTGCTGAGCAGGGAGCCTGACACAGGGCTGGATCCCAGGACCCTGAGATCATGGCCTGAGCTGAAGTCAGACACTTAACTGACTGAGCTAACCAGGGGCACCTCCCCCAACAAATTTTTTTTAATCAATAATCCCTTTTTGAGAACTAGAGGATTCCTTAATTATTTAATCTTGTCATCCACAGATGGTAACAAGAAGGGCCAGAAGTATCTATATTGAAAATTGCTAGTTTACAACTGTATCTAAGATAGTCACTCTAGGGAGAAATATCTAAGAAAACATCTAGCCCCTAGATTATAGTTAAAAAGTGAAGTTCTTCTTTGACTTTCATTATAGATTAAAATGTTTAAATAGTGGAAATATATATTTAGCTAAGAGTTATATACTTTGATTTAAGTATAAGAGAAATTTTATAGGAAACAATCTTAATTGTCTAAGGATGGAGGCTGGCAGTAAGATCTCCAGAAATATTTATGGTACTCGCTGTTCTCACAGATTATAGAGTTATAAAGATTACTAAAGTGAAAAAAGACATTTAACAATTGCATGACTCTTAGTAATAGAAATCTAAATGTTAACACATCAAATCTATTAACTTGAGAGTTAGAAAAAGAAAGAACAAAAAATTTTTTTAAGTCCAGTAGCTCAAAGAATATTTCCTTAACACAGGGCTAAACATTATTGAAATTAGTATTACTAGTCATCTTTTTTTAAAATAATATTTTCTTTTAGGCAGAAATAAAAAGAGTCTAAAGCAGGAGTTCTCACCCTTTTTTTTTTTTCCAGTTCAGAGATTCTTTTGAAACAGCTGATGAAAGCTATGAAATCTTTGCTCAGAAAAAGTGCACATACTTGTCAACCATGATTTTTATTCAGTATCTAGGGATTTGGATTCCCTCTGAAGTTCAGATACACAGTCAAGAATCACTAGCTTAATGTCTTTGCTAACTAATGTTATAACCTTAAGGGAAATTTAGGTGGTTAATATCTGCACTTAGATTGCCCAAGAAATTTATTCTAAATCATTGGTGCTTCAACGTAAGACAAGTACCAGGGTTTCTGTGTCTCTCACCTATTTAATCTCACAGCAATCCATCAATAGGTTTTCTCCAATGAAGAGATTGGAGTTCTGAGAGGGAAGATGAATGATCCAAAGTTCCACGTAGCTAGTAAGTGGCAGGATTCAAATCTCTAACTTGATTAAAAAATGTCTCCTGCCAAGTTATAATGTTCAGATTGTTGAGTAACTTTTGGGAGAAGTAATAAAATTTGGGCCATAGAATCTATTATATCTACCACCATAAAATTTTGGATAGCAGGAATTCAATTCAGTCTTGAAGAATATGAACAATGTAATAACTAGCAGGTAACACCAACAAGAAGGAAAATAATGTCCAGTTTCTCTTTTACTGGTACATGGTGTATTTCTACATATGTGCAAATTTTCACTTTAGAAGAATTTTAAAAATTAAAAAAAGAAAATTAACTTAGAGGCTATACAAGAAAAATAAATGGGGGTATTTGTTTATTTTATGTTTGTTTGTTTGTTTATTTTTTTATTGTGTTATGTTAATCACTATACATTACATCATTAGTTTTTGATGTAGTGTTCCATGATTCATTGTTTGTGTATAACACCCAGTGCTCCATGCAGAACGTGCCCTTTTTAATACCCATCACCAGGCTAACCCATCCCCCCATCCCCCTCCCCTCTAGAACCCTCAGTTTGTTTTTCAGAGTCCATAGTCTCTCATGGTTCGTCTCCCCCTCTGATTTCCCCCCCAAATGGTAAAAATATTTCAGGCTAAAATGAAAAATCAAATAGATCTCCCAAATGTTTGCCCAGAGTTTTCTTCTAAAACTTTGATCAAAATATCCAAGTGTTTGCTAATTAAAACAATATGGAGGATTCCTAGGCACTTAGTTCAGCATGTCCCCAAATGATCTATTATTCACTCGTAAATGTGACTTGTATGTGTGTGTTCCTGTGTTTAATGAATGGTGACACCATCCACCATGACCCAAGCATCTCCAGCTTTCCTCTATTTCTCAGCCCAGCACCAAATTTTAAAGAACTTTCTGGTCTGATCTCTCTGTGCTCTTCCTGTTCCCAGGCTTAATCTTTTCTAGACCATGCTTTGCAAACGTTCCAGAAAGATCCTTGGAGGACATAAAGCCAATGATCTAGCTGCAGAGGACTTGTCTAGAATTTGGGGATGAGGGAGTTTAGAACCATTGTAAGGGATGGAGATCAGCAGGGGGACATGGAGAGATGCATGGTCTAGAGCTCTCTAGTCTTTCTTGGTGGTCAGTATTCATATAAAGGGCTACAGTGAATCTATCAGCAGCACTAGCACTTTGTACCTACAAACTAGGGGCTGCCAAGGGCCATCAGATGGCTCGAGCTAAAGTTCCACCCTATTCCCTACAAGGTTGCAAAACTGCCACTTTAGTGAATTATCCTTTTCCCTGTTTTTACAACACACTGATTAATACCTAACGTTAATGAAATAAAATATAAGATTTTCTCATCAAACAATAATACTATAAGAAAACATAAACTTTCTATTTGGATAAATTTCACTTAATCTTAAAAAGTTGGAATTTCTTAAAATTATAAAATCCATTGATGACATTCATTTAGCAACTGATCATTTTTAAGTGATAGCTTTACTATCATATGAATGTTCAAATAATTAAAATTCAAATGATTATTTGTGAAGTAATGACTTAATGTATCCTTACCATTCTGATAATTTAGGTTTTAACTGAGTATAGCTCTAATGAAAATGAATATGTAAAAAATGAATTTGGATTATGGAAGTTCTCTGAAATATTACATAATATAGTCAGTTCACCTTGATAATGAGAATTACACCATGGTCCATACTAATCTTTCACTGAATTAACATTTTGTTATAATACAAAAATTCTTTAATCATCAACATTTACTTGATACATTGCTGGACAGCTGTGTTTCAATAGAGGAAAACATTATTCTACCAAATAGTTGGAAGAGAATGTTAATAGATTCTGTACAAATTAATCATTTGTTTTATTATGCTTTGATTATAAATGAACAAGTATACATAAAAATGCAGAAAATACTTAAGTAAGATATGATAAATATCTTAAATCCAGATATGACTACTGTGAAGAATTTAATACAGATCTTTGAGACTTTTTTTTCTTGACTGATTAGATGTGCCTCGTTATATCATAGACAATAATGTATTAATATATGGGAGTTTAGTCCTAAAAAGTTGGAATCTCTTTAAATGTATTCGAGTGAATAAGAGTGGAGTGAAGGAGAAGCTACATTCTCTAGTTGCTACATGTTCAGAGAAGAAGTGATATCTGAGACAAAAAAGAAAAGGAAAGAAAAAGAAAAAATATCATCAGAAGACCAAAATTGTAAAACTAGAACCTAGAGAAAGTTGTTTACTGGTAGGAAAGGAGCTCCCAGGAGTTGCAGGATGCTAGAAAAGAGAAAAGAACATAGAGATTTATTACAAGTTTCTACAGATTATATTTTGGGACCACTTGAAACCTTGAGAAAAGTGGGAATATAAATATTTCTATTTATGATGGTGCTTCCTTAAAAGAGATTTTTTTTTTTAGATCTGAGCCACTGGCATTAATGGCTTTATACTTTATTACTATATTACCAGAATTGAGCTGTTGGTAGCTACTCCAAGAAATGAATTGAAACACCATTTCATTCATTTCCCCTTTATTGTACATTTTCATATTTGTTACAGGAAGCATACTGGCATTACTATTCAAAGCATTAAGTTTTTTCTATTACTTTTTTGGTGAAAATTTTAATTGTTGCATTAATATCTCTTCTTCTTCCAAGTGATACCTTATTTAGTATTGAATTAAAGATATACTTTAATTTTGGGGAAGCTGAACTTTTACAGTGTTGAAACTTCTTATTCAGATAAGAAGTATATCTCATTCAAATATAGTTTTATAGTTTTCTTAAAATGTGATTGTGCTTTTCTTACTGGAGTAACTTCCAAGTATTTTGGGTTTGTTTTTATTATAATTGGAATAGTATCTCTTATTTACATTTTTAATTGGATATTGTTGGCACAAATGAACATTTATGATTTTGCATATATATATTATATCTAATCTGTTAGTTCTAATATTTTATTTATTTCCTTGGTTAAAAAAATTATCACTGATGAGTGATGTTAATTTTATCTCTTTCTTCCTAATACTCAAATCCTTTACTTCTTTTTCCTATGATACAGCATTGTCTGGATCCTCTAGAAAAATGTTGAACAATGAATGGTAGTACTGAACATGACAACAGTAATGTTTTCCTAATATTATTGCAAATCCTTCTAAAAACTATGATGTTTTCATCTTATTTCTGACTTGTCCCCTGTAGTTTTATCTCTTTTCTTATTCTTAGCGTTTTATATTGGTTTTTTCTGTTCTTTCTTTAGATCAGGGTTTCCAAAGTACTCTATTACTCTGATATATATCAGACCATATTTCAACTTTCTGTTTCCATTTGATATTTTTATTTTCTTCACAATTCTATCAGTTTAGTGACCTTTTTATTTTTACTATTTGTTTTTTAAGAGTCTATATTACTTATTTTAGAATTTTAGAATTCTAGACTTATCAGGAATCTCATCTTTTACACTTACTTATTTTTATTTGGGGGGCAGGGGGAGGAAGCAGACTCCCTGCTTAGTGCAGAGCCTCACAAGGGGCTCCATCTCAGGACCCTGAGATCATGACCTGAGCCAAAATCAAAAGTCAGACACCTAACCAACTGAGCCACCCAGGCACCCCTCATCTTTTACACTTTAAAATGATTTTACCAAATACTCTTCAATCGCCAGCAATGTCTCTCACCAAGCAGATTCTCCAAGTTGTTTGATTAATTGACTTTTCTTGGCAAGTTATTATCTACACCTTTAAGACAGATCATTACCTTACTCTGTGAAACCTTATTCCAGAAAAGATACTATATTTTTTAAGAAGTCTGTTTTGTTTGAATCATTCTTATTTTCAAATTTATGATGAGCTAAATTTTCTCGGGCTATAACTTAAATGACCTTGTGGGTACATATAAAGAAAAAGGAAATTCTCTTCAAAAAGTCAATATGAGAAACTTCAACCTGGTTGGCAATAAATTCTTAATAAACTGGATACGTTTAAGCAGACTATATGACCGCCACACACTTCATAATATGTATACTATTTCAGTCTTGGTTGTATTGATTTTGCCTTCAGTCACTTCAGTCAGTTTGAGATTATACAAATGTGAGAAACCCTTCCTAAAGGAATTGAGTCATGCAAGAATGTGACAAATCCCTTTCCCTAAATTATCATTATTTTCATTTTTATATAGTTTTAGCCATTTCTATAACTACAGTAGATTTCTGATGTAATATTTCAGGTCTTTCTTGGTCACTGCTCTAGTTCCCTGTATAAAGTAGAATATAGTTAACTATTTTGCGAATAAAAAAAATTTCTCAGCTACTGTGGTAGGCATCCTGTATTTGATGTCATAGCCATTTCTGAAAATTCTACAAAATTTTTCTAAAAGCAAATTATTTCTTAGTTTGTTTTCAGATAGTTTATAGTTACAGGTAGGATTTCCCAGAAGGATACTCTGAAATGGGATTTAGTACCCAAAATGTTCT
Source organism: Callorhinus ursinus (assembly GCF_003265705.2). Taxonomy (NCBI): domain Eukaryota; kingdom Metazoa; phylum Chordata; class Mammalia; order Carnivora; family Otariidae; genus Callorhinus; species Callorhinus ursinus. Next base: position 23,663,487 of record NW_027397064.1, read on the forward strand.
TAAGAAGTGCCCTTGGGGTCAGCAGCTGTGGTGGGGAAGAGAGGAAGCAGGCTATGCTTCAGGCTTGTCACCTTCTTGACTGATCTCTTTGGTAACTCTGGAGCTAAAATGACCTATCAAAGTTGTCCTGAGTTGACAATCCAGAAGTTGTTAGATGCAGGTTGCCCTGGGAAGGGATGTAGACTTGAGTGAAGTGGCTTTCTGCAGCTGAAGAAATCTCTGACACGTGGGTTGGCAGAAGGCAGTAGGCCAGCAGCACTCTCAGATGCTAAGGCAACAAGTCGTTCCTTGAATGGAGGATCTAGGCAGTGGTCCTTTTACGCCACATTGTATCAACAAATCAACCCATGTCTGGGCAACATCAAATATGTAACCAGGGGAGTCAGGTGTTAACTTTGTGGAACACAAGACACAAATCTGACTTAATTTGGCTAACTAACTCTGTATGGGATGGGTTAAAGTTAATATACGTCAAAGAATGCAAAATAAAGTAATACAGAATGTTGTATTTTTTGCTTCAGAGAACAGAAAGCTAATAAATACAGGGACTTTAGAGAGATGTGAAAGATAAGATTTGAGTTCATTCTTTTGATACAGGTTTGGTTTAAGTAGGCTTAGGGAACAGTGAATTCATTGCACGTTACATGTCCTTAGGTAATACAGATTTGCCTTGTATCAGCGTGGTGAAATGGAAAAGCCTGGCATATTTGAATCTAGCATCAAAAAGCTTATCTGGAAGTGTAGTTAATTAGGTGAAGTGACATGAGATAAAACCAGAAAGATAAGTTAGAAAAAAATTAGGAAGAGCCTCATGTGGTCAACAAATGTGTCCTCCCTTCTTTAGCCTATTCCCCCTCTTTGGCAGATAAACAGGTGTTTGTAATATATAATTTGAAAACTGAAATAGTGACTTTTCATGTAATTCTGATCAAAATCAAGGAGCTTATTTGAATAATTAAATAATGATGCTGCAATTACCTTAAGGGTTTCAATTATATATAGGAAGAATCAATGTCTTTATTCATCTGCTTAATGGCCTCTAGAAAATTTTGTAGTTTTAGCATTTTGGTGCTAATACCATGATAACAGACCCCATGAGTGATTTTTATAGGGAAAGTGTAGTCAATTACTTTGCTTAAGTGTTTTAGGATAGTGTTTGATGAAAATTATATTATTTAAGATTAATATCATTGTTGTAGAGAAAGTTTCAAAAAGTGCTTAAGTTGCTTATTCTTCCCCATGACAGGATAACAGATTTTCAGTTTAAGTGAGTAACCTCTCCCTCTGGACAATTTTAGCATAATTTACTTAGAAAATGTGTTTATCCTTAGCATGAGAACTCTTCTTTGTTCCAAGAGTTTACTAACTCTTTCAATTATATATTGATCCGATTTTTCTACCAGACATTTCTTTTCTGCAAACAGAATATATATGTGTATTCAAAACTAGATAACATCATTAACATCTCAAAATCATAGCTCAATAACTAGGAATAGTATCTATTGACTTGATCAATAGTTTTCATAATGATAATTCAGAAGTGAATGCTAACCATCGTGGTCATAAATTGACCATATGCTCTGTTCTGATGTTTTAAGTCAGATGACTTTAATAGGGCTAAATTTTAAAAGGACATTTTGAATGTAACTCTCCAGTAGTCATTTGCTTTATGATAGGTATTTTCACCTAGTGATCAATTTGAAATTTAGTTTGGACAATGGAGTTTTCAAATTTTTGGTTGACATAATTAGAGCTCTCCCTAGTCATTTTGATATACAGTCTCAGTTACAAACCATTGTGTATTATCAATACTTACTCAGATCGCTGCTCCTGAGGCCTAAAAGTCAGAACTGATGGAAAAGATTTTTATGTGGAAGTGAATGGTATGAAGAAGGAAGGCTATACTGATGGCTAAGTCATAAGAACTACTCAGAAAGACTATAGATTTGTTCTGAACTGGGTCTGGTTTGATTTACAAAAAAAATTATATGTGGGGATTCACTTCCACGTCCTTGAAATGTTCACTAGATCTATGTTTCTAGGTTTACCGTCATTCTTACATTTTCCTTCACATTGACTCTGGAAAATTATCTTCAGGTCGACACATGTTCTAGACTGGATATTGCATTTTAATTAAAAAGTAAACCTTAGGGGAAAAGTCAGGAAGAGATCATGAGTTACTTCAGGGCATGTATATTTATTCCCTTGGTTACATTTTAAAATCTGAAAAGTTATAATTTGTGAATATTATTAGGCTAAGATTTGACAAACCAGGAACTCTTTTGGCTTGGCCTAAATTTTGTTGGCTTAAGATCTTCACTAAAGCAATAATTGACTGTGACAACGTCAAAGCTGAGATTGCCTTTATAGATCTTTAACTCTTGAATATTGTTTATTTTCTTCTTGTATTTGCCATATGATCAGGACAGCAAATTATACACATATATTTTTCCATAAGGTCTATAATGAGGCTGTTACTATATAACAATTTGTCTTTATTGGTACAGGGTAGTTTCCAGACTTTTGCTATTATAATAAATGCTGCAGTGAAGAACCGATGTTACTTCACATGTGAGAAGGTATATCTATCTATCTGTAGGATGAATTTCCAGGAGTAGAATTGCCATGTGAAAGAACAAGCGCATCTGTAACTTTCATAGATAAAATCAAATCACCACCCATAGAGGGTATTAACTGGGCATTTCCACCAGCAATGTATACCAGCCTTTGTTTCCCAAGGGCCTATGAAACAGAGAACAGGGCATTATCAAATTTCTGGATATTTTTCCAAATAAAAAAGTGACAAATGAAAAAAAAGTGACAAATGACATTACAGTGTATTTCTGTTTGTATGGTTGTTCATTTTGCTTACAACAGCAAAAATTGTTCTCTTACAGTTCTGGAAGTTTGAAGTCCAAAGTCAAGGTATTAGCAGGATCATGCTCCCTTGGAAGTCTCTGAAGGAGGATCTTTCCTCTTTCAGCTTCTGATAGCCCAACGTATTCCTTGACTTATAGGTGCATCATTCTAGTTTTTTGCCCTCACGTGGCACTCTGCCTGTGTCTCTGTGTCTTTACCTCATCATCTTCTTATAAAAACACCAGTCATATTGCATTCAAAGCCCACCCTACTCCCATAAGACCTTATCTATTTAACTACTTATGTCTGAAACACCTATTTTTCAAATAAAGTCATACTCTGAGATACTGGTGATTAGGAGTTCAATGTATCTTTTTCAACTCCTAACAACACCCAATAAATATTAGCTTAATGAATAAACCAGATGGATCTCAAATTGATAATTTTCATCAATATAAGTGGGACTGACTATAGCGTATTCCACATGGTAGATACACAGCTAAACCCAAAGCCTAGGTAAAACATATATCTTTCGTTTTACTTTACTATGGTGTCAAATTAATAGATATTCTGTATTCAGCAACTAAAAAGAAACTAGAATGTACTCTGGGAAACCCTACATTTCTAGTCATCATACTTTGTTTGGGGAATGTGTTACAGGAGGAATGGAGTTCCTACTTACATTCTCTAGAATCCAATATGGGCAGAAACAAAAGGAAATATTCTGACAGGAAAAGTAAAAGGTCTCCCACTGCAAGAGGTGGTAGGAATCAAAAAAATTAGGGGATCCGATAAATATCTAACTTTTTAATATTTCTAGTGTATGTTTTTTTAAAGATTTTATTTATTTGAGAGAGAGAGAGAGACAGCACAAGGGAGCACAAGCAGGGGGGAGGGGAAGAGGGAGAAGCAGGCTTCCTGCTGAGCAGGGAGCCCCACATGAGCTTTGATCCCAGGACCCTGGGATCATGACCTGAGCTGAAGGCAGATGGGTAACCAACTGAGCCAGCCAGGCACCCCTCTCCAGTGTACTTTTAACATGAATTTCTCTTATTGTGAATGATACTGTCCAACTCTGCGTTTCTTTTTCTGAGTATTATCTTTTCATGATCCATGCATGCTCTTTTCTTTTCAATTGGGTTGGTTGTCACACTTCTTAAGTTCTAGAAACTCTTCACATATTAGAGAGATTAGCTCTTAACAATAAATGTTGCAAATATTTTTCCTGTCATTTGGCTTTTGAGGTCTTTATGGCATATCATAATGTGCATAAATATTTTTAAAATCATGGGGCGCCTGGGTGGCTCAGTCGTTAAGCGTCTGCCTTCGGCTCAGGTCATGATCTCAGGGTCCTGGGATCGAGCCCCACATCAGGCTCCCTGCTCAGCAGGAAGCCTGCTTCTCCCTCTCCTTCTCCCGCTGCTTCTGTTCCCTCTCTCTCTGTGTCTCTCTCTGTCAAATAAATAAATAAAATCTTTAAAAAAAATCAAATGTATTAGTAGCTTCCTTTTTGTGTTCTGAATCTTGTGTCTTGGTTAAAAAGCAGTTTCCTAGTATTTTAATTTTGCATTGGTTTATTGCTTTCGAAAATCACGTTTGATAAGGTGAAGAGATAATGAAAGCAAGGCAAGAAGTATTCTGATGCAAATTTCTTGAGCTTTGGTTAATTCTGACAAAAATAAGCCATAGAAATTTAAGAATTTTAATACTTAAGTTAATTCCAACCCCACTAAACTGGGAAAACCTACAACTGATTATTTTCACCAACAATGATATTTCATTGACACAGAATTTAAGAGTTGGCTTTAATTATCTCCACTTTATTTTGGAGTGACTTTTCCATGATAATATTTATTATATTTATTATGCATTTAAGAATAGATAGGCTGAGCCTGAATAATGACATTTAGGCACTTGTTCTTTACTTGATACTAATGTACTATACATTTTTAGAAAATATTTTCATTAAAACTTATTTGTTCAAATGCTTTATTTCTCAACTTATGTTATTATACCAAGTGTATATATTTAGGCTATTTGTGAATAATTGCTAAGTGCTTAGAAAATTTTAAAAAATACTAAAATTAAAATAATTTAATATTTAAACTCATCTCTAATTTGATATTTAAATATTCTGATTTTTTTTTTAATTGTGACTTCTCAGAGGCATTTTCTGTTTTTTTGCTATCCATTGTGACTAAATGTTGATTAAATTTTTTAATCAGTTAATTTTATTTAACTATGAAATCTTAGTATATGTGGCTTAGATAACACATTTTCATGGAATTGAATATCTTTCTACACCTCAGGGAACCCTTTTCTTTTTTTCCAAGTTTCAATAAGTAAGTTTATGGACTTGGCTTACTACCTGATCATTATAATTTTTAGGGATATTTTATATTAATGTGGAATATAATGGTAAAAAGAGAAGTGCCACAAATAAATAAAATATGGCTAAAATATTTTAAAAGAAAATACAAATAGATCTATATAATATTAGGAAGAAGAAGTAGATTTAATGTTATATATCATACATACACATATATGCACCATATATGTATTTTTTTAAAGATTTTATTTATTTATTAGAGAGAGAGAGAAAGAGCACTGAGCTGGGAGGAGAGGGAGAAGCAGGTTCCCCTCGAGCAAGGAGCCTGATGCAGGGCTCGATCCCAGGACCCTGGGATCATGACCTGAGCTGAAGGCAGACGCTTAATCGACTAAGCCACCCAGGCACCCCTTACTATATATGTATTTTAAGTCAGGATAGATGTATCCATGTTTTTCTATATGAGTATTTAAACATGAAATGAGTTTTTGTGCTCCTTATTCACCTATGTAATTTTAATCTTTATATCCAGACTTCTGGACAAAAGTTTAAAATTCAGTAATACAGAAAACTAGTCTAGTGTTCAAAATATATTTTGTTCTATGTTCTTAATTAAGATATATCAGACTTCCCAGGGATTAAAAAAGAATTATTAAGCTGTTCCAATATAATTTACAAGTGCTAAATATATGAGTCCTAGCCCTTATTATATATGTTGTTCTATAAATATATTGGTATCCATTCTCATGTTCTTGAACATATTTATCTTCAAATGTACAAATGATTATTTACCCAATAAATTGCACCTCTGTGACATCAAGTGTTCCATATGTATACCTATGAATAACAAAAAACCCACTAAATTCCAAGAAATTATCCAAATGTATTGAAAAGAAGCAGGTGAACTAAAACCTATTACGGATTTAAAACCAAAGAGATATTTCCTTTTGGAGTTATACCTGAATTAAATATGCAAGCAAGTATGTGTTGAAAACATATCAGTTTGTAATTGGATCTTCCTTGAGACCATTCAGACATGCACGATAGACATGGCTTTTGCTCTCACAATTACTTTAAAATTAATGGGGAAGGAGACTATCTAGTGTACTATCTCTCTTTTCATAATACATTTTTTATTCTTCTCAAAGAAATGCATAGCCAAATGAAAAATAGACGTTCAAACTGCCTTTTAAATTGTTTGAATTCCACTATTAAAGGAAACCTAAGGGGCGAAGTCAAAAATTAATTTGTTTTTCCAGTGAACATTTTTAGAATCTGGAAAAAAGTAGAAGATATTGTTAATTAGTAAAACTGAAAAAATAGCCTCTGTGACCCCTCTCTAATCTGTTTATCAATTACATTGTTTATATTAACATGTCATATCTACAAGAAACATTTTTCTAAATTTCATTTTTCTTGCTTTTTTTATGAATGTGTGTGAAAAGCAGTTAGTTTTTATTTTTAGAATATGGCTGGATACTTCTTAAATGCTAAGTAAATCTCTGTTTTTTTGATCAAGTGAATTCCATTATTGGATGTTTTCCCCAAAAAGTACACTGTCCCGTGGAGCACCTGGGTGGCTCAGTCAGTTAAGCATATGCCTGCAGTTCTGATCATGATCCGGAGTCTGGGGATTGAGTCCTGAGTCTGGCTCTCCACTCAGCGGGGAATCTGCTTCTCTCTCTCTGCCCCTGCCCCTGCCCCTGCTCATGCTCTCTCTCTCTCTCTCACTCTCTCTCTCTCAGATAAATAAATCAAACCTTTAAAAAAATTTTTTTTAAAGTATACTGTCCTGTTAGAAATTCTTAGCTCATAAGTGGAATATCTGTAGGTATTTATTTTCAAAGCCATATAAAGGCATCCAATAACTACCAAATGAAGTAAATATTTAAATTACATTTTCAAGGAAAATATGTTAATTGTGCAAAAATGCCTTAATGTTAAAAAGCACCATAACTCTGTACTGATATTGCAGATATCCTCAAGTACGTTGCTTCTTTAATCACACTTAAAATTTGATTGCATAGTTTGCACTTAAAAATCACTGAAATTGGTTTAGAAGAATCTTCAAATACTTGCTTTCTCTATACTATGATTTTTAAAATTGAAATAAATTTCACCTTATGATGTTCCAGAACATGTTTTAACATCTGTGAATTTTAATTGATATAACTTTCAATTAAAATACCTAAAAAGTGAAGGATTTATTTTTTACAAGTGGGTTTTGCATACCATTTGAATATTTGATGAATAATTGTTCTGAATATATGAATTATTTTAATGTAAGTAACCTATGTAAGTGTTATCATAAATAATAATTTTCTGGTTCCTCTGATGAAACAGATGGAAGCAAATAATTCCTAAGAGTTGAAGTGCCACAGAAATATTTTCTAATAATCCAAAATTTTCATAATCATGACTACTGACTTTAAATTTTTAATTTTTAATTCTCAAAATGATCTTATATTTAGGTTTCTAGTACCAGTTCCATCTCGGTTCAGTCTGGTTCTTAGAATGAAGACTTAGGTCAGGTCATCAGATTCTTAAAATTAAATAATATTTACACAAGGACTTTAGAAATTCTGGAAGCTATAATATTCTAAAGGATAAACAGTAGAAAGGATTAGTAGAATAGCCCCAGAGTTTGTTATATACTCATATGTGGGTATAGAACAGTGACATAACAACAATCAATAGATACCACAGACAAAAGTCACAGCATAGACCCTCAGAAAGCTGTGCCTGTGTCTACCTGCAAAGAACCAACATTTTTAGACAGTACACTGACTATTGAATACCGCAAATTCTTTTGCCCTTTTCAGAATTCTTTAGCAAAATGGTCAAAAAGTAATTGCTATGCCGATATTAGGCAGAGGATATGTGTGAATAGGGCAATGAGCCAGACTGACCAGCACTCACATGGAATTTGATGGAAAAGAAATTCATCCATATGGATTAAGTGGATTATGAAGAAAATACAACTGGGTGTGGGAATGATGAGAATAGAGATGTTGAGAAGCAAAATTCTACTCGTATTGGTTGCAAATCATTTCCCATGACAGGGAGGAGGATTAAAAGAGAGTTTGTGTGTCCAGAAAAAACAGGAAAATGTTTTTATCTTGACTTGTAGACCAGGTCTTCACCATCCACAAGACAAAGTCCTCAAGATTCTCTGTTATTTATGGAAGGGCTAAAAAAAAAAAAAAGAAAGAAAAGTTGAAGTGGGAAACCCCAGCTCAGATACTAGAATACACAAGCTTAAGGTCCTTTAAAAATGTATCTGCCTTTGGCAAGTTAGGCATTCGTTTCATATTTCTTAGGATTCACTGTCTGTGCTAGGATCCCATTTCCTCATTCAGACAGCAGCTTTCTAGTCTCTTATTTTTCAGACCCTTTGCCAATGATTTGTCCTGAGAACAACACTGCTAGATTACATGTTTCTTGAGCAAGCATTTTGAGTTGATTCTCATTTTGATAGAATCAAATCCAAACGTCAGGCTATTGTTTAAATTCCTCCAAGCCCTAGGACCAGCCTGCCTTTCCAGCTTTGCTCCTTAACTGTGTTCTGTCACGTACTGGATGCCCCACATAAGCTGATCTATTCCTATTCCCTTTGCGTGCAGACTTACCCACTTTCCTAATTTTTGAAGGAAAGGGAGCTAATTATATTGTGTAACTGTTATGAACCAGCCTCTGTGCTAGACTCTTCTGTACATATTATGTGAAATGGTTGTTATATGAGCGAGGTAGGCATTACTGATCTTTAGCTGTATATAGCTGAGGACCCTGAGGTTTTGACAGTGTGAATAACTTGCTTCTTATCACCTAACAAGTAGAAGAGCAGATGCTGGAAAGAATTTGCAGGAATCGGTGTCCGCACCTCTTTCTCCTCATGATACCACCTGACCCATGCTATTTATTCTTTTACAACATGTTCTTTCCACATACTAATATCCACACTCATATTTTTCTTCCTAACAAAGCTTTTGTTTCCCCACATTCAGTTTCTTCTGTCTTCAGTGAATTATTATAAAAATCTTATATCATAAATATTTATCATAACTATTATTTATGTTCATAACTAATTTCACTCAATTTTAAAGACTTCTACTACAATATTAACTACTTGAAAGTAGAATGTATGTCTTTTTAATTTTTGTACTCTCATGGAAAGTACAAAAATTGTATAGGATAACCCTTAGACAGTAAGACAGCATTGGAGATAAGTTAATGAATGGATGAAAGAATGGTTAGCTATTCCCTGTGAATACTCTTAAACACATATAGTTATTAATAAGTAATATATAACAAAATAAGCGTTCTAGTGCACTGCACCACTGTTTGAGTTTGCTGATGATGAATGTAATGACCATGAATTGACCTTTTCTAAAAGGGTAGCCATTATAGAAATCTAAGATACCATTCCATTTCTAAAATATTGGTTAATTTTCAGTGGCTGGTTTCAAATGCCAGATCAGGATTGGATGCCTTCTTGCAGAGATTCTTTATGAGGTACTTCTTTTTCCACTGCTACTTTCTAACCCCTGCACAGTGTGTATCTAGCCACAAGCCACACATTCCTTTGACTCATAGCCTCCTGAAGCAAATACATTAACAATAGGGGTCTTCTGTGATACCATGTATTTTCTTTCAGAGTTCATTTTAACTCATTTTGCCTGAGTGGGTGGTAATATCATTTACTGCTACTATATTAAAAACATAAAAGCATAAATAACATTAATGCAGACTTTTTCTGGTTATTACCTCTAACTGAATGCCCGTGACATCAAGATCGGTGTAGAAGACTAAAATAACATTGACATGAATATTTAATACAAGAACTTGCATATAAATCATGGTTTCAAATTTAATATATCTAATGGTAATAATTAAGTTCATTATAAAAAGTAGAGGAGATAAGAAAGAAATAAATGATAGGATGAATGATTTTTATATATGAATTTTCCTATATGAGCATGGAACTAGTAAGTGAAAAATGGAAGAGTTAATTAAAGTCACTACTGTATCTTGAGTAAATCATAAAGAACACAGTCCATCCTGCTCCTTTATCAGAGGTATATTTGAGATTTTTATTAGGTATTAAGGGATGGTTTCCCTAATTTTATTTGTTTGTTGTTACATGCCTTTAATATAATCATCATTAATTAACAGATTATTCTTGTGAATTAGAAAGACAATAGATGTCTTCCTTTAAGGGAGGTACAGTATCTAGGAAAGTAGAATTGACTATTAATTTCCCAAATTATACAAAATAGAAAATCATAAAATCGTGACTAAATAAGAGTTGTTACCAAAATTACTAGATTCTGATCTATTTTAAATCAAATTTAGTTTTTTAAATAATTGAACATTCCTAGAAACAAGTTATCCTATGCAGAAATGAGAATAAAGATATGAGTTAGTCTTAGTCCCCTCCTGCAAAGGTTATTTAGCATTTTACTATGGGCGGATTAATTCCAAGTAGTTGAGGATAAGTTGTACTCACTTGATTTATGGGGGGGAAAATGGTGAGTACCTATTAGAATGTCACTTCATAAAGATTCTGTTAACGGGTTAATCTTATCAGTGATAACTCCTATCAGGACACTAAAATAATGAGCACAAAATCTGCTGTGTCTACCTGGTCACATAGACATTAATAGATCCTGAGGAGATAACATGATAGAAAGAGTCTTGGCTGTGAATATAATGAGAACCAGATTCAGATCCCAGCTTGGCTACTTACTAACTTTGGGATCTTGGCAAATTGCTTATCCTTCTCAAACTTGCCTCCTTATCGCTTAGATATGGTAATATGTGTTGGACAAGATTGTCCTGAGGACCACATGAGTTCATATCTAACATCAACAGCATTATGCCAGGCACAATTTGGCAAAAAGTAGCAGTTATTATTATGATCTGATGGAATTCTTTACCAGGTGACTTTACTTAATTTATCTTTTTAATAGTTGACTTTAGAGTTGTTTACTAACAACTGAAAAGCGATAGCTGAACTAAATACAGATCTTACAGATTAAATAAGTGTTACAGAAATTGAGTTTCATTTATAAAGAGAAGAAAGTGAAATCAATAAACATTATTTGGAAGTTGATAATTATTCTTTTCCCCCTGGTGGTGGAATCCATAGCCTTGGATGATTTATTCTAGTTCTAGTATGTTTGTGTTTTCATTCTCTAAAGCATATTGCAGTGTCGTCTCCAGAAGATCCACGCTGGCCCTTGCTGAGCTTGTTCTTCCGTATCAGCCCTGAAATGTTAATTACAGACACCTCTGCTTCTTTTTCTGTAACTTTGCTAAGATTAGTCAGTAAGCTATAAAGTGTTTCTGCCCTAAGTACAAGCATTCACCAGGACCTCTTGGTCTCTATTATCTACTTTAACCCCAGTTGCTATTTACTGTTATTACTGCTATCATGGCTTCTTTTTGTCACAGAACAAACTTATATAGTCCTTGAAGTTCTCTTGCAACTCAATAAGCTACTTTTGGCCGTCTCCTAACTCTTCATGACTACTTTATGTTGAAGGTGGAAGGAGATGTTTTTAGCTCTCAGGCTTAAATAGAAAATAATAGCTTCTAAAGTGCTGGCAGAAAAAAAAATGTTTGTTTTTTTTGGTTGGTTTTCCTGCCTTCCTTTCCAAATTAACCGCATCCCCCATGACTCGAAAAGATTAAAGTGACCAGTTACCCTGCAGCTAAAGCTTTTTTCCCAGACTGTTGGCTATGCCTTTCCTACTCAACAATCACATTCCCTATTGATATAATTGATTTAATACTAACGTAATACTAACTGAACTTTTTAAGAGTCCACTAGGCATTGTGGTAAGTTCTTTGCCTATACCATATAATTTAACTATTATACATACATGTTAATTTCTAAATTAAAAGGATCTGCTTCATTTAGTTTAGACCAATATAGTACATCCAAATTATATAAGGTTTGGGAGCAACATTAACTTTTAAAATATGTATAAAGTCAAGGCAATGATATTTAATCTCACCTTTACCTGCCAGTAAATTGGTTTCAGTTGCTTAAAGAATGGACTTGAGAAGGATCGGGAGTCTTTACTCAGTCCAGACAGGGAAGAACAGAGTAATTGTGTCAGATAGTTTCCTGTGGCTGCTATAACCAGTTACCACACACTTGGTGACTGAAAACAACAGAAATATGTTATATTACATTTCTGGGGGCCAGACTTCTGAAATCAAGGTATTGGTAGGTCTGCATACCCTCCAGAAGTTCTAAGGAAAAACTTGTTCTTTGCCTTCTCTAGCTTCTGGTGGCTGCAATTTCTCCTTGGCTTGTGGCTGCATCACCGTCATCTCTGACTTCTCCTTCCTGTCGGTTTCTTCTCTATCTCCATCTAATGTCCTTCCAGCCTCTCTCTTATAAGGATAATTGTAATGGCACTAAGGGCCACCTGGATCATCTAGGATGATCTCCTCATGTCAAAACCCCTAACTTAACTATATCTGTACAGACCCTTTTTCCAAATAAGGTAATATTCACAGGTTCCTGGGATTAAAGTATGGACATATTTTAGGATTCATTATCAGCCTACTACAATGATTGTTTAGCCATACCTGCCATGGGCAAGGGGAGTGGGTATATAGGATGCATGCCATGTTTTGCCATCAGTGACCCAAACTGTCATTTTACAAATAAATGTTAAGTTATGTGACTTGTCCAAGATTACTGCATCAGAAGAATCCCAGCAGGAATCACATGGTATACAAAGTTGGAGTAACGGTAGGGAGTTTAGCAAAGGGGTTTTAATAAAGGTATGGGCAGGGTTGAGGGACACCAACAAGGATTGTTGAAGTATCTCAAGACTAATAATGGAACTGCTAGGCCTGAAGGAACAAGGGGAAGGTTACCCTGAACTGACAGCAACTGTGGCCTTTGAGGGATGCAGGAAAGTGGAGGTTGAAGGATACTAAGCTCACTCTATTCTCCCCTCAATATTCTGCTCTTGCTTTTCATTGGCTGACCCCAAATGAAAGCCTGTTGTCATCCATTTGGTTCAGTTTCACTAGGCACATGGAAAAGTGAAGAAGGATGGAGAATGGATATGGAGAGGCAAAGAAAAATAGCAGGCCAGTCCCACAAATCATTAGTGTCATAGCTGAGAGCAAAGTCTAAGCTTCTTTATTACAAAATTTATTATAATTTTCAACATGCCAAATTTAATTCAACAAATATTTATTGAGTACATGCAATGTTAAAGCTCTCCATGTGGCACCACAAAAATGCCTAGGGTATTTGCAGGTTATAACAAAAATAGACTAGAGGTAATGAAAAAAAATCAGCATTCTTTTTACAGTAGTGATGGAAGTCTGAAGTTAAGTAGGGTCAGAATAAAAAGACATAGAACCATAGAGATTTGAACTCCATTGGAAAAAACAATTAATAAGACTTGGCAAAATATTTGATATAGGTAGGATGTAAAACAATGGGAAAAAAATGCCAAATAGTAATCCAAAATTCAAAAACCCAATTAGAAATGGTTTCTGAAATTTACAAAATTAGCAGTTAGCAGACAAGCTCTTATGGAGAAATTTACTTTGTGCCTTAAATTTAAGGTCCAGTAGAATATCTATGTCAAGATGACTAGAAAGCTTTTGAAATATGGTTTGATTCCTGGGATGAGGTAGGTTGGGAAGGGGGGAATATAATAAGCATAATAAAGATTCTGTTCACTTATTAAGAAAATTATATCACTCCCTTACTATGAGTTATACCCTCTATAAGAATTTGGTAATAGACTAATGAATATGATAAGGTAATATTACTACTTTCAGAGGTATGATCCATGATGGCAGACGTTTAACAAATAATCAATAAAAATGAAATAGGAGATACACATTTATAAAGAGCTATTTGTTCCTGCTCAGAGATGACAGTTGAAGTTACAGGTGTGGGAAAGGAAACTTAGAATATGGGTACAGCGTAATTTTTATGTTTGGGATATTTTGGACAGATAGTTTACACAGATATTTTGGATATGATTGCAATGAATTTTGTTTTCTATCCTATAAATAGCAATGCTACTTACAGAGCTTTAAACTAAATCAAGTTATGAAAAACCACACAATTTTACAGGGAACTCCATATATTTTTGATAACCCTATCAACTCTCCTAAAGTCGTAAAATATATGGATGCAAGAGATTACAAATGAAAGCAAAGAATATTAGGGACAAAGCCATGGTAGCATTTCCACGTTGAGGGTATGGAAGGAAAAAGCAAAAAGCAGGTGCCAATAATTGTAATGAGAATACTCAGAAAGACCAAAGATTTAGGATAGAATAAAATATTAACATCAGCCACAGAGGGATTTTCAAAAAGTAGCATGGTCAGTGAGATAAAACAGTGCAGAAACTCAGGAAAATGTAAAAATGAGAGAATAAACCTGTTGACTGGTAAAAAGGAGATTAGTGGTGCTTTTTTTCAAGAGTGATTTGAGGGGCGCCTGGGTGGCTCAGTTGGTTAAGCAACTGCCTTCGGCTCAGGTCATGATCCTGGAGTCCCGGGATCGAGTCCCGCATCGGGCTCCCTGCTCGGCGAGGGGCCTGCTTCTCCCTCTGACTCTCCTCGCTCTCATGTACTCTCTCTCTCTCATTCTCACTGTCTCAACATAAATAAATAAATCTTTAAAAAAAAAAAAGAGTGATTTGAATAGTAAGAATGCAGTAAGTTGCAGAAAAACTAGAGCCCTAGGGAGTGAAGGACTATAAAATGAAGAAATAGCCAAAGTGAAAATAGCAAACATTACCAAAGTGAAGAAATGGCACAATTTAGGGAACTTTCACTTTTAAAATATGGAAATTCTAAATATACTTGTAGGTACAGTGAAGGTGCCAATATGGAGTGAAGATGAAGTTGTACTAGAGATAAACAATGGCAAAATCATTCACGGGAACAAAATGGGATGATGTCAGGAGTATGTTAAACAGAGTAAATATTGTGAAAGGTAGAAAGTTGTTTTTGTTATTTGTGTTGGTTTATTTTTCTACTCAGAGATACACATCATAATAAATGTAGTAGAGAAAGAAATTTAAAAAGATAACAAAGGGCTATTTTGGGAGGATCAAATCAGGAGATTTAGGACAAATCTCCATGAATTGATTCCTTTCCCAAACAATATTTGAAAGTTTGAGGA
The DNA here is from genome assembly GCF_003265705.2 of Callorhinus ursinus. NCBI lineage: Eukaryota > Metazoa > Chordata > Mammalia > Carnivora > Otariidae > Callorhinus > Callorhinus ursinus. The sequence continues at coordinate 23,678,855 of NW_027397064.1, forward strand.
GAATTAAGATGGTGGGAGTTGCCTCTGGCCAACGAGTGGCACAACGGGAATATCAAGGGGAAAAAATTATATGACGGTAAATGCTTTATTCTAATAGTCAACACTGGAGTTCAGGCTGAGAGAGGAGTAAATGAAGCATAACAGAAAGCAGGCATTTAAAAAAAATTATGAATAAATCCAGTCTTCTTCCCCCTACTGCAAAACCTTTCATGATCTGGCCTCTACTTGCATTTCCAATCTCATCTCATTGCCATCGCAGCTTTTGCTAAATTCCAGACACACTTGAGTCTTCGCAGAGCTTCCCAAATTCACCCAGCTCTTACATTCTTTCCTGATATTTGTCTATCTGGCTTCTTCTCAGATCTCAGGACACATTTCCTGACTACCTTTATTTAAAGTATCACTGTAGCCACCATTTTATTATCTGTTACAATATTCTATTTATTTTGTCCATAACGTTTAATATGACATAATTACTTGTATGTCTGTTTTATATTTGCTTTTCCTGTATATTGGTTGCCTCTCCCAGTGAGTGAAAGCTTCATGACAATAGAGATGGTATGGTAGACCCAACTTCAGTAACAGTGGCAAGCACAAAGCAGGTCCTCAAGAAATATTTTTAAGTGAGAAAATGTATAACAAAGTGGTAGGAAAATATAAGGATGAAGGGAAATTCAGTATACCTAGGGGTAGGGGAAGGTAGGAAACAGCCAGAATGTAGAAATCTACCTAGAGTAGAATTACTCACGAAGTTCTTCATTGTGTGGCACTGTTAGTAGTATCTAAGTCTGAGATCCAGCCGCTCAATGGGTGAATCATGGAGATTGGGGATGGAAAACTTTTGACACCAAAAGTTAGAAGGATCCTAATCTTGAATGTTCATGTCCGCCCAAAGGACGGCAGAGATTAGAAAAGAGTGCTGAGCCCAGGGCGCCTGGGTGGCTCAGTTGGTTAAGCAACTGCTTTCGGCTCAGGTCATGACCCTGGAGTCCTAGGATCGAGTCCCGCATCGGGCTCCCTGCTCAGCAGGGAGTCTGCTTCTCCCTCTCGTGCTCTCTATCTATCTCTCATTCTCTCTCTCTCAAATAAATAAATAAAATCTTTTTTAAAAAATTAAAAAATAAAAGAGTGCTGAGCCCAGCCAGCAACGTAGACAGACTTAAACTTAATGGCGTATCGATTCCGTCTATCTAGTTGCTGTTCACCTACTCACACAAGTAAATTATTGTTTATTCTAGATGTGAGGAAACAGATGCAGATTTCATTTATTTTATTATCTAGATACCATCGGCAGCAAAGCATGTTTGTAAAACATTATTATGGACCAATCATTTTATTTCATCTTTCATCACTGCTGTCAGCATTATCTCCTTTGTGTTCTTCATCCCCATCACCCTCACCGTCTTTAGGAGAGGCGTTGGTGCGTTGGTGCCAAGCCTTCACAAATCTGCTGACTGTTGCATTAAACACAGTTTTATCTCTACATTAATTGTCTGTCTTTTCTTTTCCTCTATCCCCCCTTTTATCTTCCTTATCCCTGATGCAATGAGATTTTACCCATTTTTAGCTGGAGGGTATTGAAGTAATGGTCCATAGACATAATGAAACAGTGAAAGTTTGGCTGAAGTTAACATTTTTAAGAAACAGAAGAGCCCATAAGTTTTCAGTGGCCATATGTTTGTTTTTTTTTTCTTTTTTCTTTTCATGAAACCACTAACCAACACAAGTGAGAAAACAAGTTTAAGTGGCAAGGTATAAGCATCTGAAGGCTGGGCAAAATGATACCTTAATGTGACAATGGTATTGCTTACTTTTATTATTGTACAGAAATACCTTCCCTTCGCAAGAGAGTAATGACACACATGCTTCAGAGCTTTTTGTCTATGCCCTGGATGTGCCTTGATTGTTTAAAAAAAAAGTCCTTATTCAAACCAGACTTCATTGTAAAGAAAAATGTCCTTGCTTTAGAGTTTTCAGTGTAGCACCTGTTACATCCTTCCCCTCTGTCCAATTAGAAAACTCTTTAATTCAACTTTAAGAAAAAAATTTTATAAAGCAGAAGGGAAAACAAAGACAGAAACTAATTTTATTTCTGAAAATATAGATAATGCACCTGTCAACTTGTATTTATTCCATTGGCCTTCGGTGACATTTTCTAGTGACAGCAACAAAGATTCCAAAATTGCTTCCACAGGCCCCACACGGAGATAGGTAACAAGGGACATTATTAACTTCAACACAGAGCAATTTATTGAAATCCAACACTCCATTATTAAAATATTGGAATTTCTTTCCCTTTCCATCCCACTCATCGCTCTAAATGAATCCACGTTCTCTTTTCTTTATCTCTTTCCCTATCCCCCAAAAAAGCCATCTGCTATTTCCTTTATGAAAAAAAATAAAACCTACAATTAGTGTCTTGCTCATCTTTTCTTTCTCAAAAAAAAAGAGAACTATTATGCAAATACTCTGCAATTTGGTTTCAAATACTCTTTGTAGTGTGATGAGCAATTTTCCTTAATACAACCCCAGCTTTTTTGCCAGGACTTACTAATAGATTTTTTTAAAGAGAACTTTCATGTGACTTTTTTATGCTCTTCTGATGTAAACTTTTCACATGCATATTTAGAATGGAATTATCATTACTCCTTGAGTTGTAAAAGAAAAAAAAATGTTTATATATTTCATACTGAAAAAGAAGCCTGAAATAACCTCCACATCTTTCTTTTACTTTAAATTTCATCATTTTCTTTCTCAAGAAATGGTCTGTACCAAATACTCTCAGGAAATCAGAGAAATATGTTTTCTTTGGCTTTTTCTGAAAGCATATTGTAAGTGATGGCAGTTTACCTGTTAGTGCAAATTTGTTGTTTGATTTTAGTTGCTCCTTAGGAAATAAAGTATAATTTGACCCAATTCTTCAGATACAACTAATATCAGGTGTTTGGAGCTGTCTTCTTGTTAACAAGTTAACAGTGCTACAGTGTCAGGTGCTGATGGAACTGAAATTTATGAAGTTCAGTATCATAAGAAGTAGCAACTGCACTAAGAATCAGAAATCCTGAATCTTAAACCTGATCTAGTACTTATCAAATATAACCTGGGCAATAAGCCCACCCAGCTTTTGGCTTTATCCTTTTACACCTGAGAATTACTACATCTTTTGATGTAGTATAGAAGCATCTAGTGTTATAATGGGGATCAAACCACAACCGCAAATTACGATTTTTGCAATGAGATTATAGATACATTTTATGGCAATGTTCCAGAGGTCCTTAATTTTCATATTTCATATTTCCTATAGTAGCTTCATCTGGAGAGCTTGCTACAAATGCAGATTCCTGATCTACTTCTAGCCCTGATTATCTGGGAGTGGGGCCAGGATAGCTACTCGTAATGCCAAACCTAGGTGACTCTTATGCTCATAAGAGACTGAGAGCCACCAGAAGAGAAATAGAGAAAATGCAATCAGTATAAATTTAACTTAATTAGATAATATCTAATGTGGTACTTTATTAAATTAGATATTTAATTTAATTACATGTTTTGCTTATTTGTTGCTGTATATATGTATATATGTGTTCATATCATAATTCAGTGAAGGAGCCATCTGGTTTATACTTTCAATATTAATGTTAATAATTAATTAATTAATAACAATACAATATTATTTGGCTCACATTCTTATCTGTACTCTCCTTATAACTACATTGATTTGCTTTATTTCAAATGTTTGCTAAAATATACAGCAAGTAAAACCAAAATGTTTCTACCTTTTGGATCCAAATGGGGCCATATTCATAGTAATAACTCAAATTTCTGGCTTTGCTGATTAGGCAGAAACTCCAACCCCTAAAGATGGGCACTTAGTGGGTGCCTCATATGTACCTGTAAACCAATGTCCCAGTTCCAGTCTTCCTGTGATATTTGCAGTGTTCTTCCTTACCAGCCTGGCCCCCATATGGAGCTTCTCTTCTCCCCCTGGCACCATTGGCTGGTACCACTGTTGACTGGTACTACCTAAGGATGCCAGTATCCTTGCCAGAGGTGATGCCCCTCAGCGCTCCCCGGGCTGCTAGTCCTCAGGTGTTGCTGTGGTTGGCTCAGCAAGGAAGCAAAGAAACTGGTGTTCTCCCCTGTTCTATGACTCTGGCTCCCTGGGGCCGCTGAGGAGGGGGGAATTGCAGCATCTACTTGGAAGCCATCTGGAAAACAACAATTTTAGCTTCTGCCCACAAAGGCTCAAAAACAATCTTTTGAATTGGGCCGATGCCATTTTACCAGCTTATTGTTTCTGTTTGGCCTTATATCTCTTCTTTCTCAAAGACACTTGCCCATTCTGCCCCACCCTTCCTTACTCAAAAAAGTAAAAGTTTATACCTCACCTAAGACCCTGACTGGATCCAGTAAATCCATATACTCCATCAGACATGTACCATAATTGTCAATAATCTTTTAGACTCAGCTGAAATCAACACCACTAAAATAGTAGTGGAGATTAAAAATTAATAATGTCTTCTCAAATAGCTCTAAGGTAATAATAAAAGTCAAATACTTCTGCAAGGCAAATAGTAAAAGACAGAAGTCTAGAGTGACTCTCCATTCCCTTTCCTGCCTGTTTTCCACTGCCCAAACTAATCACTTTCAATTTCTCAGCAATTTATTTTTTTCACTTAACCCTGTATCTAAATATTATGCTTACACTGTCAACTCTTGATTTTTCCATTTTATGCATCATACACTAACTTGTCACTATGAACAACAGGAATGTACCTTTCACTTTCTTCCCATTACCCCCTTGCAGAATTATAGTCTACTTCCCTTCATTTTCCAGGAGAATCATATGATGTTTGCTTATATCAACATTTCGTACTTATGTCCTTATGCTTATGTAACTATTCCCAGCCATGCTCTATAGTAAATACATGATTTTCTTACTTGTGTATGTCTTGTACTTTACATCAAATCAATTTCTTCATTTTACTTTTGCTTAGGTTTCTGTGCATCAATCCTAATTTGACCTTCAGCTTCTGCTAAATATACATACCCTTAATGTATTTTAAGCTCATTAGGTATTCTATCGTCTCCATCTTCTTGGATTACCTTTTCCAGATCAATATGTCCCACTCCATTCTGGACTGACTGCTATCTTGGTCCCTTGTAACTGCTTTTATTCTGGAATATCCCTTCACTGTCATTTTTTGTTTCTTCAATTAAATGTACTCTTTTAACTGCCCCCTCTTATTTAATGAACACAACTAACAGAGAAAGGAAGTATGTGACATAAGTGTGTGTTTTTTTTTAAGATTTATTTATTTGAGAGAGAGAGAGAGGGAGAGCATGAATGGGGGAGGGCAGAGGGAAAGAATCTCAAGCAGACTCCCTGCTGAGCACAGAGCCCAATGCCAGGCTTTATGTTATGACCCTGTGACCATGAGCTGAGCCGAGACCTGTAGTCCAACACTCAACTGAATGAGCCACCCAGGCACCCCCTGAGATAAGTTGTTTAAGAACAGACATGCCTGAACATGTCTGTATATCCACTCACTTTACTGAAATTTTGCTGGATTTGGAATTTGAGGTTTAAACAATTTAAGCTTCAGAATTTTGAAGTCACAGCTCCATTTGGGAGAAGGAACTGGAAGGTGGCCCCAATTTTCTCTGTATATAAATTTACATAACCCTACTGTTATCCCCAGAGTACTTCTCTTTCCATTTTGCCTAATATCCATAGTCCACAATCCTTTTGATGGAGGGGAGGATATCTGTAGTTTTAGGTGCCTCCTAAATACACTTTGAAACAATCCTGCTCACGTTAAGTTTCTCCCTCCTGCTCCATTGCAGAAATTTGTGGTGCTAACACTACTTGAGCCTTTGGTGGTGTACACAGGTGGTATAAATTGGATTTCTTCTGTTTCCCTACCTGCTACATTAGGCTTCAGATGTCATACATATACAAAATTAGTTACAACTAGTAAGCCCATTCCTACTCTTATTATTCTATCTTTATTGCCTCCTCTCTATGACTGTTGGTGTCAGCCTCTTGATTAATTACTTTATTGCTTAGTATAGTGGAATTGAGAGGAAATGGAAGTAAATTTGTGTATTCAATCTGCCATGCCATCTTAAACAAAAGGTCAACATAGCTTTCTGTGCACAGTTTTTTGTTTTGAAAAATTTCAAAGTTATAGAAAACATTCAAGAATGCTACAATAAATATTCTCATGGCTTCAGTGTAAACTGATTGATAATAAATTGCCATATATGTGCCACCCCATGTGTGTGTGTGTGTGTGTGTGTGTGTGTGTGTGTAAGGTCCTATCTGTTTCAAATTGCAGTAAAGATACTTAAAATAACTTTTAATTGGAGGCTAACTTTAAGATGTACTAAATAACTATCATATGTCCAATTTTATCTTCATTAAACCAAAGTGACATGATTATTATAAAGAAATTAGAGCTGTTTTCTCATTTTATAAAATGATAAAGTTGGAGTAGACAAATTTTTATAGTCTCCCTTAGCTTTCAAATTTTATAATTCTATGAATAATACATCACTTATAATTTTGGAAATGAAATAAATTTGAGTAAAGACAAAGTCATGGAGCAAAATGTTTTATTAAAAGGTTTATTTTTCTACATAAATCCACAATGGCATATTGCTTATAATTGTTTAAATTTTGATATTTGTAATTTATAAATTACACCTGTGTATGCTCTCTAAATCCACACTAATAATGGATGACTTAACTTTGGGTCACCTTATACTATGTGAAAATAACTGCATTTGTATAGATTATTGTATTCTAGAACTAAAGATCAAAAGTTAAAAATCCACAGTATAAGCTAGGATTCAATATCAACTAACTTAGCAGTAAATAAAATCAAATATTGACCATATTACAAAAGAGAAAACACCAATATTAATTTTATATGCATTTAATTCTATAACATTTTCCATTTTAACAAAAGTGTAGTCTTTTTCACTTATTTTACTTGAGTTAAATAACTTTAAGAATATAATAGCTGCATTAATGTCTTTTCATTTTTAATTGATTCTGTTGAATGAGAGCACATTTTCAAAATTATGATCAGCACCATTACTATTGTGCTATAAAGAAATTTGAGTTGAAATGATGGTGTTATTTATTAATTTTTTATAGGAAGCTTTGATCATGGCAAGTATGGACCATCCACACTTAGTCCGGTTATTGGGTGTGTGTCTGAGCCCAACCATTCAGCTGGTTACACAGCTTATGCCCCATGGCTGCCTGTTGGATTATGTCCATGAACACAAGGATAACATTGGATCCCAGCTGCTGCTTAACTGGTGTGTCCAGATAGCTAAGGTAAGTGCCCATCACTTCCCATGGAAATAACTCTCCTGGCTTTCTTTCTCCTATTCTAGAGTAGTATGGATATTGAAAACATGTCTAGTCTTTTAATATACTTAAATAAAATAAATTACTTTTGCTATATTGGAAGATATTTGAAAGTATTTGCATTCAAAGCACAGATTAAACACATGTTAAACATCTTTGGATTATTTTACTGCTAATTGTGTTATATGGACCAGATGCCAAAACAAATAGCTTACTGGTCAGGAGGAAAAAAAAAGATATACCAAATTTGATTGGCTTTTTATTTTTTTATATAATTTAAATAACAAACAAAATCCAAGAAAGCCAAGATTGAATTCTGAATTGTTCCATTTTTAGAGGATTTTATTAAGATGGTATGTACATTCAGTTCTCAGTATTACAGATGATCAAGTTCTAAATATTTTCCTAGACAATTTGATAATTCTCAATTAGTCTTAATGGTTGGGGTTTTTTGGTACAAGGCATGTCATGTAACATACATAAGGGAAGTGGCATGGATTTCAGCACCTGGGGTGATGGGGACGTGGCTGTGTGGTGGGTTAGAGGACACCTACTGCCCTCTGTAGGACTGGTTTTTTCCCACCAGAGTTATGAGCTCTTCCAGTTTTTCAGAGGGGCCAGAATTCTGGATTTTTTTTTTTATGTGACTTCTCCAAATTTAAATCTTGGCTCAAACTTTTGAATTGTTCTGGAAGCCAAACAAAGCGTTTATGTCCTGCTGTCCACCAGTGTGAAATTTCTGGTGTACATTTTTTATATTCAAAGAACCCATCTATGATTATCTATACCAAGAATATTTCTTGAACATTTTCTCCTAGGTAAATAGATCTGAGACGAGTTTTAATTCTCTATTTCAACTTTTATTTACATCAAAATTTGATCTAATGTTTGGTTAATTCTACAGATGTGTTCATCTTTGCATTTGTATAATATAAATGCCAAATGTTAATTTAGTAATTCCAGGCTATTTCTTTTTACAGTCTAAGAATGAATGAAAATTCATTTCCCAAAGTAGAAATGTTAACCCAAAAAAATTATCTGAGGGAAAGGCCCAGTTTAGTTTTATATACCATAAATCTCATTATAGTTTCCTTATGGACCACTTTTATAATTTTTTGACAATTATATAACGAACTCACAACTTAGAGGATTTTTTATGGTAATGAAGTTTGAAATACAACTCTTCAAAAACTGATTTACATATCTAAACTTCTATGAATTATAAGGTGAGCTAAACAGGCAATAGGAGTTTTCAAATCATCCTAGCACTATAGATTTAAACAAAACTAAGTTTCAAATTTCTTTGCTGTTCTATATGTTTCCTGCAGGGTTCTTCATAATTTAGGTTTTGTCCTTAGGGATTCGTGACATTAATATATCATTTATGCAAGGCTGTACACCCTAGTAATAGAAACTACTTTGAGTTCCCAGAATTATCACACTGTTTTAAACCATTTTGCCTTTGTGAATGCCAGCTTTCTACTTAGAAATCTTTCCTCATAGCTTCTTGATCACATAACATGATCTTTTCCATCCATCAACACTGATTGGGCTTCCTCCCCTTACAGTACCTTCCCTACTCAACCTTTTTCTCCAAACAGAAGCAACTTCTTCTGCTTCTGTATTGGTTTTGGTCATTGGTATCTTGAACACATTTTTATTATGTAAATGTTATACTACGTGTTTATATAACTATCTGACTATATGGCAAGTTTATTTAGTCACTAACCTTTTAATAAATGTCTGTAGACACCTCCCATGTGTCAGGTATTATGCTGCCTAAAGTGATTAGGGGCAAATAACATGGGCGTGGGCCTGGTTGTCTTTAATGGCATGAACAGTCAACAGATAAAACAAATATAGGATGATAATTAATTCTTTTGTTCATATTTTGAAGAAAAATAATTACAGGAGAGACTTAAGGCAGACCCTGTTGAGTCCTAGGAGAGAAGAGTTCGCTTATGGGAGGAAATTGAGGCAGAGGAAAGATTCCACAAGACCCCGATGGATATGGTGACTGTGTAATTTATCATCCAACTGGGACAATTTTAGGAGTGAAAGAAGGCGCTACCACTAGTTCCACCAAGACAGCAGGCACACTGGTGTCCTAAACAGAACCAGATGTGTGGTAACCCTGTGTGGCATGAAAAGTTTGGATTTTACTATAAGTACACAGTAGGTATTGAAGCATTTTATGTTCTAAGGAGATCATGCCGGTTTATGTATAGAGATGAGATCAAGGCAATCCGAGAATGGAAATGAAGCTACCAGTCAGAAGTCCGGGGGTAATGAAAATAAGGAGAAGTAAATAGGATTAGGATATATTTTTAAAATAAATATAGGCATCTGAATACTGATCCGTTGTGGGGGAGTATGGTGGTGCTGTTTCCTGAGCTGGTGAAGACTGAGGGATTGAACATAGTTGTAGAAAAAAATTCAAGAGTTCGGTTCCAGACATGGCAAATTGCAAAGGTTTATTGAACGTGGCAGTGAAACTTCCAGTTAGGTAGTTGAATTTGGTTGGGACTCTCAAGATAGACTGGAGTTATAGGTATTTAAATATATGGGAAAATTTGTGATTATCTAGCTACTGACTCAGTCTGATTCATATTTCTTCCTAGCACCGAAAATTGGTATAATAGCCATTCAATAAACATTTAGTAAATATTTTAACTCAAAAAGAAAATGAAAAATATCTACACGTTAGGAGGAAACCCATCCTTTGTCTTTTTTCCTAGTTCAGGGACAGAATTGTGTAGTGGAAACAGCATTAGGATCAGAAGGACCTACATTAGTATGTTGGTGATCACTTTTAAGTTTGGTGAGTTTGAGTTAGCTTTTTTGAATTTTCTTTCTCAGCGTATTAAGAGTTCATAATCACTCCTTTTTTTTTCTTATTTGCAAAATAAGCATAATGGTATCTACCTCTGGTAGGCTGAAACTCCCTGCCCCCAAAGATGTTAAGTCCCATCCCCAGCATCTGTGAATAAGTTACTATACATGTTAAAAGGGAATGTGTGAATGGTACTAAATTAAGGATCTTGAGATGTGATTATCCTGGATCATCCAGATGGGCCCAATGTAATCTAAGAATCCTTATAAGTGGGAGTAAGTAAGATAAAAAAGTTGGGAGCAGATCTGGAGTGATGTGCTTTGAAGATGGAGAAAGGGACCACAAGCCAGAAAATAGAGTCTACCTCTAGAAATGAAATAGATTCTCTCTACAAGGTCCAGGCCTGCTACACCTTGATTTTATTCCAGTTTATAAACCAATTCAGGACTTCTGATGTCCACAGCTGTAAGAAAATAAATTTGTATTGTTTTAAGCCATTAAATTTGTGGTAATTAGATACAGCAATAAAAAACTAATATGCTTCCTCACAATGGTTTGCAAAGATTAAATAAAACAGCCCAATGCAAGTTCTCTGACTCAGCTCCTAGAACATGGAGTCTTTAAAAACAGTCTCCTTTATTAGCTATAGGTTGAAAGCCTCAAAACAGAGAATTATTTTTAAAATGTCTGCAAAATATGAGTAAGATTGTCTTAGTAAACACAAGTACTTCACAAATCACTATCCCAGTAACTTAGAAGCTTTTTCTTTGTTTTCAATTCTCACCAAGAAGGCTCATGAAAGTAAGCATCATAATTGCCCCAAGACCCACTTTGCTTTTGGCTGCATCCTTTCTTTCACTGATAAAGCTGGAAGGATTGGAGACGATACTGTAAAATGATTGATGTATATTTGTGTTATAACATTCCTATGGAAAATACAACAGTAGGTAGGAGAATAATAATTATAGCTAACATCAAGCAGTTCTTTCTCATAACCCTGAGATCATGACCTGAGCCAAAATCAAGAGTTGGACACTTAACCACCTGAGCCACCCAGGAGCCCTTAGACACTTGAGATTTAAATCACAAAGGAGAATATCTGTGGTTTTTAGGAAAGATTCATGTATTTATTCATCTAAAAAAAATCAAGTTATGATGTAGCAGGTACTGTCCCAAGATCTAGGATTTCGAGAAAGAGTAAATCCTTCTATCACAGTTTTTATATTCTATTGGGGAAGATAGATAAAAAAACCAAGTAAACAAAAATATTGCCTCATATGGTGACAGATGAAAGAGGGTGCCATCCATTAGTATTTTAGGGCAGAATTTAAAAGGAAGTAGTAATCTGTTCCTCTTTTAGGTCTACCATTTATCATCTGTATGACTTCGCCAAATTCCTTAATATCTCTAAATCTGTTTCCTCATCTATAAAATGAGCAACAGCCTCCATTCGTCCAGCTGTTGTGATGGTTAAATGAGCTCATACCTTAGCTTTGAACATTTGCTACCAAAGCTTTAGTACTTAATATGTCATTATAATATTAAGTAAAATTATAATACATTTTTTAATATTTATTATCATCAAAACAATGTAGACATGACTTCTACAGAAAGGCAGTGTATGTAACAGAAAGAATATCAACCATAGAGAAATACAATCTGGGTATAAATTCTAGTTCATAGTTGTGAGAACTTTGAGACCCATTTTTCCGTTTTGCTAAATGAGAATACTTGTGCTTATATAAAATGAAACTAAGCTATGTTTATCAAATTTGAATTAATAAATAAATAGGAGCAACTGATATTAATCTGAAAAATTAGAAGGTTCTACAGAACAGGAATATATATATATTTCTTTATTCATTTTACTCATTTATTATATTCCTTTATTCATTTGTACTCATTTATTATTTTACTCATGAATATAGCAAATTTCCTTTGAGACCCTACTTGTTTATGATGGTGAAGGAAAAGAGATTTTGGAATTAAAAATATCTAGCTTTGAATCTCAACTACCAATCATTAGCTGTAAAATTTTTGGCAAGTTTTTTAAACTCTCTCAACTTCCTTATCTAAACATCAGGATAACAATATTTAGTTCATAGAGTTATAATCATAACAATTAAATAAAATAAAATCTGTCATTATATTAATATATTGCCTAACACATAGTATTGCTCAATAAATATTGGCATTGTGGGTTTTGGTTTTTTTTTTTTTTGGTTGCTTGGTTTGGTTTGTTTTTTTTAATCACGCAGAACAGTGTTTGGGCTAGCCATTTCAGAAGAAGATTGCTATACCTTTGTACAATTAAAGAGCTCACTTGAAATTTTTTTCCAGGGCAAAATACAAATCTGCCCTGGAGTTTTTCCATCATTAACCCCATGTTAAATGAAAGTGAATTTGATCAGAGATAACAAATTAGAGGAACATTACATTAATTTTTTTTTCTAAATTAAAATTATTCCAGCTTGGTGCTCACTTATCATTGTTGGTCAGAAATTCCATTTTAATCATGTATTGGGAGGTCCCCACAAGGATTCTTCTAGGGATATTGAAGAATCTGATGAGAAACATATGATGCTCCAGGGAAGTACAAATCAGAACCACAATGAGATACCTCCTCACACCAGTCAGAATGGCTAAAATTAACAAGTCAGGAAGCGGATGTTGGCAAGAATGTGGAGAATCCACACTTACATGGGAATGCAAGCTGGTGCAACCACTCTGGAAAACAGTATGGAAGTTCCTCAAAAAGTTGAAAATAGAGCTACTCTGTGACCCAGTTGTTGTACTACTAGGGATTTACCCCAAAGATACAAATGTGGTGATCCAAAGGGGCACCTGCACACCCCAATGTTTATAGCAGCAATGTCCACAACAGCCAAACTATGGAAAGAGCCTAGATGTCCATTGACAGATGAATGGATAAAGAAGATTTGGTATATATACACAATAGAATACTACTCAGCCATAAAAAAAAAAATCTTGCCATTTGCAATGGCATGGATAGAACTAGAGGGTATTATGCTAAGTGAAATAAGTCAATCAGAGAAAGACAATTATATGATCTCACTCATTGTGGAATTTAAGAAACAAAACAGAGGATCATAGGGGAAGAGAAGGAAAAATAAAACAAGACGAAATCAGAGAGGGAGACAAATCATAAGAAACTCTTAATCACAGGAAACAAACTGAGGGTTGCTAGAGCGGAGTGGGTGGGAGGATGGGGCAACTGGGTGATGGGCATTAAGGAGGGCATATGACGTAATGAGGACTGGGTATTATATAAGACTGATGAATCAATGAACTCTACCTCTGAAATTAATAATATACTATATGTTAATTAATTGAGTTTAAATTAAAAAAAAGAAATATATGATGCTTGGCAGACAGGGACAGTCTCTACTTTTCTGACCTTCATAATTGGTACATAAAGGTGCTCCTTGTTCAGCTTCATGGAAACAGAGCTCTCCAATCTCTAGTATCTTAAAGTAGTTTGCTGTGTATACAAAAGGAAAGGAAAGCAATAGAAAAATTACATGGAAAGGATCCAGTCCAGAAAAGTTACTTTGTAGAGGTGGTGAATGTTTAAGAAAAATTAATATCAGAACTTGTTGAAATTTTGGCATAACAAGGAGCCCTGGAAGATTATCTCATTCAGTGATTAAAAAAAAAATGTTTAAGGCATGCAATTGTTTTAAGTGAAATCTTATACTTGAAAATCTAAACAAATAAAACCAAGCCATAACTACAGCAGCAGATAGCATTGAGAGGGCTTCTTGGGACTCGAAGGTTCCTGGGATCTTCACAGAGACCAACTTGAAGAGCATCTGATGAGCTTGTGTTGAAGATGGGGAAACTGAAGCCCAAATGGTCGACAGAGTCCATTTAAGGCCACAGTTCTTCTTAGTCACAAAGCCAGGATCTGAATCCATGTATCACCCTGGCCCCCCTGGTGTCACCAGACACCCCAGCCTAGATCAACTAACAGCCAGCACCCCTTCCCCTGGCTCTGTAAGATTTGTGGATTCCTTGTTTACAATCAGTGAAATAACTGCTACAGTATTAGTTAGTCTAACAGATCATATGGCTCTTGTGATAACTTTTATGATGTAATGAACTTTTGTAATGTAATGAACTTTTCCCCCTATAGGATATTAAATGAGAGGCAGCTAGATTTTTACCTCCACGTACTTTTGTGTTTTCAGTTTACCTTCCAAGGGTTTCTTTTTTTTTTGGCTTTTTTTCAAATCTCTCTTTTCCACCGATAGTTTTCCCCTCTCCATCTTTATATCAGAAAGTCTAATAACATTGCAGCCTCCCAAATTGGTGATAAAGCACCTGGCTGAATTTGAATCATATTTATCCCCTCCCTTAAACAACCTCATGCTTTTTATTTATGTGCCAAATTCTCATTGCCTTAAAGGAGGACAATATAAAAGGGGTAGTGAGGGATAAGAGAGACTCTCAAATGTACCAGATGAAAATGAAGTTTATTGATGCAGTTTCTAAAGCACAGGTCCCAGAATTGCAATGAGGTCTTAATTGTTTCCTGGGGTTTGCATGAAATATGAAGGCCTCTCACAGTCATCGTAGGTTGTTTCTTGTCTAACCTATAAAATAGCAAGCTTCCCTTTTGCTTTGCTTTGCCTGTGGCTTTGTTTGGCATGCTGAGCAACTCTAATTCAGCTTGGAAGTTACTCTATTCTAGAAATGGCAAAGTTTTCATTCAGTTACCATACCCATCCAGAAAGTAAAGAACTTAATTTCTTTACTGTAAATGTATGTGTTAGCTGGTACTTTTAATGTACTTTTTTTTTTAACAGAAAAGTGAAAGCTGTGCAACCCAAAAGGATTAAATTGTACTTCATGTGTGTAAAGTGTTTGCAATTCCATCTATTAGTCATGACTATGTGAAGCTTGGTATTGTAGCAGCTTTTAGGAGCATAGTGATTTTCTCAAATGCAGATTCAAAGTAGCAGGACTGGTATATCTACTTCATGGCTCCCCTATGGCTTTTTTTTAAATTTTTATTGTTATGTTAATCACCATATATTACATCATTTGTTTTGGTGTAGTGTTCCATGATTCATTGTTTGTTCATAACACCCAGTGCTCCATGCAGAATGTGCCCTCTTTAATACCCATCACCAGGCTAACCCATCCCCCTCCCCTCCTCCCCTCCAGAAACCTCAGTTTGTTTTTCAGAGTCCATCATCTCTCCTGGTTCGTCTCCCCCTCTGACTTACTCCCCTTCATTTTTCCTCTCCTGCTATCTTCTTCTTTTTCTTTTTTCTTAAAATATGTTGCGTTATTTGTTTCAGAAGTTTTGTTTCTAAAACTGTTGAGTTAGATGGGTGTTATAACATTGCTCTCAGGAAGTTGTGATATATATTCATGATCTTTTAGATGTATGCATGCAATGCCATTTTTCCTAGATTTCAAGATGTTTACAGTAATTCAGAGAGATAGGACTTGCCTTTTGCTGCACCTGGGAGAAACAAGGGATGAGGACCTCAAATGATTTGGCTGAAAACAGAAAAAACATATTGAGACTGAGGGCAAAACAAAAATTTACTTCCTCTACACCTGCCCAATTCCTTCTCCAGATAGCATTAAAAAAAAAAACACAAAAAACAAACAAAAAAAAAACTTTTTTATTTTGAAATAATTATAGATTCATAGAAAGTTAAAAAACAAATTTAAAGAGGGTTTCCACGTTGCCTTCACCCAATTTCCCCAGTGAGACCATCTTATATAACACAATATTGCAACTGGGAATTTGGCATTGATTGGTGCAATCCACAGAGCTTATTCAGATTTCCCCAGTTTTACATGAAAGCTGTGAGCATCTGCATGCGTGTAATTCTAAGCAATGTTATCACATGTGTTGATTAATATAACCACCACCGCAGTCAAGACACAGAACTATTTCATGACCTCATGCCATCCCTTTATAACCATACAAAAATTGTACTCTCAAGTCTTGTTGAGGTCTATATTTGTAATAATGACTTATTTTTCAGACATTTTTTGAACTTACTGTTTTTAACACATTACAATGGACATATCATACTCTGAACACTAAATCTAATTCTAGCATTAGTAATTTGGTAGAGTTTTACTTCAAAGGCTATCCTCCATAGATTTGCACATATAAATTCTAGAACAGTGGCTGTAAAGAAGAATTGGGTTCTGTGTTATTGACCTAGGAGGGACGCAACAGTCAAAATGTAGTGTTAGATTCTCTTACAATTACTTAGTGGGAACATCTACACTCCTACTTACCATAGGAAAGTGGTTTAGCAGGTCACTGGCTGCAGAAGAAAGATAGCCCAATCAAACCCAAAGGGCATGGAGCCAGAAGAGAAGAAAATTAGGTTAATAATGAAGACTAAAGGAGAGAAAGCAGCTAAGGTTTTATGCCAATCTTCTACTGTCTAAGAAAGTTCAAAATTTAGAATAATGCTAGTTAGTATTATACATGATGAAATGAATATACACAGCTTGTATGATATGTGTAACAAACATAAAGAGACATATTATATATAGCTGGGTTTTTTATATAACTTTAATATAAATATATTAGTGAGAGGAAATTATGTTTTAAATATAGAATAATTCTATGTAGTTGAAATTCCACAATATCCAATTTAATATGTACATGTGGAAAAGAGCATAGGATGGGGAGATCCATTATTGTCATGATTAGAAATAATAGGTTAAACACTATTTGTACAAAATTTCCCTTTCTATCATCTAAATTTGGTGGATAAAGAAGAGCTTGGTGGCAGATGTTTGTTATTTTTCATCAGGCTAAGGTGAGAGTGGAACAGAATATGTGTGTAGTTGTGAAAAGGAAGGGTGAGCCGAGTGGTTATGAACACATAAAAAAAGAGTGGCTATGGGTCAAAGATTTTATCCTTCATTAAGAATCCTTTTCCTTAGCTCAGTATCTACCCCATCACAAAATGAACAAAGGATGAGCTTAATGACAGTCATCTATCAGCTAGCCACATTTTAAGCTTCAGGATCATGCTATTCCCAATGCTCCATGCCTTGACAAGGCTAATTGTATAATTACAACACTACATCACCCACTCCTGGTGCACTTTCACTGGCAGGGACCAGAACTGGGGATTCTGATGATTATTGCCCCAAGCAAGCACATTAGCATGAATATAGTTTACTAATGGGGCTCCTCTATTAGAGACTGTAGTATATAAGGCTTAAGCCAAGGATTTTGTTATGAAGTCTCTTGTAGATTAAATGTCAGACTGAATTGAGCTTTAAAATTAGAATCATTTTATTTTTTAAAACAAAATGAATGATTCCCCTATATTTTCATATTCTTTCTAGTATGTATGTAGTTGCCAAAGTTATTATGCTAAAATGAAATCGAATTTATAAGCCTTTCACCAAGGATGCATTAAGTGCTAAATAAAATAATATCCTTAAGCTAATTCATATGTAAGGTTAAAGAATTCCATAAAAATGTAACCAATATGGGTCAAGACAGAGGAACTTTTGTGATACCAAGACTGTTCTTAATCTGGGTGCTGGTACTCAATTTATGAAATATAAATATATTATCAAAACACTTTAAGAGTCTAGTTGTTTATGTTTTGCTTTTAAAATTTCCGATGGCTACATCTTTAAAGATTTGGCACATCAAGTCAGAGCATCAACCTGAAATGACTCTGTTTCTATTACAGACTGGAGGCATGTATGGCAATCCCTAAAGCAAGAGTGTACAGCCAAAGTCCCTTCATTGTGGGCTTGAAATTTTTCATGAATTGCCCCCAGTCCCTGGTATGCAACCAACCTTGGCTGGTGCTGATCAGAACTTTGTGGAACAGGTTGTCCTTGCCATCCTTTGGTTTCATATACATTGGCAATGACAATTCACAGCAGTAACAGTAATAGAATAACAATCCATGATGTTAACTATTATTATCACTCTTATTATTGTCCATATTATCCCCATTGTACATGGAAACAGCAAGACTTAGAGAGGTGACTTGTTCAAGATCATGTAGCTAATGAGCAAGGAGGTGTTTATCTGGCACAGTCTGCTCCTCAGCTTGACCTGAGCATTTCCACACACTGGCTCTCTCAGGCCACTGTATTGTACAACTCCAGGGCCAGGGCAAGGCAGTGACCTCAAATGGATCGTACCCATGCCTAACTAGGTTTCCATCTTCATTAGGTAATTGAAGGAAATATTTCTTATTTCCCATGAGAAACAGTAAAATTTAAAGTATAAAAACTGACCTACATCAGGTACCTTGTACCTTAATTTTGTGGAGAATGTGGGAGAGCACACTTAATGGATGTCAATAGAATGACTTGGTCACTTCTAGAATCACCATCTTTGACAGCTACTCTTGTTATTATCCTCCAAAAATTTTTTCTATTAAAACATAATTAAATGGGCTGATAGTTTATTACATTACTACCTTTACCTGAGAACATGCCTGGTATGTGACACTTACGGACTATCATTATATCAAAATGTCTCTATGTAGTGGGACTTCAGTCGTGTAGCTTCTTACAATAATATGCCCATTCTTATTGTCCTGTTACAAGTACCCATTGTCTTTTTCACAGCTGCCCCAGGGTATCTGGCCACAAATTCCTCACAATTTCATCAGTCACTGAGGTAGTAGAAACCTCTTTCTTTCTTTCTTTCTTTCTTTTTTTTTTTTTTTTTTTTTTTAACTTGCATTCCCCAAAAGACTGGCTTGGAAAAACGTTATTGAAAACTTCTTTTAAATCAGATTCAAGATATTGCAACAGTGCCTGCTAGAGTCTGTCAATGTTTCCATTATAAACCTATATTTTCCAGGTTTATTACTTAGCTGTAAAATTTTCCTGTGGACTGTGATACAGAATACAGAATTTTAGCCCAAAGCAATTTTTATTATCATCACTCAAATATTGAGATTTTTCAAGTTATGATCGTTTTTAAAAATGCCACAAAAAACAAATACTTTAGGGGACACCCATTTTAAATCCTTTATAAAATGCAACATTAAAAACAATTTGTTCCTCATAAGAAAAGAAACAAATAACTAGACTCTCAAGGCCTGAAGGGGAAATTTTGTGAGCCCACATGGATTTATTTCCTTATGATTTGGGGGCTAATTTGATACTTAGATTGAGATTTTTAATATTACTACAATAAGCTTTCAAGAAATTGGTACCATATGGGTCTGAAAGAAATTGGATTGTAGGCAAGGGAGAATCACAATAAAGATTGAAAATTCAACCCACAGAAACAGTATTCTCAAAGCGACTGATGTTGCTGCCTTTTGAGATAGTGTTGTGTTTTTGTTTTGTTTTGTTTCCCCTACTGGTGAGTCTTAGAAAGGCTGATAAACAGTTTATAAACTGTGAAAACATTGGGCGGACTACAAGAATCAGGAATTTTATCAGCAAATCAGCCCCCATTACAACTTAATTGAATTTCTTGTCAACAGAAATTGCTACATTGGAAGTTCTAAATTTTTCTATCCCCAAAATGCATATAACACTGGCAGGAAAAAATATGGATTCTTCATACTGCCAGTTTGCTCTTCCACATCTCTGATTAAGAGGGATTTAACAGGAAAGTACTACATGGGTATACTCCTCCCTGTTGGGACTGAATGAATTTAAAAACTTCTACTTTGGGTGAGATATGTCAGTTAAATTAGGTGTACTTTATATCTTCAAAGAACTGTGATTTCAGGATTTAAAAGGAATCACTCCTGAGGGAGTTCAGTTCATTAATAATTCTAAAGCACTTGAAAACACATTCTTGGTTGTGTAAAGAGGGAACCTGTATTTAAGTATAATGGGGAGAAACCTAGATAGAAATTTTATTACTTTGGTCACTCTTCAGTCAAAGCTACTGAATAATGTTCCCAATTCCCTAAAGTAGATGGAATAAAATTGAAAATACAAATTTTTAGGACAACCTCTGACTTGCTTCCTGTTTTCACTAATATATAAATATAGTATTGGCATTCTATTAAGTTCTATCTGTATCTTAGCAAACATGGCCTGGAGGATAGGAGGGGTAGGTGTGGAATCATTAGACTTCTTATACTAGTCATAACAAAGTGACTTTACATGTATATCACTGGCAGGCATAAAAGGTAAATTCAAATTCTTTATAAGTTGAAATTATGAAAGAAAATTAAAGGTGCTAGTCTAAATGCACATAGATGTCAGAAGGGACGTTGCCATTGAAATATGGGCATTTAAGATCTTTTGCTAGTTTCTTCCTAACCAGGAGGACAAACTGCAAACATCTGAATAAAAGGATGCAGGGACAATGCTTAGGAGGCTACTTAAACATTTGCATGAGAAATAAATGATAATCTAAACAAAGACTATGTTTACGATGTCCCTCTCTCTTTTTCTCTATCTCTGTCTCTGGGTCTCTCTAACTCTCTCTTCTCTTTCTATTGGAGGTATTCTATTCACTACTTATTCACCTGATAGCCTTCCCAGCTTGGCTCACATATCATATTGAATATTTAGAAGTATAGTAACCCAAATTAGCAAAAAACACCTAGTTAGTATTTATCCCCAAAGACACAGAAGTATAATATAGCCATAAAAAGAGCTTCAGCAAGTCCTGCGAATCACAATTCCATGGAATGCAGTCAGACTAACAGGGAAGGAGAGAGGAATGGGAAAATTGGGATGAAGTCAGGATCCAAGGAGCGCCTTCTCCCTTCTCTTCCATTTGACAGTGGCACAGCCAGCAACCCAGAGCAGAGAGGTATCTTTCCTCGACTGTTTTAGAGGAAGAGTGTCTAGGGGAAGCCAAAAAGGACTGCTTCATTTTGATGCCCCCGCAATCAGGCATTGAGGGAACTATTCCAGCAACCTGCAGGCCATGTGCTATGTTTGTCTTTCTGCCTAAGGCACTCACCAATTATAATTGTGCTATACATGCTATAAATGTATTCCAATCTCCCTTCCGGAGGTGAGAGCAAAGGACTTGGAGAATGCTTTCTGTGCTCCACTTTATTAAAGAGGATGAAGAGTTCCTAGGTGGAGTGAAAGTAGTAATCTAAGAAGAAACCCAGAAAATCAAAAGAATCTAAGTCATGGGATCAATATCAATATTAAAAAAATAATAATAAAAAAATGTGGACCCTCCCTCCACCATGGATCACATCCTTAAATTTGGTTCAGTTAATCTTTCTAAAATTCAGGCTTCTCGTTTGTAAAATGATGCTAATAGAAGTACTTACCTGATAGAGTTGTGAATGTCAACATAACTCACAGGTCAGTTAATGTATGTAAAGAATATAGTTTAGTACAAAGGCTGCTGGAGTGAGGGCTTAATCATGCCTTCTACTTAGAACTTGATGAGCTTCACAATGATCATACTGATGAAAATGATATATTTAACAATTAAAACAAACTAGTGTTGAAAAGAAAAAGAAGAAAATATGCATCTTTGGGATTATAACAGCTATAAGCATTAGTACTTATTTCAGTGGACAAGGGCCTGATGAAGAACATTTTCTGTGCTATGGATTCACAAAACCAGTTTCAACAATAACTTTGGTACTCATTTAAGCCTTGCAAGGGAAAAGGGAGGCTACAGGATGTGAAAAGAACACTTAGTAGCATGCTGTCTTTCAAAGCAACCAAATTTAACTGTATGTCATGGTGAAACAAATAATACTGTTAAAATAACAGAGCTGTATCTTCAAGACTTGGACTTTGACGTCTTGAATTGGAAATTAAAAGATAGTCTATGGAGACACAAAAGGCACTTTGATTTCTTCTTACTATTTTATTTTGAAAAGAAAAAAGGACTTTGGAAGTGAACAATTAACTATATAGATGGAATCCAAGAGCAGATTTTAACTTCTTTAAAAAATTTAATGGCTTATCAAAACTCTGGGGTCTTGATGAAGAAATAGCCTATATCTTTTGAGAACCAAGCAAAATGCATTTTGCTGGAAATTCCTATTTTTGAGTAAAGAGACTTTAGAGAAATACTAAATAAATACTCTACCCCCCACCGTCCCCCCACCCCTGAAAAGGGAAGTGCAAGTGTACCAGTTTCTTAAATATAATCACAAAAAAGAGGCAGAAAATTGACCTTTCCTTCCAGAAATGAATATATATATATAGTAAGTAATGAATAATATATATGTATGAATAATAAATAATATGAAGATTTAAATTCATACATGTATAAATTTAAAAGAATAATCATGAAAAAGATGTTTAAAATCTTTTGGAAAAAATTATTCTCCAGAGATCCTGTTTAGGATTCAAAGCTAACTATACTATATCACTATACAATAACACTAGTAGTGTTGTCCACTATAACACTAACTATATATATTTCTCATGTCCCAATAACTCTGCGGTGGAAAACAAAACAACACACAAAAACAATTTTAAAAAACTTTTCATTTATCTAACCAGATAGTGAAATTGCTCTCTTAGAAATAATCAGTGACGAAATCCAAAGATAATTTTCCAGTTCTTATCAAAACCTCTCTGAAACATTCATCAGTCTGACCTGTTGCAATTCCTTTTGCTTAAAAGCTTTTTGGGGAAAAAATATCATTCTCCAGTGACCCTATTCAGGACTCAAAACTCAGCTTAAATGCCATCCTCTCCTTAAACATTATCCAGTTCCTTCTCTGCTCCCACCAGATGTTGGCCCCCATCTGGATACCGTCCTAGGATGAAAACATTTCATATATTCCATTGCATTGTAGTTATTTGTACAAATTTTTCTTCTCTACCAGACTATGATTTGCAAAGAGTAGATACTATGTATTCTTCAAGTTTGTGATCTACCAGCCAGCACAATATTTACTGCAGAGTAAGGGCCCAAAAGAAGTATATAGTGAATATATGCTCTTATATAGAAAAGCAGGTGGATCACAGACAATATTTAGGGCACAGGTATCTTTACAATAATACTTAGGGAATGGATAATAAGCAAAATGAGCTTGAATTGTTAATAATAAGGCTGTAAATTTGATATTAGCCGTATCTCCAAGACTTACTAGACTGGGACTTCACAGGCATTTTGCATGACTTATGGATATTTCAAGGATGTGTACAAGAAAACAGCATATAAAATCAGGGTCAAGTGATGAAGCCTGGCACAAACTTGAAAATAACATTTGCACAAAAGCTCTAGACAGAATGAGTTGAGGCTATGTGAAGCGCAGGTAGTGAGGGAAAACATTTCCTCTTCATGGTGCCTCGGTCTTGGGGAGGATCATCTTCACACTGGGAAGGTTAGAGGAGACACAGGAATAAGGCATTGAAACAGACAGATGAAGAGATAGACTGAGTCTCTTAGTCCTTTAAATGACTTCAGGTGAATTGTATTCCAGAGATTTGTAGTGTGCTCTTGGAACCCTAACCAGAATTCCTGAAGTGTTACGGAAAGCAGGAAGGGAGCCAGAAAACTTTAAGTGTGTGAATGATTAAAAGAAAAAAAAGTTTTAAATTCAGACTATGAAGGCAAACTATATCTGAGTCACTAGTTAATAAACAGATGGTTCTGACTACTTAGGTAAGGAAAGATTGCACAAACAGACTCAGATGTGCTCCTTTAAAACAAATCAAAGCCACAGGTTTATTAGATGGGTGAATCAGAAAAGTTCTACAGACAACATATCTCTTAATCTCAGCAAGGCATTTGTGACGTTTTTACAATTGATAAGAACATGAAAAGTTGTGGGATAATTAAGAGTTTTCAACGCTGACGTGGTAAGAATAATCTTGCCAAATAGCTTTGATTAATACACCAACATCAACCTGGGTGACTGTGGTAGTGTTTTAGAGAATTTTATTCTTAGCTCCATTAGGTCAAACGTTTGACTGATTACATGGGTGAAGACTTAAGGTATGCTTTAAATCAGATAAAGCTGGCAGGGATTGATAACTTTTTAGATGACAAAATCGAGGGTTCCTCCATGTGTCTGGAGTCAGTACTCTGAAAAAGTGAACATAAAATTCAAATTCTTATTTTGTTTCATATAGTCAGTGCACACAGTCACATGGGGAGAACTGCTTCAATAGTAATGCATATTAAAGAGTCAATGGTTCTTAACTGCACAAGAGTCATGAACTCAAAATAATTTAAAGGAAGTTTATAGGCTTTCTGCCCTAAAACATGCACATATTCATATTCACATTAAATACATAAGGATCACAGATTTCCTGGACATCACACCTGGTACAACACAGGTTCTAAGAACCCCAGATAAAGAATCTTTTGATAGGAGTACCTTGTTGCAGTACTTCAAAACACTATTTCACACTTGGCCCTCCTTAACGAATAAACAATGTCCAGAATAACAGGGTTTGCTGGCCTTCTACAGATTGCATTCATTAATACTATGCTTATTTCTGGGTCAAATTTAGGTATAATGAAACTAGACTGGTGAATAGTCAGAGAACGTTATCATATGAGGAACACCTGAGGAATTTTATAGCCTAGGAAAGACACCCCCAATAAGGGATACAATAATTGTGTTTAAGATTTTTGAAGAGTTGTAACTTAGAAAAAGAGTAAAATTATTCTGTCATCTGAAATTTGGTGGAAAAAAAGGCCAAGGGACTAAATGACAGGAAGGCCAATTAAATCTTTACTGTATAAGGAAGATACACTTAATATTTGGATTCATGTAAAAATAAAATGGGATGCTTCATAAAGTCATGATCTCTCTGTCAGTGGAAGTAATCAGAGAAAGTCTACATTATTTCCTGCCCGATCTGTTGTGAAAGAGATGTCTATAGTGGAGAAGGGATTACTGGATTATCTTCAAGGCACATTTCAAATTTGAGATTCTGTGATCTAATTACATATTGTAAAGAATACTAAGTGACTAAAAAGTTCATGATTATTTTTGTTGAGAACAGTATACAATAAACCAGTGTGGATACCCATTACTGATGTTTCTGTATCTGCCTTAATTTATATCTGTTAGTCTTCATTTTCATTAAAATTTCTCAGATTATATTTTGAAAGATCATGGTAATTTTCTAATGCAAACACACAGAAAACCCCCCCTTTTTTTGTTTCCCCTGTCAAAATGGAGGCATTTAAAAAAAATCTCATATTTTAAAGAAGTATTTTTTTAAGTTGTCCTTAACAATGATGAGAGAAAAAAAAATTAGAGAAATTTACAGAGAAGTTGCCTTGGTATTATAACTCATTACACATTGATAAAATATGAAATGAACTTCCATTTGACTTGTGTTTCATTACTTTTCTTAAAGCCTGTAACTCAATTCAGTCTTTCTTTTATGTGGTACAGGTATGAATTTTAAATTCACTGAAGAATTTTTAATGCTGAGTTGGACTTTGATGTTATATTTGGAAACTATATTTATCTTGATATCAAAGAATATACTTTAAGGAAACATACTTTCTTCAACCCCCTTCTCTTTTTTCCTGCATAGAAGTTATAGTAACATAAAAGCACTTACAAATCTAAAGCTTTCTTTTTGACAAGAAATGATTTAAAAATGAGGGGCCTGACTTAAGAAAGTGAATAATTTAATGTTTTATACCTCTAAGAAATGCTTTCCAAATTATCTTATGCCTCTACCTCTCTCATTGCAAAACTATATGGTTTTAAAATATCCCTCCTCTTAAAAATTTTTTAAAGAAACACTTTTTTACTCTTTTGAGAAATTTCAACTAATTAAAGAAATTTCCAAGCAAATTGGGCTTGACATCTTCCAGAAATTACCTTTTATATCCTCTGCTCTGTTTATGAGCATCATCATTAACCATTGTAGTAGATGGAGAAATACATAGCATCTTT
Organism: Callorhinus ursinus; assembly: GCF_003265705.2. Taxonomy (NCBI): domain Eukaryota; kingdom Metazoa; phylum Chordata; class Mammalia; order Carnivora; family Otariidae; genus Callorhinus; species Callorhinus ursinus. The sequence continues at coordinate 23,704,893 of NW_027397064.1, forward strand.
ACCATTGAACTAGTTGAGAAAATGGTGAGACCCTGGAGAATGTCAGGATCTTGGTACCCAGAAGTGGGTACAAACTATTGGAAAAATTTGTATCTCTTTAATTTTAGTTTTAAACTAACTTCCAGTGTAATTTTAAAAAGCTGAAAAAGGTTTCACTCTTTAAGTGCATACAGTTTCTGGTATTTCATCTTTAGACTTTAATGAAATTTGCATTGCTACATCTGCAGAATAAAGAAAAACCTTATCCTTAATATGAAAACTTCCATCACAGAGATCTTCTTCCTGCTCTACCGTATTTGGTTGGGAGGAGGGCCAAGTGAGAGAGAGAGAGTTGGTGTTATGGTACACCGGGAGCCAAAGCACCCCAATGCTCATAGGGATTCTCCAGGAACCCATCAGAGCCCTGCAAATTCAGTTAGCTGTAGGCCAAAGTCATAATATGAGGGTACATATCTCAGCTCCTTAGTTCTTTATTTCCCCCATTCTTTGATGGCTGGCTTCTCTTTGATTTTCTTCTCTGCTGCTTTTCTTAATTTCAAGAATTCTGCAGCTATCTCCGCTGATAGTGCATTTTTCTTCCTTGCCTTCCGGATTCTTACTCTGGCTGTCCCTGGTGCTGCTCATCTTCCTATACTATCCAACCATTCTCTTAGGCATCTCTGCACACTAGGTCCAGAGAGCAAGACTTTTCTAAGGCTTACTTTCCAAGTTACGGTTGTGCTGTCTGAGGACCTATCTCTTCCCCAGTTACTGGCACACAGAATGTCCACTGCCTGAGTTGAGGGGACCTCAGCTTTCACAATCTAGAGTTGGTTGGTTGGTTGGTTGGTTTCCATATCTAATGGCCTCTATCCACTAGTTTTAACAAAATAAATTATAATACACTTAAAGTCCTTTATAGGCGCAGATATGGGAAATGATGGGAATGTGGAAGGGGGAGTAATTTCATGATCATGCTGAACAGATTGAGTCCTAAAACTTTTCCTTTCAGCTTAAGAATTTTAAAATTCTAGAATGTAGCTCATTTTCTGTTGGTATTCATTAGTCTCTTCTCCAAGGTACTAAAGCCAAAAGAGGGCAGGGAAGAAGAATCACTTTTCAAATGTCAATAATAATGATCATTTAACATTGTAGGGGTGCCTGAGTGGTGCAGTTGGTTAAGCGTTCCACTTTTGGTTTTGGCTCAGGTCCTGATCTCAGGGTTGTGGTATCAAGCCCTGCATCAGGCTCTGTGCTCAGTGCAGAGCCTGCTTAAGATTCTCTCTCTCTCTCCCCCTGCCCCTCCCCCCACATTCTCTCCCTCTCTCTCTCAAAAAAAAAGAAATCTTAAAAAAAATGATCATTTAACATTGTATAGTTTAGAAATATTAAATATGGCCCAGACCTCAGTCTGTATTTCCAGTCTACTTTTCCAATATAATCCTGTGGTTTGTTAAACATTAAAAAAGAAGAATGATAGATCTTCAAAAATATGTGTAGTCCATTTAAGATCCATAAATGCTGCTTAGAAAAGCATATAATATCACAATTTCTATCAACATTCTAAGGATTATTAGTTTAGCTAATATAGAACGATTTCAAAAATTTTTTTAAATAATTTTTAATTGGCTAGGAACTTCTGTACTCTCACTGGAAATAAATTCTGGAGAGAGTCCATCTGAATTTGGGAATCCAGATATCACACTTTCTATACACACACATATTTTTTCTCATATGGTTTTCACAATAGCACTAGACAGAATACGTTATTTCCTTTGTCGATAGAGGAGAATTTAAGCACAGGGGTGCCAAATTATTTCTTAGTTCACTTAGCTAGTTTGTAGTATAACTAATACTGGCACCTGACATTCTTGATTCCAAGCCCAGGGTGTATTTCAATAAACATCCATGAACATTAATTTGGTAGTTGAAAAGAAATTAAAAACTTAAAGTCAAAAAGAGAATTGAAGATAGGTAGGAGTCCATTAAATATAGTTCTAGGAACCCCTCATCTGTCAGAATCAAAGATATTTTACCAAAAGCAAAGTATTTAATCGTATAGTTACGTTCTCAGAATAAATTTTTTTTTCTCTTTCACCACAGGTCTTATTAAGCCACAAAAGGTGCCACATACTATAGGTGTACAAAAGAGGCTCTTAAAAGAACACATGCATCAAATTTTCCCTGTTGGAAACAAAGGCTACTTGAACAATACACTCCTTAACAGTTCAGTAACACACAGCTTCTAAAAGAAGAGAGTCCGGTTAGAATGTGTATTTTCTGGGTCATGATTAGAGACTGCATAAATTTCCCTAGCAATGGTAACCATAGGAGGACCAAGGTTAGCCTGTTAAATGAAATGTGAGCGATAACCGGGCGGTTCCGAGTGGCTGCGGGCAGTTTTAGGTGTCCTACCAGCGTTTAAACCCACAGGGTCATTTGGCAGTCAGGTGTCATTAGTCACCTCTCTCCCTGTCTCCCTCTTCCCATCTGTTTTCGTCTAGCCTATTTGTGTAAATTACCTCTCAGTATGCTGCAGGACTCAAACTAGTCATGTATTTTCCTCCTACACCTTTGTCCTTTTCATCCCTGACTGCTCATTTAGACTTACGCCCATCATTTGACCCAAAATTTAGCATAAGAGGCAAGATAATGGTAGCAATTAATATTACTACTGTTACAAAGCAGCATCCCTTATGACTATGGTAAAAAGACCACTAAAGATAGCATAATAAATGTCAAAGACAGAGCTGCCACTGGTCATTTCGAATCATGATGATTAGCACCACAGGCCAAAATGTAATGATGCCTTTTAAGAGAATGGAGAGTTTATGTAATTTTGTGCAGACAATTTCTGCGCAAAGTTAATATCCAAAAGATTCTTGAAAAGACTGCTATTCCTCATAATAGCAAGACCTTTTAGAGAGGATGAGAAAAATAAAATCTGCCTTTTCCTGAGTTGACCCTGCCATTTACTAGCAAGCTGAATGCCCACTTCTCTATTATTCCAAGGCATAAGTGTACATTTGAATTCTGTCTCAATACTATGGGAAAAGGTAGGAGTCTCAGTCTGTATTACTCCACCAGTATACTTCCTGCACAAAAAGAATTAAGAGTAAATAATTGTTTATATGATAGCAACTGATAACAAGGAATTCCTACTTTGAGAAGGATTTAAACGGAAGGGATTCTTTGCTAAGGGCAGATAAGAATAAATCATGGCAAGTAACTCTGCAGCTGCATTTTCAATAATGATGAATAAATTTGTCATGTTGGAACAATAGTTATGGGAGTACACTATTGATATCTAATTCTAGTTTACATGAAATCATAGAAAAGTCAATTTTCTGAGAACTTTCCAATCTTTACTAATCATGGGCACAAAGATATTTGGCCAGATTTATTGCATTTGTCAAGTTAAGTAGTTTTTATGGCCTATATGACTAAAGATTTTAGCCCATATTTTTTTAGCTCACTGTTAATTTGTCATATATGGATGAATTAAAAACAAAATGTGAACAGTCATGCACTGCAGTGAATTAGCCTCCATTTTTCTTTTAATTTTTTATTTTATTTTAAAGTATCTTAAGGTTAGAAAGTCCCTAAAAGTAATCTAGAATACTCATTGAATACTTTAATATCCACTGAAATCACTCTGTAAATAGGTTGTCAGGTTTATATTTAGACATTTCTAGTGACAAGGAACTCAAAATTTTCTGAGGCAGATCACATATTTGGATAATTCTGAATATCTGTCTCTCAATATCCATATATACATTAAAACACATTACTCAGTATTTTCCAAATGATTTTTCCTTTCCAAAATCTAACTTTGTTAAGATTCTTACATATTTAAAATAATGTAAGAATTATGAGTATTCAGTTCTTTTAAAAAACTGAGAGCTCTCTATTAAGAAAAGTGCTTAAGAATAATGATAAAATAAAGTACCTGTGCAAACATCCATATTAAAGTAACAACTGAGCCTGAGGTACAATGAGAGGAAATTTTAAAAGACACGGGCAAAAATTTGTACATTTTATTCATAAAAACAAAATAGTGAATTAGCTATATATCTAAAAAACAGGAAATATCTAAAAGAGAGGAAATTAATTATGGTACATATCTGGGGAATTTTGTGAAGCAATTAAAAGTAATGGAGGACACCTATATATTACTAATATGGAAAAGTCTATATGACTTTGGAATCATATAACATACAAATTAAAAAATAAGGGAAGGTACTGAATCTGTGTGATCTATTCCCATTTGTGAAATAAATCACTATATTAAAACCGTTTCTAAATCTACATTCATGCAATTGGCATAATTTTCTGTACTCCAGTGGTGTAGAGTGTACATACAGCCTTCTTCCACATAATCTGACATTATTCACCAGGATGTTTAGATAGAACCCCTGAGAGAAAAATTGGATGATCCAAACTAGTTCAGCTCCACTTGGTGCAGACAGTTTAGGTAAATAAGATAGTGGGGTCTTCACCTGCTTCCCAATCCCTATTGATTTCATCAGAACTGGAAGTTGCTGGGTTCCTCGGTGGCTCAGTCATTAAGCATCTGCCTTCTTCTCAGGTCATGATCCCACGGTCCTGGGATGGAGCTCCGCAGGGAGCCTGCTTCTCCCTCTCCCACTACCCCTGCTTGTGTTCCCTCGTTTGTTGTGTCTCTGTCAAAAAAAATAAATAAAATCTTAAAAAAAAAAAAACAACTGGACGTTGCAGGGGAGAAAGACAAAACCTTCCCTTGAAAGGAAAGCTGGCTGAAGACTAACCTTCAGGGAATATGGGAGTTTTCCAAAGGTAAGTTAATAACAAAATGAGCAATCAAATTAATATTTAGTGAACCCATACTGAACATTCTACTTGCAATAAAAAATGTAAAGCCTGGGGCCTCCTGGGTGGCTCAATCTGTTGAGTATCGAACTCTTGGTTTTGGCTCAGGTCATGATCTCCAGGTCCTGAGATCGAGCCCCATGTCAGGCTCTGCGATGAGTGTGAACCCTGCTTAAGATTCTCTATCCCTCACTCTCCCTCTCCCTCCCTCTCTGATCCACCCTTCTCGTGCTTGCATGTGTGTGTACGCACTCTCTCTCTCTCAAATAAATAAATAAACAAATAAATAAAATCTTAAAAAAAAATCTAAAGTCTGAGAAAACGCCTTTAAAATTGATTTCATAATTATGGCCATTCTATACTTTTCAGAGTCTATATATTATCAGACCTCAGACAAAGAATACACTTGAACACCCTCTGCAACCTGATATGGATAGGCAAATCATCTGGTAAACTAAACCCCTTTACATAGACTCCCTATAACTCTTCTCTAAATTCCTTCACCTGATTGTGTTTTCAAGCGAACATAAATTCAGTGACAAACTTAATGAAGCAATCTTATCTCTGTCAGTGAGTAATAACTATATAGCTATTATTGAGCTCTTACTGAGTATAGGACTTTCTGTGGACTATTTTTTTTTCATTTAATTCTTACATCAGTCCTGTAAGGTAGATAGAATTTTTATTCCCATTTTCTAGGTATAGGAAACTGATACACCTAGAAATTATGTAATTTCATTCCAGACCTCTCCCTTAGCCCATATTCAAATACTATGCAATAAGAGAAGTCATAAGAGAAACAAATGAATATAAAGAATTACAGAGAATAAAAGTGGATGCATTCATAGTGTGATTATTAGCGAGAGCAAATCATTAGACTTGTACAACTAGACCAGGCAGAAATGAAGAGATGGGTTGGTGGCAGAATGATGAATATCTAAAGGAAAACTATTTAGAGAAGGTAGGACTTGAGAGGCTGCTTGAATATAAAAGGAAGCTGCCATCTCACATTTCTCTGTGATTATCAGCAGAGAAGACATCAAAAATAAAATCCACCTCCTCTATTTTGTATCATTATTTACCTTGGTGGGAATGGCAATTAATTTTCTGGATTTCAATAGTACAAACAGCTTGCAAATGTCTCTGTAATGCATGTCTTGGATTTTTATGTAATTTATGTAAGTGATTTGCTCTTCTGTAATTTATACAAATTTCATCTTTTGCTAGCCAGGGAATAACATAAATGTCAGAGAGAAAGCTCTCTTCATTTAGGTATGCACCTAAAGTTGTGCCTACATTTTACAAGGACCAAAAACCATGGGGAAAAAATCCCCCCCAAAAAAGCCATCTAGCTATCAGCAATCATCCATAAAATGTTCTCTTTCCAGTTTGTAACTTTGCAGAATGCTAGATTTAGAAAAGATACTACCTTAGAAAAACTCCTTATTTTCAGACTGCCGGGAATGGCCAGCAATCCCTGTACTGACGGATGAAAGATGACTCCAAACTTGGCCGTAAAAAAGAGGAGAAGGCAAGGGGGTCAACGCTCAGAGACGAAGACCCTTTGCTCCTCTTTGCTCCTGCTTTTATTGGTCCTTCAGGATATCACAAATCCTTACTACTGTTTCTCCAGTACAGGATGTGTGACAAGGGGTCTTACTGGAACTGGGAGATCTGTTTACAGGAAAGATAGGTTATGCTAATCTGTGTGTTTTACGAGTTCTGCTAAACATAGCCTAGGGGACAATGCACATATCTCTTCAATCACAGGGCAGCTGTTTGGGCTAAGAAAGCTTCAGGGAAGGCAACTCCCCTGGTCACGCAGGCCTGGGCATTCCAAAGGCCTACCCCTTCTCCGAAACCTTCCCTGGCCCTCAGCGGCCTCTTTGTTACATTTTAGCAAGCCAGGTATTTTGGCTGATTTCATGCTCTACATTAACCCCAAGACAGATGGATAAAATGGGAACCCAAAGTAGCCAAATGACTAGCTCAATATAGTCAGATCGTTGAGGTGCAAAACTCACAGGTATCCCTTATTATTTTATTAGCAATCTTATAAAACTTGGCCCAGCAGGTTTTATTATTCCTATTTCACAGATAATGATACTTAGTCTTATTTTTATGATTAGAAAGTATAGATTTGGTGCTAAGACCAAAGTTTATTGGCTCCCAGTACAATAAGCTTTCATTCGAGTGCATTGCCCCTTCAATAAGTTATGGAAAATATCAATAGAATTTTAAATGGGTAAAGTGGAGAAATTCTGATTTGTTTGCTGCTTTCCTATTCATAGGCAAATAGCTTTTTCCAGTGTAGGAGCATCACTAAAAGGCTTTTCCTCAGAAACACAGGGAGGAAAGTGGTAAGATCTAAAACTTGATGATGTAAAAGAGTTGGCTACATGGAGAAATCCAATCTCTCTGTATGTACCTGAGAGGTAATAGCCTAAATAGGAAACAATCAATGATCAGAGCTCACCACATTGCTGCTGCCCTAGCATTCCTTACTCTATTTCCTTCAGGGCCACTAGTTCTTGCTTCTACCACTGGATCTGTCCCATTGAGATGCAATAATTCTTTTATATGCTCGGACTGCAATACAGAAAAGACTCAGTTCTCCCTTATTTAGTTTCATGTCCTCTTAGTAAGTTTTCCTAAGTAATTAAGAGGGAAATAAAGTCAAAACAAAAATGCAAAAAGGATCCAAAGTGCAGGGCTAAAAATTAATGCTATCTACAGATATGGCCAAATGGTGGTTGAAATAGTGAAATATTTTTCAAACCAGTTGATAATCAGTCACTACCTCAAAGACCCCAAATACATACTCTCACTACTTTCCTCGTCTATCAGCCAGATACCTCCTTCTGCGCATTCCCCAAACAATTAAAGGGAAATCAGTGGCACAATAGGGGGCAGCTAGGATCACATTCCAGTGCCGTGACCAGCATTTATGTTTTTTGCCTTGCCGTTCTGGATTAATTATGTTCAATATTTCCTTTGCACAACGGGGGAGACGTGGATGTCTTCACTCAATGAGTTTGCGACCCAGTCTTTTTCAAGCCAAGTCTAAATATCTAACAGCATCCAGCCATTTATATTCAATGTGTCAAAACTGAGCTCATTGACTTCCCTTTCTAATGTTTTAATCTCTCTACTAATCTCTCATTTAATCTAATCCATATGTTCTCCTACTCAACAGACAGCATCCTCACCCACCCAGACATGCAAGTCAGAAATCTGGAATTTATTATAAACTTCCCTTTTATCCTGTGTTAGGGAAGTTTCAAAGTCTTACAGCTTGTCCTCTTTGACACTTCTAAATGATCAGCTTCTAACCAGAACTCGTACTTCTGTCCTAATAGGTTTCCTAACATTTCAGGCCCATACCCTTTAATAAAAAGCCCAAACTCCTAGTATGGTGGGCAGAGTCCCTCATAATCTTCCTATTTCTCCATTCCCTTGTCATCTAGCTTCTACCAAATCCTACAACTTGTTATTCTTGAGAAATGTCGAGGTGTTTCTTGAAGATTGTACTTTTTTGCCTGAAACTCCCCCCTACTTTCGCCCCCATGGTAGAGGAGGCTTTCTAATTTATTAAGAATCACCTGTCATACGAAGCCTTTCCTACTCCTCACCAGGCAGTAATCATTCCCTTCTTCATTCTCTACTGGATCTTGTGCATATTTCTATCAAATCACCTATAAACACTTATTGCACTAATTTGTTACCTTTGTCTCTTCTTACTAGACTGTAAGCTCATTGGAGGCAAGAATGTCATAGGCCTCTTACAGCAGGGCCCCTTACAGCAGAGATATGTACTAAATATCTGCTGAATGAGTGAGCAAGTGATTGGATTAGTCAGTATAGAGCCTCTAAGTAGAAATTTTTCCCTCAGTCATTGATTTATCTGGGAATTGGCAACTTTTTCAAACTTTATTTTTCTTGAATATACTCATTTTTTTCCTATTATATGCTCATTGTAGGGAAGTTAGAAAATGCTAAAAAGCATAAAACATTAATCATTCATTAGGCAAAATTAGAGGTAACTCACTCAGATTAGCTGACAACACTTTTGATTCTCTCAACTGTAGTGAGTCATGCCATCCTTTTCATGACTAAGAAATTGAGAAACATTTCATATCTAGATGCAGCATTTAAGTAAACTCAGCTCTTAGCCTCACCCCTTATTTTTATTTTCGCAGTCTTGAGCCCTGGACTTGTAGTGTATTACTGACTCTTATTGGAGACTAATAAGACCACCACTGAGGATGGGAAGAGCTACGCAAGACCTATTATTCTAACAACTGAAAGGGCTGCCAGAGTATCTTTTCCTGTGGTTTGAAAGGGAAAGTTTTGATAAAAAAATGTTTTCCCATTATCTTGCCTGTCTCCAATCTAAATGATGTTAGATTTTACAGAGCAGAGTTCTCCCCAGGCGATCTTATTAGACCTAAATCATAGGGACGAGACTAACTGAAATAATTAGGAATTTCATAGATAGGGGGAAAGATCCCTAAACAATGTATTTAGGATCAAAAAATTTATAAGTACTTCACATGAAAAAGATATAGTTAACCTATAATCTTTCCTAGGAACAGTATTAAAACATTAATATGTTTTAATTTCATGAACAGGAAATATTGTATAATTGGTGTCCAGAGAACTCAAGATGCCAGAGAAAAATTTCTAAGAAACTTCTATAAATACCCACAGCCTCTCTTGATATAAAGCAAGAATATTCTTAGATAGGCATTCACTATTATCACAAAATATTTTACATACATATCTATATCTATCTATCCACACACACATTCCTGCTTTTTTACTAAATATTATAATTTTAGTTAAAATTATCTTACATAATTTTTACATTCTACATTTGGGTATGAGATAATTTACTTAGCTGTAAAAACCTAAGGGACCATACTTCTTCTTCTTTTCTTTTTTTACTATCATGAGTAATGCTGGGGCAAGCATTTCTATGCATCATTCTTTGAACAAATTTCTGGTTATTCCTTGGGAAAGATTCCTTTAAGTGGAATTATTGAGTCAAAAGATTCTAGTATTTTAAAGGTTTGATAACATACCACAAAATTGCTGAGCAGAAGGTGTGTACAATTTTGCATTCCTCCCAGGCATGCATAAGAATGCCTATCTTGTTGCACACTCAATGAGGCTGAGAGTTTACTTATTCATTCCCTTCACAAAACATGTAAAATTAGTCCTGATGCCAATTCTTCTCTGAGGTCTTCTTCTCATTGGATAGTTTTAATTTTGCTCCACTTGTTCCTGATTTTTCCAAATATTAAGAGTTATAGCTTGACTTCCCCTCATGACGACATAAATATTCCAACATCCTACATTCATTAGTTGCCCTTGCAAAACAATGGTCTATCATTGAAGACTCCTGGACAGTCATTTGTTTCCATAAGACCAGTTCCTGATTTGATATTTCCACTGTATTCCCATTATAGACCCAGCATCCGGGCTCACCATTACAATAGGAATGGTTGAAAGTTTTTTTTTTGCAGGGCTTGAGAGAACAAATGCATAAAACAACCATTCCTACACACTCAAGTAGGCCAGTGTTTTGTGTGAGACCCTAAGAACCAGATCTCCAACCAGAGGCAATCAGTTCTGCTCAAATCAGAATATTGTCTAATGTTTAAGTCTGACCCAGAAACAAAAGTCTGACCTCATCATGAAAACTTATTTTCCAGTCAATGATTAATTTCTACCCCAGTGCTTGCAACTTCTTTTATTTAAGCATATTTTCAAGAACTTGAGAGGTAACTATGGCAATGGATACCTAGAAGGGAGAAAAACCTTTGTTATTAATTTCTACATGCAGAGATGTGTCAGGTGTTTAGTTGTGCTCTTATGCAAATCTCCAAACATGGCAGTGGGTGACCTGCTGGGAATGTTCTTACCCAGAACAAAATGTCCTTTTAAACAATTATACTTTGAGGTTAACTCTTTTTGTTAAAACTTAAAGGCATAGCATTCTTTGAAAATGAACAGAAAACGTGTTTTGCCTACTGTTAAGAAAATGACAATTTTTTATTGATTAGAAGGGAAAAATTTATGTGTGTTCGGAGATAGTTTGAAAGTAGGAATTATTTTTTTTATTTCATTTGGGTTGTTCACTTCTCAGAGGCAATAGTGATTTCTAATATACTTATGAATATCTGAATGTTATCAGATTTACTTCTTCTACAGAAAAAATGTTTTTTGAGGATTTTTTTTCCCCAAGAAAAAAAACAAGAAAACTCTTCAGCTATGAAATTAGTGCTCTGTTGAAAGGACCCAACTTTTGAAATTTATTCTAATTACAACAAATCTCCAAGAATGATGGAATAAGATTTAAGATGACATTAATGGTGGAAGGAAGAACCATGTGTTTATGATTTAAAATGGAACAGATCACATTTAGTTTATACTCAGAGTCCCTAAACTTCTATTTTAAAATAGAAGACAAAAGAGTACACACTGGTGCCTGTGCATGTAAACCACAAGAACCAGCCAACATCCCAAATGGATGTTTCCAGTTTTCTTCCAAAGAATGCCTTTGAATTTTTCATTTCAAGTCTACAATATGTTTTATTATAAAATAATGCCTTTATGCAGTATTTTAAAAATTAAGCTAATGCTTTATGAAGGTTCTTCATGTCTACCCGATAATTTGGGTACCCTCTGGCATTCCAGGTCTCCATAATTTATTTGCAGAAGCATGGCAATAAGATTGTATTGTTCCATGTAAGTCTCATATTCTGTCTTTCAAATGACACCATTTTAAAGGATTATGGTTCCATGAGCCAGTAATCAACTAACCAGTCCCTCACAAAACAATGGTATAGGGGAAAAAAGACTTTTCTGAATATTTTAGTTTCAAAGCTACCATGGTAACAAGATATATTTGCTTTATTAACATAATCTTTTCATTTTTTTCTAGGGCTTTTGCTCTCTAGAAAGGATTCTCTTTTGATATGATCACAATTAAACAATAGATTCTGAAATTGAACTAGCATTTATAGAGGTTGGTAACAATGTAAAACAATTTTGCTTATCTGAAAAGCATACCGCTTTAAAGAAAATTTATAGATAGATTTTCAAGGTTTGTCATTTCTTATTAGTGTCGCTATGGCTCAAGTTTTGCTTTTTCGGGGTATAACATCACAGGAATTTTCCGTTAAATTATTCGTTTTCAGTAATACTCATGGTCCATTTTCATTTTTGTGTCACTTCTTAGAATAACAGTGTTGCCTTTATGTAATATTTCTATCGGTATTTATTCAAGAATATGAACATAATCATGCAATGTAACGCAATCATAATAACTAAAAACTTTGACATTACTGTTAGATCACATCACTTATAATTAGTTTAACAATTTTTTTTCCAGCTCCTACCATGTGCGAAATACAATGCTAGACAATGTTGAGAATATAAAAAGGGTTACTTACATGCTCAGCTTAATTAAAAATTAAGAAATTTTTAAATGACTCATTTAAATTATAGTGTATTCTATTTTAGTATGGCCTTAACTAGGGAATTTTAATCTAACAATATATTGATTTAATAATTAACATGGAGCTTATTAAATTGGTGGCAACTAGTCCAATAAGCATTCTGATTCCTCTGTTTTGTTTTTTCTTAATGCCTTGGTTCTTTAACATTAAGGTTTAGAGTTTAAATTATGGACCTCATTTACTGTTTTATATATTTTACAATGTGTTACCTTAAAATTAAAATTATTTTTGAATATTGGTTCAAGATATAAATGTACCATAGCAGTAAATAAAACTGTATCAGGACAAAAGGGAAAAGGAACTAGATGTCATTTTTTCTTAAAGAATGAGATGGTATTAGCATTTCTGATCTTGGAAGGTTCTCAGGAAAAATGACAAGACCCTGAAACAATTGACATTTATTTATGTTTAAGAGGTTGATCATAGAAAGAGCTAGGAAACAGCTTGTCAAAGCAGTTTTTGAATAATTCTGAAAAGTAATACTATCTTTCTTCACATTGGAAAAGCAGCATTAAATCATTCTAATCAAGGGAGGAAAATTAGTACATTATTAATTTTCCAGTAATTTCTTTAACTACCTGCTTTTTAGTTGTTTTTATATAAATATAAATATAAGAGGATAAAAAGGCTTATAGGATCTTATTCTTTTTCACATTAAAATAAAATAATTTTCATTTCAAACTTGAATAGAAGTACAAAATCTTTAGCTATGGTTTTAGAATGTATATATACACACATTCTGTATGTGCACACAGTTTCATGATTATTGTTTGGAAATAACTTTATTACTCATTATTAGTCTCCCAATCATTACCCTGTGCCATGTAGGCCATATTTTGCCTCTTTGTTAAGCACAAATAATTCAGTTGACACAGTTTAGCCATGTAGAAGTGGTTTGCAATTGCAATCCCTAAATATTTCTGCAGATAAATTAAATATGTACATATATATGTATTCTTTAAGAAAATGAAAGAGTGAATCTATTAGACTTATAAAGGTAATTTTCCATCTCTTTCTTTTCCATATAAATAGAATATTATCCACAATGGCTTATGGCTTCATGTTTCAATCAATTCACCTACCTTGTGATCCAGCCCAGTTTTGACATATGCATGTGTGTCAATGGCTGGAAACCAAATAATCCTGGAGAGTAAATGAGGATTTGAATGGACAGGTTCTTTGGCACATTCTTATTTTGCACTATTTTTGTCCCTTGAACACAGGGTGTCTTTTGAAGAAAAATAAAATACTCTCTATTCTTAGGGTAAGCTTATTCAATCTTCTGTAAGAGGCAAGTTGCTACTTTCCTCAATAAAGATCATTTTTAAACACATAAATGAAGTATATGTGATTGTAGTGGCATGGTCCTTCAGAAAACTCTTGCCCTTACACCAATAAAATAATTATACTTAAAAGTTTTATACATCATGATGATTACAACTAATTTTATAGCATAATATTATATTTATTAAACTAAGTAAAAATATGCCTTCGAAATTTTTTTTAAAGGTTTTATTTATTTAACAGAGAGAGACACAGTGAGAGAGAGAACACAAGCAGAGAGAGTGGGAGAGGGAGAAGCAGGCTTCCCGCAGAGCAGGGAGCCCGATGCGGGGCTTGATCCCAGGACCCTGGGATCATGACCTGAGCCGAAGGCAGACACTTAACGACTGAGCGACCCAGGCCCCCTTGCCTTCAAAATTATTACTTTCAGCCAACATGTGATACATCTGTCTGTAAGGAATACCTTCATTGGTTTGTTATTGTTAATGCATAAGTGTGATATGTAAGATCCAGTTGAAAGCTTTTCTGTAATTCATTTTTTATCTACCCTAGTTTCAGTTATAGTGCCTCATCCTAGTAGTTGTACAATAAATATTTGTTGATTGATTGGATGACTAAATAATATAAATGCAGAACAATAATCTTCGTAATTAAGGATGTGGATCCATGCTGGTATAACTCCACCCTGCATCTGTATCCATTTTCTCAAAGAAAGGTCTCCCAAAACTGGGCAAGATGTTACTGCAGGACAGACGCCAGAGGCTGCTTTTTTTTTTTTTTCGCTTAGTGGAGCCTCCTATTAAATAAAGATAAAACCATATAAACATTCTTTTATATTTTATTTGAGTAGCAGTGTCTTGCTCCAAACTCAGAAATGAACATCTCAGCAGCAGCAAAGAGAAAGTCTGTCCCAAAGCTCACACATGTTATTTTATACTTGAGAGCTGACTAATTTAGATACTTGCATTAAAGTAATATAGAAAGGCAATTGTACCAAAAAATGATAATTTTGGGTAAGGGGAGAATATGGAAGTACAAAAAATGAAGACAAGTAGTTAATGCATGCTCTGAGACATTTAATGTGGCCCCATAGTACTCAAGGTCCTAAAGGCATTGCTTTATTACTGTAGAGTAATTGAAGTCTATAAAGATGGCCCTAAATCAGCAGCATAAAATGTTAGATTATATTTTATATATTCTATTTAATAATTAAAAGAGTAGAATACATTTTGGAGAAATTTTAGTAGCATGATTAAAATAAAACCAAATGAAATGAATATTTTTATGAGAAGTGTGGTTATATGAATTCTATCATGATTCGATATAATTAAATAAATATAATATTGAGATAAATGTATATATATATATTTCAGTATATCTGTATACACAAAGAGAAGTAGAGAGAGAGTTATAAAACAATACTATCTTATGTTTTCTCAGCTGCAAAACAAATGAGTCAGATGTCTTGACTTATGCTGTTTATTTAATAAATATCTTCTTCCTTTGAAGAAAGATTGTTTTTTTAACAAACTCATTTTCAAATGAGGTATATAAATGCTTCCTTCCCTTGTACCTTCTGTTGGATGCTTATCTTTTTATTTATTTTTTATAGATGGCCTCTTATAAATTAAGTAATGTTCTTAATGGAATTGCACATTATAAACAGATAATGGCCTTCCAGTGAAATATGCATGTCAGATCTTAGGTAGAGTAATGAGAGGAAATAAACTTGAAGACAAAAGAAAAATGTTTATTTTTGGAATGTTACACCATTAAACTTTAATCTCATTAATACCAAGCCTATTATAGAAAAGGAGTCAGTCTTTAAAAAAATGAAATAATTAGAATGACCTGGCAAACCAGTGTTCACAGTAGGAGATATGTACAAACACTGTGTCCAAAATGTAGCTTTCAGGAACTAGAAAAAGCACTAACCCACAGAAAACGAACTTAGAAATATTAACCATAAAATGCTTACAGAATATTAAAATGAAAAAGATTCTTATCTTTTATTATTCCTGGCAACTGTGACTCCAGATGTTTATTTCCATTTCTTTTAAAGTGACCTAAAAGAAACATGGACTCAATAATTAAACGATAAATTAATAATAATGAAGAAGAGGTTTGGTCACTTGACTGGAATGAAAGTGACTTTTGGTTATATTTTTAATGAACTAGATTCATATTTTTAAAGAACCTAGGCTAATAATAAAATTTTAATAAATTTCCTTTACTGTGGTAAATAAGTCAGTTTTCAATCAAATGATCTATTTTTTCAAGGGTTTTTTTTGTAAATAGGCTTTAGACTGTTTTCTAGAGTTCTGCTAAATTGCTATTCTAGGTATAAAGCAGTGAGAATTTTTAAAATATCTGTTTCTATTCATACACCAGTGGAAATGTTGTATCAAATATTTGAATAAGTAATGTGGCTTAAATTATACCCTTTTAAATGGCTATAAATGAGAAAGAAACTATGAATAAAATTATGATTCTGTCATTATAGAATTTATAAAAGTCCAGGGAAGACTGTACCATAAACAGATACAGAAAATGAACTCTGAATATTTTCAGGTTCTCATTTCACTTCCTTCAATCTCACTGTACACATTCCTGTTTCATAGATCCATGTAGTGAAGATACCATTGTCCGACTAGAGAAAGTAGAATTTAATACTATTTGCTTATAGGGTACATCATTATGCATTATTTTAACGTTCCCTTGTCCTCTGATTGCCTATGATTTAGAAATGTCACACTCCTTCAACATTTCTTGAGATGAGATACTGAAGTTGAAACCAAAGAAACTTTTCTCAAAACCCGGTTTATGATGGTCCTGCCTCAATTTGAGAAAGCTTGTACAGAGGCTCAGAACTAGAACTTATTTTTGATGTGTCCACATAGAAAAAGCAAAGGAAAATACCCTGAAATTATTGGGAAAATACTAATGCTCATAAGTGGGTTCCCTCCAAAATTACATGTGCTGGTTATCCCAGACCCCAGATGCACCCTTTCCGTGGGTAGACTAATCAACTCATCCAGCTCTGCTGCTTAGTATGTATATACATTATTTAAGCACTCTGAGTCACAGTTCCCTTTATCTTTAAAATGGGTACCACATCTGTAGACAGGGGAGTTCAAATATATAAGGCAACTGGCCCAGGGTGTGGCACTTAATACATGGGAGGAATGATGAGGATGCAGAGGGAAATAAGTTCTAGTTCTGAGCCTCTGTACAATGTTTGTTAGCAAACATTGATTGCATGCATGCTCAGTGCTAGGCTCTGTGCTACTGCTGGAGTTGCAAAGGAGAATATAACAGAAAAAGCCACTGTCCTCATGGAGCCTACATATGGCAGACGTGCCTTATAAATCACTGTTGGCCAATCCCATCAGGTTTCTTCATCTGTGTCCTTAATGGAGGCATCAGCAGCTATGCTGTATCACCAGTTGCAGTCTGGCTTAGTATTTTGCCACCAACAGTGCTCTTTGGTTATATTCTAATGCAGGTGACACCTTTGCTCATCTTATACAACTTTCTAACTTCCATCAGAAGTTAGAACCTGTAAACATCTCAGGACCATCTTCTTTGAAGACTGCCCTATGCATAAGGCCTCTTTATTAAGTGTGATGTTAATGTGACTGAATGAAAATGATTGTTACAGGAAAGACCACTTTTCCAGTGTCCTGTTAAGAAATTTAGAACATAGGAGAATAGCCATTTGATAAAGCATTTGAAATCCCTACTGCTAGAGTCAACCTGATACTATTTATGATGCTTGAAAAAATATTAGGAAAGCTTAAAGTTTAAAAACAACTTAGAGTTTTGGTTCATGTGAAATGTACACAATATACTGGCAGTGGTGAGATTTAGAAATAACAACAAATTGTTCTGATAATATTTATTAATCTTATATTTACATATTGATATTATATACATATATTAATATTAATGTACCAAACTCAAATGAACCAACAATTAGTCTCATGGCAGAGACATAAATGAGTAACTCTTTGAGTTGTAGTTGAATACTAAGAATGGGTTACAAATTCTATGTGATGTGAAGGCATGTTCTACCCACCCCCCACACACACACAAACCTCTCACTAAGGGAATGAGAAAGGTTTCACGTGGTGCTCTACACAGGGTACCAGCATTGTCTTTGTTAAGGTATGCAGGTGTCTTGGTGTCGTACACAATGCAGCCACCAATGGGTGAACTACTAACAGAAACTTGCCCATAATATTTCTTTCATCATGCACGTTTCATCCCCCTGATGAACAACTTGAACATATTGGCTTTTGAAGTTTCTTTCTGCCTGCCTTTTGTGGGTGGGTAAAAATAGATGTCCTATGAAAAATTAAGCAACTTGACACTGTTCTGCCTTTCAGACCCAGACATTTGTATAGTGTAGGTTTTGTGGTATATTTTATTTACTTTTTCAAATATATGGACTTTCCATGAAATAATCTCTCTCATAAGAGCCTCATCTGTCCTTTAAATGTGCTATTTTTTGTTCCCCTTTTTCCCCATATTGTATTCATTCACTTATAGTAAGTCCTATCTTTTCTTTAAACTAAATATATGTCCTTTCTTCCTCCATATGGCAGTGTTATCTTAGAAAACTTTTCCGTAATGCACTTCACTCCTAGGCATCCCTGTTGAAAGAGGTGATGCCCTCTCTTCTTCTCATATATCTCATTCTCTTATCAGTGTTTTTTATGGGCTGATAGTATAAGTAGCTAAATAACTCAACAGATAGTGAATGCCTACCATGTGTCAGGAATTGTCTGAGGCCCTAGGGCTATAGTGTTCAATCTGCTTTCTTAAAAGTATTAAGAAATATAACGGAAGGGGCTATAAAAGCAAATGCAAGCAAACTGTTGTACTTTATCGCTGTCTTATGCTTATCACCAATATTTTTTAAGTCAGGCTTTCATCTTCTCTTTTCTAAAACTTTTGTGTTCTTTCAGTTATTAAAGTCTGTATTTATTAGAATATTACATGCCAATAAATTGGTCAATATATATTTCATAATAGTTTTGATTTTGCCATTTTTGAAACAACATGTACCCTATGCAACAGTTGTAATTCTGGTCATGTATGCATTCAATAAATATATGTTAAGTGCCTACTATGTACCAGGACGATTCTAGGTGCTGAGAACATGTTAGGGTACACAACAGCCAAATAAATACTGCCTTACGGAGTTTATGTTCAAGAAGGGGGAGCAAACCATAAACAAGTAAAAAGAAGAAAAGAATATGAAATGTCAGGTGTGTGTGTGTGTGTGTGTGTGTGTGTGTGTGTGTGTGTGTGTGTGTTTTGAGATCAAATGAACCCAGATGGCATCACTGAGAAGAACATTTGAGGGAAGATATAAAAGTAGTAAGAGAGGTAGACATGGATTGTCTGGAGGATAACTGAAACAAGGAGAACAAGAATAAACAAAGGTCCTGAGGCAGGAATGTTCCTGGCCGATTTGAGGAACACCAGAGTCCTGTGTGACAAGTGCAGAATAATGAGGAACAGAGTAAAAGAGATGAAGTCAGAAAGTAACAGGGGCCTGTCCTAGGGCTTTCTGGATATTAGTGAGGACTTTGGATTTTACTCTGAATTAGGTGCATAGTCATTGCAGTGTTATATACAGAGAACTTAAATGAGACGGCTAGCATCTTAATAGGACTTCTCTGCCTTCCATGTTGAGATTACACTCTAGGGAAAGAGGGGAAGA
This sequence comes from Callorhinus ursinus, assembly GCF_003265705.2. Classification (NCBI taxonomy): domain Eukaryota; kingdom Metazoa; phylum Chordata; class Mammalia; order Carnivora; family Otariidae; genus Callorhinus; species Callorhinus ursinus. The sequence continues at coordinate 23,724,261 of NW_027397064.1, forward strand.
GATTACTTTTTGAAGGTGAATTCAACAAGAGGATGTTCATTGTTAGATGGTTTTCAGGTATGATACCAATGGTTATGACTAAGCAACTGGCGGAACACTGTTGCTGTTAGATGGAAAGGACTGGGCATAAACTGGTTTGGGGGAGATTAACAAGGAGTCCAGATTTGGACAAATGACATTTGAAAGGCCCATTAAACTTCCAAGTAGGAATGTCAAGTAGGGAGTTTGATACAGAGGTCTGGTATTAATGGGAGTGATTCAGGCAAGGGCTACCAATTTGGGGATCATCAGTATTTGGGTGGTGTTTAAAACCACAAAACAGTATAAAATTATACCTAGAGAGTCACTGTAGGTAAAAAAGAGAAAAAGTCCAAATTCTCAGCACCAGGGCACTCCAAATTAGGAATTGGAGACATAAGGAAGAAACAGCAAAGACACAAAGGAGGACCTGTCTGAAAGGTGGGAGGAAAATTGGGCTAATTAAATTTTTAAAGAGAGAGAGAGTGATCAACAATGTCAGTGGTGCTGATGGGTCAAGCAAGAGGAGAATTAAGAAGCTACCCATAGATGTATCAGTATGGAGATTATCATTGGGAATGGAAGATCCTAAGCCCTATCTGTAGCATGTTTTCTAGGCTCCCCTTAAAGATATAAATGATTATGTGAATATAATTTTGTAAACTATAAGGTGCTATACAAATACATTATTATGATGACAGTATATTAATTAAAATCTGTCCTAAGATTATTTGCAAGCTACTTCATTTTTTCTCTAATTATTTTTAGAACAGTTTAATGCATTTTAATGAAAATTATTTCAAATGTTAATGTGCATCTCCATGTGATACTTTGTTTTCTTTGGCCTCTAGAATGGACTGACGTGTGCCTAATAGAAAGGACAATGTATTTTGTTCTTAGCTTATATTAGAGAGATTCAAATATTAAACAAAGCGCAGAGTGATATTATGAGGTTACAGAAGGTTAATGCTATTTAGGCAGATGGTGAATTGCAAATTCAACCTGTTGTCACAATAACAAATATGTGAAGAAACACTGGTGTTGCAAATAGGAGAAAAATGAAATAGAGATTTCTTTCATGTATATACACAAATTTATTATTAACAGCTCTCTCATAGTAGAAGTAGGTATTCTTCACAAAAGACTGATTGTTACACTCTTGTTCATCAGTCATTACAAGGAACAATATTTGAGATTCTATTCAGTGTATCTTTAACAATTATTCTGATATATTTTTTCAGGGTGGCAATGGCTTAAGCATTTAATCTAAAGAAAACTTGGGCATCTGAGTGGCTCAGTTGTTAAGCGTCTGCCTTTGGCTCAGGTCATGATCCCAGGGTCCTGGGATCAAGCCCTGCATCAGGCTCCCTGCTGAGCGGGAAGCCTGCTTCTCCCTTTCCCTCTGCCTGCCACTCCCCCTGCTTGTGTTCCCTCTCATTCTGTGTCTCTCTCTGTCAAACAAATGAATAAAATCTTCAAAAAATTTCTAAAGAAAATTTGTCTTATGTGTAATTTCCAGCTTATTGTTATATATCCATCCTTTTGTCTCTAAGAACAGATTCCACAGTGCTTATTAATCCTAGTCCAATAAATGTTGTTTCTATCAAGAAATTAAATTGTATTGTCTTTGATTACTGCTTTCCCCCCATTGTTGCAGATGTATTTCGTAGCCTAAAACTCCCAAAGCAAGGACTAGAACATTCTCACCTATTCAGGAATGTACTCTGGTTAATATGATTATTAAATCTTAAAGATAGATAATAGTTAAAATTTCTGTAAGACCAGGTACATATCCCAAAGCTTTGAGATGTTTTTCTCTCAGGTTTTAGAAAATGCCATAAATTTTGGCCATGTTTGCTGTTAGAAAATGAGATTTGTTTTCTAGAAAAGTGCCCAGTGATATGCACAGTGAAGCCCAGTGTCCATGAGACGACTGTCAGAGGAAGAGCTACCCCCTGGAAAAGCAGCCAATTAGCGCTACAAGTTTTGAGCTGTCACTTGACATTATTGCTTGCCTATCTAAACTAGTCAGTGTTTGGGAAAACTCGTAACAAACACCTTTTAAATGGTAGCCATGCAGACTTCTTTCACAGTTTCAGGGAATCATTAAGTGGCGAGTAGGTAATTATTCTAAAAAGCCTTCTTTCTAATATTTAGATTCCTCCAAACACATTTTCTAGGAGCAAGGAGAGAAGGGCAGCTGCCTTGGACACTGAGTTACAGCCTGGGTACGCATTGTCCAAACAGGGTCAAGTCAAGGGAAAAGGATGCTGCTGTATTTTCTCATCTTGCAGGAAAAAAAATAGCAAATTTTTATTTGGTAGGCATGGATTAGGACAGTGGTTCTTAAACTTTAGCATGCATCAGAATCAGCTGGAAGGGGTGTTAAAGCACAGATTTAGAGGCCCCATCCCTACTGTTTCTGATGCAGTAGGTCTGAGGCACGTGTGTGTTGAAGATAGATTTTAAGGAGCTTGCCCACTCGGATTATTCAGGCCTTCCCCATACCGTGTTGGAAGAAGTAAAGTTGGTAGCTTGAAATCAGACATGTTGAGAATTTTTACATTATGGAAATCAGCAAATGCTATAAATTAGGCCTTTATTTTCCAAAAGCTAGTTTACCAGCACATCACAGGTCAGAGTGAGGCCTGAGAATTTGCACTTCTAGCAAATTCCCAGAAAATACTGATGTCATCTGGAAACCACATTTTGAAAACAGTTGGATAAGGGAAACATTTTACATAGCCTGAAATATGTCTGATTTCTTAGGCCAGTTAATAATCTTAAGCTTTTGGAAAGTAGAGCTTCTCCAAAAAGTGATTATGTCTTAAAATTTAATGGTAATGGTGAAAGCTATATAAAATGTGTATTTTGTACCACCTGTAAAAACACTGACTTCCCATGATCTTATAGCTTAAATTGAATAAAATAATATAACTATAAACTGCTATGCAGTGTTACTTTTTTCCATTTGGTTTTTATCATTGTGTTTTTGTTGCTCAGAATCTCAATTTTTTTTCATTTTATAGGAAAATTATTTAAGAGATTTTTAATAACAAGATTTTTCTTCTGATACATGAGTAGTAAATTTAGGCAGACCAAATGTTAATTGCAACATTTCAAGATTAACCAAGGGAATGGGGTGGTGGAAAGAACATATTTTAAATTGGGCATTTTTTTGCCTTCAACTAGCTTTCTATCTAAAAGAGAAAATAAATTGTTTGCTTTAAAGATGTTGGAAGTATAAAGACATGGAACGTATGTTATAAATTATTGAGAGAGAAATTCAGATGGCTACAGAAATTTGAAGAAAAAAAATGTCCAAAGTGACCCCAAGGGGAGGCTGGTTGATAAACTTTCAAATGACCTCATGGTTTGGCATTCATTATTCAGAATTTGGCCTATGACTCCACCTCTCTGGACAGACTTTAATTAACCGATGCCATTCATGATATATAAAGCTTGAGTGCCAATTATTAATTCACAAAATACCATATCAGGAAACCTGGAGCACTGGTGTCTACATGATTAGTGATTCTCTTGCTGGAGATAGATTATTTGGAAAGTCAAATCTTGGTCACTAAATCTTTATTGAGCAAGGATCAGAACCAAAGAAACCAGTCAGATGTGCTGAATAAGTAGTGGATCTGATTAGAACAACTTGTTTTTTAAATTTCCATTAACATTATCATTATTATTAATAATGGTTATTAGTTATTGAATATTACCCATGTGTCAGTTACTGTGACTCAAGATATAGGTGGGCAGTGTGAATAGAGATTTAGAGAGCCGCCTCTGTGCTCTAATAATATGGTTTTGATATAAAGTACGTTTTTTTTGCTACTTCTTAGATGAGCCCGGTACAGTTATTGAACACCACTTTTCTAGCTACTTAGGAGAATCCACCTTATAGGGGTTTTCATAGGGATTAAATGAGAGTGTACATATAAAGTGTCTAGGATAGTGCCAGACACCCATTGGTAGGTAGGTTACTCTTATATAATCTCATTTAATCCTCATAATAAACTTTATTACTAGAGACATTATTAGCTCAATTTTACAGATAGGAGAAATGAAACCCAGAGACGGAATACTTTAAGGTTTTACTGGAAGTGGTAGAACCAGAATTTGACTTTTGCTCTGCATAAATTTGAAGCCTGCATGTTCCCAATAGAGTCAAAATAGCTGAATTTATTAGTTGAGCCTTCTTCCCTTGAAAGGGCTTAGATGGACAAGGTCAATATTTTTATTGGAACTCTACTTTTCTAAGCTCCCAAGGCAGCCCAACCCTTTGAACTGGCACTCTTTTTAGCTATTATAATATACCCTATTCAGTTACAAACAAGTCTTACTTAAGTCTTTTCTTTGTCTTGAGACAAAGTTATACATCCTTGCTGTGCTTGATTATGCCCTGAATTAGCCACTGCATCATGACCACCTTCATGTTCTTAATGGTACTATCATGGAGGATCCTAAATACCAACAACAGTAACTAAGTATTATAGTACAAATAGTCTGAAGTTCTCCCTCTCTCAAGCCCTGAATCCTCAAGCTTTTGTATTATCATTATCATTAAATATTTACCAAGTTCCTACTGTGTACATGACCCAAATGAGGCATTACTAAAAGAGTTAGAAATGATGTGGAGAAATGCAAGCAAAACAAAACAAAAAAGATGTTTCTGCAATCAATTAGCATTTGTAACATTTATAATGTTTTCATTGATTTCATTCATGAGTTATTTTAAAAAAACACTAAATAATTTGAAGCCCACTTTACTTTCTAAAGATCCTAATTCAATTTTTAATGTATAGTATAATCACCATTCCTAGGACCTTTGTAATTTATTATTTATAAGATGATATGATTACCAAACCTAGCATAATTTCTTAAGCATAGTAGGTGTTCAATAAATATTTGATGATATATATGTTTATCATTAGAGTGGGATTCTAAAGCACAATAAATTGATTCTCTACATATTTTTTAAATGTATTAACCACTCATGAGCATTTTCAAGGAGTATTAGTTTTACTGTAATGAATTGTGGTAATGTTCTTTTTGTCATTCTATATACAACTGTACAGTCTTCAATTTCAGACAGGAGATACTGATTACCATCCAGCTTCTGTCCTGGTTCTGCCACTTCATCTCTTTAGACCTCTTTTCTTCATCTGTAAAATGAAAAAATCAAATTAAATCCTTTTCAGGACTTGGTTCAGTTCTAAAATTTGGGGGCTTACTCTAAAAAGATTTAAAAGAAAAAATAAATCCTCCATAGCAAATTACCACTAAACTGTTAGGATCCCTTCTGCAGTTATCAGTTTTTGATAAGTCTTCCCTTTCATGTGAACACTTTATTTCCTCGAAGTATAAACGTTATTACCTGATGATTTAAGAGACTTCACAGATTCCACAGGAGATCCTGAAATAGACAGCATCACATTAAAGTCCCCGCAGGGTTTGTGGTGAATATGGATTTAACAATGAGTCTCATCTTTCCAACAGCACACATTAAATGAACAATTCCTGAAACACCATACAGTTTCTTATTTTTAAATCTATACACAACTGCAGCAAAAAATATTATGTTCTCATATGTGATTATGTAATAGCTGTCTAGAGAAGAAACCCCTAACATCAAACATATCTCTTTCTTTCCCTGTGTTTTATAAAGTGGTATTGCTGGTTAAGGATAAAATTGGAAGGGGATGGGGGTAAGAGAAAGAAATTGCACATTGCCTTTAGCACACTTTCCTGTCTCCTTTCAGTTCTCCTATACACCCTCATCTCACAAACCGTAGGCAGAGACATAATCACTTCCTGGAGTTGGTGTTAATCCTCCCGCCTGGGCCCACTTCTTCATTCCTTCATACCTCTTGAAGATCTTTCTCTAGGCTTCCCACCATTTACAACAGGTTAATTAGAAAAACTAATTACCAACTTACTTTTAACTCATTCATTTATTCAGCTTTTCTTTACTGAGTTTCTACTACAGATGAAATTCCTTAACGGGTGCTGGGATTTAGCAAGAAACAAATCACCTACGCTGCCTTCATGGAACTCTAGTGGGAGAGACAGGCTATCGAGGAATAAATGGATTAACATACAGCTATTATTTATGCTAAATACTATGGAGCAAAAAACAAGGTTTCATGAGAGATTCTTTTTTAAAAAAAAATTATTTATTTATTTGAGAGAGAGTAGGGTGAGGGGCAGAGCGAGCCTGATGCGGGCCTCAAGTCTCCTGGGATCATGACCTGAACTGAAGGTAGAGGCTTAACCATCTGAGCCACCCAGGCACCCCTTCGTGAGAGGTTCTAATAGGAAAAACCTATATATCTAGTTCAGAATGCTTTCTCTGATGGGTGGATCTGAAGGATAAGTAGCAGTTAGCTAAAATGTGGAGAATATCGATTCCTGGAATGGGCACATTTGAGGAAGAGATGAAAACCCAATGTGAATGGAACTTAGTGAACAATTAAAAAGTGGGCAGGAGGCAAGGAAGAAGGAGCCAGACCATTTCATGAACTGCAAGACTAAACTTAAATTCTGTGGGAAGGATTTTAAGTATGGAGTTAACATAAATAAAGTCACTTAAAAAATGATGATTCTGGTAACTCTATGGAGAATGGTTTAGGCAGACCTGGTGGCAAGGGGAGCTGAGCAGGGAGTAAAATGATTCACAATACAGAAATATATTATTGAGTTAAAATTGACAAAATTTGATGTGAGGGATAATAGAAAGGGAGGAATCAAGGATAAATGTCCCATTTCTGACATGACAGAGAATGGATCAAATTTCTGACATGGTTGGAAAGAGTTGTCATTTATTGAAATAGAAAAAAAAATGAGAAGCTGAATGCATCTGGGGATTTGGGGAGATCAGTTTTGGACATGTGTTTGAGATGGCGGTGAGACCTCCATGTAGAGATGACAAGAGATGGCAGTTAGACCTATATCTCCCTCTCACAGCTCTATTTCAAGATCCAGACATGTGCGTCTAAGAGTCATCACCAGTGAGAACATAATCTGTGGAGTTGGACAAGTTCACTTAGAGATGAACTATGAAGTGGGCCAGCATCAAATGACCTCTAAGAACTCGAGTTTGAAGAAATCAGAAACAATTCACTATATTGTACATCTGAAACTAATAAAACACTCCATGTTAATTATACAGGTATTAAAATAAAAAATTAAAAAAAAAAGATGAAAAGAAATCAGCAACAGGAATTAACAGTCTACAAGGGAAACTGAGAGAAGAGGCCAGAGGAGAGCCAGGAGAGCAGAAAAAAATGTTCCAGGAAGACACAGTCAATTGTATTACACGATATTGGCAATTCAAGTCAGAGGAAGCACTTCTCTAGAGAAGAGCAACCTTGCCCCAGTTAAAATGCAAGAAAACTTTAATGATGTTAAGAATATCAAATACCACTGAAGTAGTCAATGCAAGTTATTTTCATTTAAGATGTGTGTCTTGGCACTCTCTGGGTATTTTGTAGGTGGATCGCTTCACTTTTAGTGAAAAAGTATGGTATTTGAAAATAATATATTTAACATGAAATTTCTGTAGTGGAAGTTCCTAAGAACTACACTATTTAGAGGGAAAAAAATCACAAAATGGTCTATCTTCTGTGATGCAAGATTGACTTTTGTAATATTAATAATAATATCAATATATTTCAATATAATAGCTACTATTTCTAATACTGAATTTGATTATCTGCCCTGGGTATGGCATTGCCTTAAGTGATCAAGGTGACTTTAAGTTCTTTTTCCTTTGAGATCTGACAATTTCTAAGGATTTAAAAACTATGAGCTTAGAAGCTCTCCAGAGTTGTGTAATTAAAGAAGATACTTATATGGAAAAAAATAATGGTTTTTCAGGTTTTAAAACAGAAATGACACAAAAGACCAAACCAAATTTGATTTATTTAAGGTATGAGAAGGAAGTATGCTAGATAAGTGCTATGTTCTCAGTAGCACTCATTACAGAGTTGTTCTATTTTCAACTCTTTAAAGTCAAAACCTTATATATTGATCACTATTTGTATATCCTGGATATGACATATAGTTGGCCTTTCAAGTATATTTGCTGAATAAATCAATGAATAGATGAATAAATTAGTACTGTGTAGCTTTATTTCATATGCTATTTGCCATAGTATATATACCTATATATGTATTTTAAAAATTATTATTGCCTAGCCAGTATGTTCCATGAGCCCTGGGGCTCCTTCTGTTTTGTTCTCCACTGTACCTTTAGTGACCAGCACAATTCCTGATACTATTAATTATTCATATTCATGTTTCTCTTCAATTTTATAAGTAATAATGATTTGGTAAAATAATATCAGTAATAGCCAACATTTAGTATTGTTCAAGGTGTTTTACGTGTTAAGTCAATATAATCCTCTCAAGAGTCCTTTGAGGTTGCATTACTGTTATCCCAGATTTGCAGTTAAAGAAGCTGAGCAGTAAAGAGTTAAAATCACCTGCCCAGAGTAACAAAGCTAAGATTCAGATCCAGACATTCTAGCTTTCAAGTTCAGTTCATTACCACCACATTAAACTGTTTTATGGTAGTTATAATAAGCTTTTGCCATTAGAAAATATTTTTATTGTCCGTTTATTCTTATTATAGAATTCATGAAAACAAGCAATCAGCTGTGAAAAAAAGAAGCATATTCAGAAATCATGATCAATTCTGTTCTCAGCTAAAGTTCTCTCAAACTGTTGAAATATCTTGTTCATTCTTGGGGCTCAGTGTTCTTTCTGAACCAAAATATGTTCTGCCTAGAACATGCATAAGATTAGCTTTTGTTTCTTTCCAACCATAAAATCTACTACTTTGGGGAGATAAATATTTACCTCTAATGGAATCTGAGAATCAAAGCTACAATTAGCCATATAGACACAACTGCTTAATTCAAAGAACAGAGTAAATAAGTTAGAACGGTGTAGGAGAAGAGTGTTTGATTTGATTAGCCTCATTAGTACAGGATTGGTCCTCTTACCTTTTTGCTCTGAAATGTCTGTGGTTTCATTTCCTTAATAATCTACTTCTGTAAGAAAAATTGCTGGCATTTCATCATATGCAAGATGAAGACAAACTTTTTTGGTAAAATTTTTGAATCATTTACATAAATTAACTTCTTTTTAGCAATAATGTTCAAGTAAGCTTTTTCCCTTAGATTGAGTCTACTAAAAAAAAAAAGCAAAAAAAAAAAAAAAAAGAGGAAAGTTTGTAATTTTTTTGTAGTACTTCAGTGTGTAGCTTCTCCTGACAGTTTCTACTTTAAAATAAAAATGGTTGCGGGGCGCCTGGGTGGCTCAGTCGGTTAAGCGTCTGCCTTTAGCTCAGGTCATGCTCCTAGGGTCCTGGAATCGAGCCCCACATCGGGCTCCCTGCTCAGAGGGAAGCCAGCTTCTCCCTCTCCCACTCCCCCTGCTTGTGTTCCCTCTCTCGCTGTATGCTCTCTCTGTCAAATAAGTAAATAAATCTTTAAAATAAATTAAATAAATAAATAAATAAGTAAGTAAGTAAAATAAAATAAAAATGGTTGCTTTGAACTGAGGACTTGGCCTCTTAAGACACATGTGAGACTCCATATTATAATTCCCCTAAACAAAATGTTATTCTTAAATGATTATAATTTAAGAAATACTTATTCATCAGTTACTATTGCCAGATACCCTTTCAGGTGCTGGACATGATTCTGCCCGCATGGAGCTAAAATCTAATGAAGTGATACATACATGAATGTATAAATAATTTCCAATAGTGACAAGTGCCAGGGCAAAAATAAAATAGGGTGATGTGACATATGTAACTACGAGAGGGGCTGGAGAATGTAAGAGATGTTGGAAATGGTGCTCAGAATAGTTTCTATTCAGCATATGTGTGGCCAGTCATTTGTTTGAATATGGGAGGTGACTGTGCTGGAGGAAGGGAGCAGTTGTATTTTTGGGTTTGTTCAGTTATTCATAGTTCACAGTTTTGAACTGAATGAAGTACAAATACTGCTCTGTCAATATTTTGGAATAAAAAAAAGAAGAAAGGAAATGTCATTCTTACAGGGAAAACACTCTGTGGTATGAGCGCTAGATTTCTTCCAGAGAAGCACTGACATTTCTTAATTACTCTCTTCATGAGTGGTCATGTATAGCAATTACTGAAGGCTCCGTAGAGCATTATTCTTTGCAAGCCTTGGAGAACAATAATGCTGACAGAACAGGGCTTCAGTGTCCAACACACTTCTCCTCTCTCTTCATTGCCCCAGCTAATTACTCTGTCCAGTGGGAATTGTGTAGCTCCTTTCCCTCTCTGTAACCCCTACAACCCTCTACTGTACAGTAATCACATAATATTCTCTTGCTGCCATGCTTTTCTATTAGTTATTTAAAGGCATGGCCTCCTTTTACCACATCCAGTTTTCTGAAATACTTTATCAATGGGTGATGTCCAAACTCTAGATTAATGGAAACATTGCTATGCCACTTGTTCTTAAAAAAAAAAAAAAATCAGTTTTCCTAGGACTTCTGACCTTTATAATGAAATAGAAAATAATTTTTTTAATGTCATAGTTGCAATGCTGAAGAAGATATTTTGAGTATGTGTCTACATAATGCCTAAATATTTAGTCAATTAGCAAAAACAGTTTGCTATCATGGAAGTAAAACAATGATATAGTGATTAATTTTTTTAATTTATAAATTTTATTACCATTTATGTTAACATTGTATATAAGCTGTCTCAAAGTTGGGTAATGGATACCATATCATTTTTAAAATAGAAAAATAAGATTTCTTCAAATATATTTTGAAGGAAAACTACTTGTGGAATACATTATTTGGTAAGCTATTAAATTCTATATAAAGACACCGAACTAAATCTACTCATCAATCAATAAAACAAAACTGTTAACTTTTTATTGCAAATATTTTCATCTAAAGTTTACTGAGCAGTTACTGTGTAGTGCGAATGTCACTTATTTTTATTTATTTAAACTTCTTTAAATGTCATCCTCACTTGCCACAGGAGGATAATTGAAGTTTGGAGAGATTGTGTAACTCACGCAGGGGCATGAAGGATTATAGTAAATGGCCGAGGTAGGATTTGACACCAAATCTAAAATTTACAATCAAAGCTGGAGCTCCTAACCTACACACATCATCTCTTACATATCAGAAGTGAAGTAGCTGTAAGGTGGTTAGACTCATTTTCACATTTTTAATACAAAACTATCTTAGATACTTTGCAACTGTCATTTCTGTTCTGTTCTAAGATTTTCTCTGAGCTGAGCTTGCTGTAGAACTGAGGATATTTACAATGTCTTTTAAAGTTTTAAATATCTTAAAAAGTCAATTTAAAATGAGGTCACTAAAAGAAATGCCTTAGGGAAAATCCTTGTATGATATTGAGGACAAAAAAATGGTAAAAATTAATATTTAATGTTGTTTCTTATTTATTAATAGCATTCATTAAATGTTTTTTCTTTCCCCACCTGGGACTGAAAAGGTATCAAGCAGCATTAATTAAGTGGGGGGGCGGGGAGGGAAGCAAGGTATTCCTTTTCTTTGAATCTACAGTTATCAGCATATACAACGTTTAAAGAAAGAGGAAGTAATTTTTGCTAATAGCTATAAACTTGTAATAATTTAATATAGTGTGCCTATTTGTGAAATCTTGTTATGGTTAAGCCTCAGTGTCAAGCTTCTTATGTATGAATATGCTTAACTATTGATACAGAAAACACCAATGTAAAGTGAATTGAGTTGCAATTGTTGATTTATAAACCAGTTTGAATTCAGAATAAATTCTCTCATAAAACAAAATTAGAAACTGATTCTCAGATCCCTAAACCAGAGCACAAATTCCTGATGATTTATTATCATTAAGGAATATTTATGTAATACATATTCTTTGTAGGACTTTCCTGAGTTTGAGGAGAAGGGTGTTCTAGGATATTCAAGACAGACCCCAATCACCTTATAGAACTTAACAGCCTGAATTAGGGGATAAGGCATACACATAAGATGGTATATAACAAAAAATTGGCTAAGTATCAAAATAACGATAAAAACAATGTGGCATATAGGACTTGAGAGAAGAAAATGATTCCAGAGAGTTGGTTTGACCTGGGAAGACTTGTTTGAAGAGAAAGAATTTGAACTGGGCCAGAAGGAGGAAATGGGAAAAAAAACCTGAGAAGTGTATTCCAAGTCGGGTGAATTATGCAAGGAAGAATATTCTCTGCTGGTCTACAATTTATATGGAGGAGGAGTGAGTGGACAAGAACAGTGATGGATGAGCAGGGCAGGGTCTTGGAAACCAGACCAATACACTTGGACTTTATGTGTGTATTATGCATGCCTTTTCTGTGTTGCTGTGGAATCCCAAAGCAGTAACAGGTTCTAAGATATTTCAAAAGGCATCTGAGAGTTGAAAAACTAAGAAACAAAAAGGAGAGAGATGCAGGTATGTATCAGGAAGAGAATCAACAACTAGAGTACTAGGGAGCATCACTTCAGTCTCTTTTCTCTCCTTGTTTATCTCTTTTCATAATTGTCCCCTCATCCTCTGGTCCATGGTGGAAAGATGAATGCTGACTGCTCCCGAGTTTTGTATTTTAACTTCAACTAATCATGAGAGAGACTGTGTCCTCTCAGTCAAGATTTCAAAATATTTGGAAGTTCTGATTATATCAGTTTGAGTAAGACATGGTACCCACTACTGAGCTAACCGACTTGTCCAGGTGGTGAGGACATATACACTAATAAGGAGGCTCTTCCTAGGTATCAGGCCAGGTTGATTGATGTTTAAATGTTTAAATCTTCTGTTTCCATATTGATTTTCTTTCTACTTGTTCGATCAATTACTGAGAGAGGGACCTTGAAATTTTCAACTATACTTGCAGATTTGGGTGTTTGATTGTTTGTTTGCCCTTTTAGTTTTATTGTTTTTTTGCTTGAAATATTTTGAAGCTCTGTTATTGATTACGTAAGTATTCAGGGTTGTTATGTCTTCTTGAAGAAATAACCCATTTATCATTATAAAGTATGCTATTTATCCATAGTAATATTCTTTGCTGTCTCATATTAATGTAGTCATTCCACTCTTTTAAAATTATTATTAGCAAGTTACAACTTTTTCCATCCTTTTACTTTTAACTTTTTTGTCTTTTTTGTTTAAATTGGGTCTCCTATAGGCAAGATATAGAAGTGTTATCTAACCTGACAATCTCTGCCTTTTTGGGGGATATTTAGACATTTAATGTGATCAGTAGTGTGACTAAGTTTAAATCTATCATCTTTCTCTTTGTCTTCTATTTATCCCATGTGGTCTTTGTTCTATTTTGTTACATTTCTCCTTTTTTTTTAAATTAACTGAATATTTTTTATGACTCCACTTATCTCTTTCCTTGGCTCATTAGCTATAACTCGGTTATTTTATTTTAGTGGTATCTTTAGGGTTTGTGTAGTATGTATTTTAATTTACCATAATCCACCTTCAGGTTTTTACTACTTCACATGCAGTATTAGAATCCTCTAATAATATGCTTCTTTTCCTCAATGCACTGTTTGTGCTATTGTTATTCATTTTACTTCTACATAAATCCCACTTTTTTTAAGTATTTGATTATCATTTAAAGAGATGTTAATAATAAGCAAAAAAAAAAGCATTTGTATTACCCAAGTAGTTCCTATTTCTGGAGTTATCAATTCCTATGTGTGGATCCATATTTCTGTCTGGTGTTATTTTCCATCTGCTTGAAGGACTTCCTTTAACATTTCTTACAGTGCAGGTGTCCTGGTTTTAAATTCTTTCCGTTTTTGTATCTTTAGAAGTCTTTGCCTCATCTTTGCTTGTGAAAGATTTTTTCTGGGTTAATAATTCTAGGTTGACAGATTTCTTTTTCTTTTAGTACTTTTAAGATACTGTCCTGTCTTCTCACTTGCATTGTTACTAACAAGAAATGTTCTGTTATCCTTGTATTTGTCTATGTATCAATGTATCTACCTATCTGCATATGTGTATGTTATGTCTTTTTTCTCCAGCTGTTTCTATGATTATCTCTTTAATGTTCTTTTTAAGTAGTTTAATTATGATTACGACCATGGGGTAGTTTAATTCATATTTTTGGTCCTTGGGGCTCATTGCAGTTATTGGGTCTGTAGGTTTATAGTTTTCTTCAAATTTGGAAAAAAATTGGTCATTATTTCTTTAAAATGTTTCTGTTACCCCCTTTTTTTCCTTTCTCTGTCCTTCATGGATTCTAATTGAGTAGGATTTGGCTACTCAATTTGTCCATCAGTCCACTGATGCTCTGTTAATATTTTTCAGTATATTTTTGATACTTTTTATTTCTACATCTTCAAGTTCATTAATTCTTTCTTCTGCAATATTAATCTACTTTTAATTTCATCCAATAGATTTTTTTTTTTCATCCCAGATGTTTGGCTTTCTCTCTAGAAGTCATTTTGTGTGTTTTGGGGTTTTTATTTGTTTGTTTGTTTTTTGTATCTTTATGTCTCTTACCTCTTAAACATATGAAATTCAGTCATAATAACGGTTTAAATATCATTTCCTGTTAATAAAAATCACTTGTATTATTTCTGGCTTAGTTTTGATTATTTTCCCCCTCACTCTAAATTTTATTTTTCTGCTTCTTTTTATACCTTGTGATCATTGATTGGATACCAGAATAGGAATTTTAACTTGTTAAAAGCTAGATTATTTTTATTGTTATAAACATTCCTGAGCTTTGCTCTGGAATGCTGTTACTTGGAAAGAGTTTGACTTCCAGGTTTTGCTTTAAGCTTTGCTAGATCATTTACCAGAACTACATTTAGTCTAGTTATTTTTTTCTCCATCACTGAAGCATGACTTCTTAGTTCTTTAACTGATGCTTCCTGAATTATGAAGTTTTCTACTCTGGCTATTGAGAACAGGAACAATTCAGGGCTTATGTGAATTCAGGCACTGTTCTCCATAATCATTTTGGATGGTTCTTTACCTGCCTTGGGTAGTTTCTTCACACATGTGTGCTGATCAGTATTCCAATAAATTTTCAAAAAGGAACACTCTGTTGCTCTCTGGATTCTCTGTATGCAGATCTTTTCTCTATGCTTATACTGCCCTGTGCACTCTTGTCACCCCCAGGCTTTCTCAGCCTTGTCTCCTTAACCCAAGGAGACCATTTATGTCCACCTGGATTTCTGCTATGTGCCATGGCCTGGAAACTTATGCCCAAGAGTAGGCTGGAACAATCTTAAGGTTCACCTCATTCATTACTCATCATTTTCCTTCATAGCCTTATAGTCAATATCCTGAGTACCATTGTTTGATATATTTTGTCCCAGTTTTTATTCATTTCAAGTGGAAGTGTAAATCCTGTCACTGTTCCTCCACCTTGGCCATGAATTTAAAACTGAGGTGAAATTTAATCACTGATAATATCTAGGTTTCACAACTTTGTTAGAAGGCCATCACCAATCATGTGACAATTTTTCAGAACAAATGCAATCCTGAAGCAATGTTTATTCAAAAAATTTTTCCTGAATATATTATGAAAGGTATGTTGAAGATTATGGGAGCCACAAAGTTACCTAATAAGCCTCCTTTTCTCATACAATATGTAGCCATGATCACATACCTGCTTTGCTCACAAGCATGCCAACACTTCCAGAGAATAGATCTTGGTTTGTAAGAAAACAAAAAATGAGTGATTTCCAGTCATAGTTCCATCATTTTATGAGTGACCTTGAATAAGTTCTTCAGGACTTCTGAACTCCTATATCCTTATCTAGAAGTATTTGAAAGGCTAGTGCTGTTTTAACTCTATGCTACCTTCAGAATGCTGTAAAAGATCAAGAAATGAATGCAGGAGGGAAGAGAAATGTATGGAAGTTTCAGTTAGAAGTTGATACTCATAGCATAGCATTGATCTCTTGGAATCCATACATGTATGTTTCACAATGTGGCTATTTTTCATCATGTAGTTTCAGCTCTTCATATTAAATCTCTCTTTATTATTACTTTAGCATTACATTTGAAATATGCCATTGAGCTTTGTTCTAAGTTCAATCTTTGAATTCTAAGTAGAATTTAATCACTTTGCATCCTTAATGAATGCTGATAACGAAAGTAATGCTATTTAGAATGAAAGAGATGGAGACTACTGTTGGCGTGTAATTGGTGAGCCAATTGACTGGCAGTTGTCTCACTTAACTGCATTGTACAGTTAAGTCATGCTGATGTATGAAGCTGATTGAATATTAGAAATGGCAGTTTATGAACTAAATATTTTCAGTAATGATTTAAATAATGGGAATGCTATTCCTGACTCAAAAACAAAACAAAATAAGAACAAAAGTGAAAACTAGTTTTCAAATGCTTTATTAAGCCTTTTAGGACAATGACTTGTCATCTATGATACCATGCAGGCTCAAGAGAGGGATAGGTTTATGAAGTGCCAGAGATAAATGGAACATATCCCTCCCTATCATTTGATGCATAAAGACTGTGAAGCCTGATGAGATAAAATATTTCATCAGCTAAATAGGGGTAGCAGCAAAACTAGAACACAGGACTCCTCATCCCAGACCGGTCTTCTAGGATACCGTGCCAATTAACTATATACAGCAAGAAGAAAAAAACATGAAGATCAAATGCACTTACATAGTGGTTGAGTGTAAAGAATAAAAACAAGAAGATAATGAAATAAAGGATTAAGTTGGTTCCAGTGATGGCAGATGGATCAGCTATCTATTCAAAGTGTTAGAGTGTTTTTTGGCAGAGGCAACCAGTTATACCGTCGTTGCCCATTGTCTGCCATTTCACATTTCCCATGAGACCATGAAACATCTTATTAAAGATCACTTTGCTCTGAAATTTACCCTGCCTCTGAAAAAAAAGAGAGTTAAGTATATGATATTTGGACAGGAAATGCTGCTTTTTTTTTTTTTTTGGTCATAAGATGATAAAATGCTTTAATTAAACTGCTTAAATATTTTGCCCCAGTATTTTGCCCCAAAACACTGTAATTGGTTCCAACAGATGGAAACACAGCAGTAGTCCCAAATTCATTGGCAAAACATGGACACATGCAAAGTGAAAAGCAAGCTTTCTTCCAAAAGACCACCTTATATTACCTTTGCCAGTTTATCTGCCAGTAGATATTGTGGTAGAATCACTATATCCTTTTTCAGATGTATTTATCTACCAGTCAGAAAACACTCATTTTGTGTCCCATAGATAAGACATCATACTTTGCTCTGTGGATCTGTAATTTAGAAATTTCAAATGTGGATGCTGCCCTCAAAGAGTGCATAGTCTATAGGGAAAATGAAATTCTACCACATAACTACATGAAAAATAGACTATTTTATGTATTATAAGAAAGATAGAAATATGACACTATGGACAATCAGAGAAAAGAGAAGTATCTTGGTATCTTTGGACTGGGGACATTTGCCCAGAAATAGGGGGAAATAATATTGAATGGAGCTTTTTAGAAGAAATAGAGATAGAAGGAACATATTTAATTTATAGAAGGAAATAGAAGATGGAAGTTTATAGAAGTTTATAGAAGAAACAGAGATGGAAGGAACATATTTACTTCAGCATTAGTTCTCAAAATGTGATCCTCAGGCCAGCAGAATGAGCACCCTGCCCAAAAAAAGTGTTAGAAATGTGGATTTCCCCACCCCAGTCCTATTAAATCAGACACTCTGAGTCTGGTACCTAGCAATCTGTGTTTTAACAAGTCCCCCAAATGATTTTGATGCATGCTCAAGTTTTAGAAACATCAAGTTAAAGGATGCACCTAGAATAAAGGGACAAAATGGTAAAGTATGGGGTATCTACAGGAGGAGGCCCAAGTTATTGACTGAAGGCTAGCAAAGGGGATTAGACTGACAAAAACAGACCTGTAGTTGGGGAAGCTTGAAAATGGCTTAAATGACCAACCTGAGTTTTAACATGGTGCTGTGGGGTAATGCACACATGAAGATGTTTTCTCTTAGTTTCAGTTTTGGTTGTGAAGGAGAAAGATGTTATCATTAGTACATATGAAAAATATTGATAATTTGTTATCAGGGAAGTTAGAATAGAGGTAAAATAGTGTTATAAAGAGTTAGGAGACTCATAGTAGTCCACACAAGACATATAAGAGCTTGAAATAGGACATCAAAAGCAGGAATGGAGAAAAGGGAATAGATTGTAGTGATGTTTTATTTGCTTAAGTGGAAGGATGCAAGAGGTATTTCAAGAGCTTCAGAATCAAATGTGTTTGACCTCCAATTAGACATAAAGAGGGAAGAGGAAGGAAGACGGCTTTATCTCCGGACATTCTGATGGAGATTGTACCATGTATAGAGATAAGGATGTTAGGAAGAGACACTATTTTGGAGGAGGAACATGAGATTCCTATCAAACATAGGCATTTTTAGGTGCTCATGACACATTCAAGTAGAAATAACCAAGGCTCAGTCGTCAAGCGTCTGCCTTCGGCTCAGGTCATGATCCCAGAGTCCTGGGTTCAAGCCCCATATCAGGCTCTCTGCTCAGCAGGAAGCCTGCTTCTCCCTCTCTCACTCTCCGAGCTTGTGTTCCCTCTCTCGCTGTGTCTCTCTCTGTCAAATAAATAAAATAAAATAAAATAAAAAGAAATAACCAACATATATCTGGAAACTGAGATGTGTCATTGCTGTTGGAACATTAACTACAATAATCATTATTTGCTGATACCACCCCCAGCTATTCAATTATTACTTTAGGAATCCTTAGTGGCTCAGAAAGTTATTTTTCTTCACTGTAAGTTATTGGCCAATGTATAGATAATGGGTCTAGTATAGATACTGTCATTTCCCTAATAACTTGTTCCATTCTCACCCTGAGACTATTATGGACTATTTTCTAGTGATCCCATGAATATGGTTGGAATCTCTTTATTTGGCTGACTGTACAACTGCAGAAACTGGATAGCAGATATGGCTTCCAGTTGGCTCTAAGTGCCAACAATTTATGAGCCAGGATATGTTGCAGCTTGGACTGCTCAAGGGACCTTTCATTAGCTAATTTACTACTTCTCACCTACCAACGGTGAGCTGCTTTCTCACAGCTTCAAATAATCTTTTGGATTTATTCAGCCACAGCTATTATTCACTAAGTTATTTAGTTATTATAGTATCATTCTTTCATTTTAATAAATAATAGGTCAGGTGTTCCATAGAGGCAAAGGGAAATGTTATACAATAAAGGTTGCGTTTGAATTTTAAAACTTGAAACCCTTAGTGAACTTACGGTGTCCAAGGCAATTATTCTCTGATTTGAGTTAGCTGTTACTAATAGCTAGAGACTATTATCCTTCTCCTCTACTTTTGCTCTTTTATTATAAAATCTGAAAAAGATACAGAAAAACTATACAAAACATATGCATAGCTTAATAAATATTAAATTTATTTAAATACCCTTGGCACCATCACCCAGGTCAAGAAAAGAAATTTTTCCAGGCACCCTAGAAGCCCCTTCCAATTGCCCCAAACCAATCACAACTGTCTCCCTCTCCCCAGAGGTAACCACTAACTTGGCTTTATCATAATCACTTTGCTTTCCTTTACAGTTCTATAGCACAAGTGAGCATCTTTAAATACTATAATTTATACTTGCCTTTTTTTTCTCTGTGGTGTACATTTTAAATCTCTTTTTATCACCTATAGTGTATCAGACAGGGTTCTCTAGAAAAAGAAAATCAACAGAATGTGTGTTTGCATACACACATAAATATGTAATGAGAGAGGGGGAGAAATATTGATTTTAAGGAATTGGCTTACACAGTTGTGGAGGCTAGCGCTAAGGCCAAAATCTGCAGGGTGGAGACCCAGGGAATAGACGCAGTTTGAGTCTAACGGGCAATATGCTGGGAGAATACCTTCTTGCATAGGGAAGGTTAGTCTTTGTTCTATAAAGTCTTTCACCTGATTGAATAAGCCCCCCCCCACACCATCATGGAGGGTAATCTGCTTTATTAATCTCATTTTTAAAAACACATTTATAGAAACATCCAGAGTAATGTTTGACCAAATACTGGGCCCCATGGCCCAAGAATGTTGACACATAAAATTAACAACAACATAGTTTTACCCCTCCTTACTCTCTTTCTTCCTTGGTAACTTATTTTTTGAAGAAATTGTGTTGTTTGACTTGTAGAGTTTCCTACAGATGTAATTTTGTTGGCTGACTCATTTTTATGTAGTTTAATGTATTCCTCTGCTCTATGCACGTCTTCTAAACTGTTAGTTTGATCTAGAAACTCATCAGATTCAGGTTCAATTATTTTATTTTTTTTACAAGACAAGTCCATAGGTGATGTAGTCTGGCATCATTCAACAAAATGTCTGGTTGCCTCTCTTTTTGTAATGTTAGCAACTATTGGTGCTCAAAGCCATTGATTCATTAAGGATTGTAAAAAGGTAATATTCTAATTCATTAATTTCTTCTTCATCTACTAGCTGAAGTAATTCTAAAGAGAAACTACCCCCTCTCTACTCTTCTGTGAACTAGGATCTCCTTCAGCCTGAATAGCTTTCTGTCAATCCTACCTGCTGCCACTCACCAACCCAAACAACCTTTCCCTTCAGATTCACCTTCCTCACGTTTAACTCTGTTTCAAATATTCCCCTATCCCAAACATCCCAGTGATTCTCCTCTGTCTCACAAATGAAGTATTCATGTTTCTTTGAGCACTCAAGGTCTTCCAAACTATGCCGTTGTTGTAACTTTCCAGGTTTTGTATTCATTACTCCCACAAAGGTTCTATATATTCCTACAAAACTTCATTGCTCACTCTCTCCTGAGTATGTCCTAGCCATTGTGGCCTCAGGGCTTTTGTGCATGCTTTCCCCTGTCTTAAAATGCTCTTCCCTCCTTTCTCTGTCTTGAAATTTTAACTCGGTTTATGAAAATGAAACTCAAATGCCATCAACTCTACCTAGAATTCTTGATCAAATGTATTTTCTTTTGTCTTGGAACCCCATATCACTTCATATCTTATATTATGGTGATAATGGTCATTTTTATATTCAGTCATTAGTCATTTATATATATATTTTTATATATCATTATATTCTGATTCAACTGATATTCACTAGTCAGTTATTTTGTGTATACAAATCATTATGCTTTTTTTATACATTATTTTCTGAGATTTCACAGTAACCTTTATATTATTTGCATCATATAAATAAAGAGAGTGGCTTTCA
Organism: Callorhinus ursinus; assembly: GCF_003265705.2. Lineage (NCBI taxonomy): Eukaryota > Metazoa > Chordata > Mammalia > Carnivora > Otariidae > Callorhinus > Callorhinus ursinus. The sequence continues at coordinate 23,745,546 of NW_027397064.1, forward strand.
GACAGGACAATTAACTTGCCTAAATTTATAGCAATACTGAGTGTATAAACAGAGATTTGAGTATAGGTCTCTTTCAGTTGAGGAACCTATTCCTCTAAATAAGAACTGCCTTTTTCCTCTAAGTTACATATAATATCTGTATTACCAGGTTGAATGTTTTCAAATAATATATTAGAATGACAGAAAATGTATTTTGCTATTCACCTGCTTTCTTCATTAATAATAAAAGGGCCTATGGAAAATATCCTCATTAAGTATATAAGATAATACATCTCAGTTGTGATTCTTTCCAGTTAACTGTCCTGTCTCAAATTATCATCATTATACTTTTTGCCTTTTCCTATCTCTGTCTTAACTTCCCATTTCTCTCTTCCCCATTCTTTGATTATATTCTTCTCCTTGAATGTTCCCTTTGAATTCTTTGTCATTACACCCTCTTATCATTCCACTTTTCTTCTCTGGCTCCTTCATATCAACTCTTCTTCCATTCATGCATGTAATGTTCTCCTGTCCCTTCCCCTCACTCACCATAGACTTCCTAGGAAGGTCATCCTACCCAGAGCTTTACTTATCACCTATGTGATAACTTAGAAATATACATTGTAGTTATACATCTATCTGATTTTGTAACACTTGGAATTTTTTCATGGTGCCTCAAATTCAGTATGGCAGAAAGTTGAATATATCATCTTCCCTGATTAAAAGATTTTGAGTTCCTTGGTAAATGGAACTACCATACGCAAAAGCCTAACTTTTAAATACTGACTCAGTCTAGACTCTTTCCATCCACCTCACTCCCTAAAGTCAGACATTAAATCTATGATTCAAATGATGGGCTTTGGAGTCAAACATATCCTGCAGGAAATCCTGGCTATATGACTTACTAATCAAGAAATTCTAATAAAATTAAAGTCTTAAAACCTCATCTGTAAGAGGTTGTCATCTGTAAAATACTGATGATAGTAATAGTTCTTGCATAGGGTTGGAGAAATACTTAGAGCATAGGTGTTTAGTTTTTAATGTTTATTTTTATTAATTTGATTCTCAATGCTCACATGAGATGTTCTAGATCAAAGACAGATGAGTTATCATATACATCATAATAACTGAGTTTGCCCCCTCTTGTCCCTGCCCTTACCCTGGGGCAATATAATAATAGCCATTTGAAAAAATCTCTTTCACGAGTGACCACATATTTTATAAGTGAGGAAAGATCAGAAGAAAATGAATTTTTGGCCACTTATATTCAGGAGAGAGATAGCCATCCTATTCCCTTTCTGAAAGCAGGGAGGAAAAAAAGAATAAACAAACAACTTTGCTCCTTGGAGGCAAAATGGAAAAGATACTGAGTTCTTTCTCTAACCCAGGATCCTTTCCAATAGCTAAATCTCTCCATGGCTAGCTACATAGCCTTTCTATCTCTGCCTTTTAATTAATGGCTTTTAGAGATGTCTGTATCTTGAATTCATTTTGATGTACATATATATATACCATCATCATAGCTTTCAGATTCAGAATCAACTGATAATCATGGTCAGGTATTTCCTACTATACCAAGTCCTGGGCCTCATTCCTAACATATATTTAAGGAGATAGAACTCCAGTCCTCTGGCTCATTGTGAGTGTAACCTCAGTGCCTCGTCCAGGCTGTAAGATTTGGCCCTTTAAGGGAAATGAGAGAAGCTTTGTTATCCTTTAGATCAGGCATTTAACTTGACAAATACCTATGGATCTCATCCATATGGTAGATGAAAGTAAAATGTTTCTAGGAGAAATAAAGGCAAATATTCTGTGTTTTTCTATTGTGTATATATTTCTGTGTCCTGGGTGGCTGATCCTTTTTTACAGGAGCACCGAGAAATTCATATGATACATGTCTTTCTCTGATTGACTTATTTCACTCAGCATAACACCCTCCAGTTCCATCCACATCGTTGCAAATGGCAAGATCTCATTCCTTTTGATGGCTGCATAATATTCCATTGTGTATATATACCACCTCTTCTTTATCCATTCATCTGTCGATGGACATCGTGGCTCTTTCCACAGTTTGGCTATTGTGGACATTGTTGCTATAAACATTGGGGTGCACGTACCCCTTCGGATCCCTACATTTGTATCTTTGGGGTAAATACCCAGTAGTACAATTGCTGGATAGTACGGTAGCTCTATTTTCAACTTTTTGAGGAACCTCCATACTGTTTTCCAGAGTGGTTGCACCAGCTTGCATTCCCACCAACAGTGTAGGAGGGTTCCCCTTTCTCCACATTCCCGCCAACATCTGTCGTTTCCTGACTTGTTAATTTTAGCCATTCTGACTGGTGTGAGGTGGTATCTCACTGAGGTTTTGATTTGGATTTCCCTGATGCCGAGCGATGTTGAGCACTTTTTGATGTGTCTGTTGGCCATTTGGATGTCTTCTTTAGAAAAATGTCTGTTCATGTCTTCTGCCCATTTCTTGATTGAATCATTTGTTCTTTGGGTGTTGAGTTTGATAAATTCTTTATAGATTTTGGATACTAGCCCTTTATCTGATAGGTCATTTGCAAATATTTTCTCCCATTCTGTCAGTTGTCTTTTGGTTTTGTTGACTGTTTTTTTGCTGTGCAAAAGCTTTTCATCTTGATGAAATCCCACTTGTTCATTTTTGCCCTTGCTTCCATTGCCCTTGGCGATGTTTCTAGGAAGAAGTTGCTGTGGCTGAGGTCGAAGAGGTTGCTGCCTGTGTTCTCCTTTAGGATGTTGATGGACTCCTGTCTCACATTTAGGTCTTTCAACCATTTGGAGTCTATTTTTGTGTGTGGTGTAATAAAATGGTCCAGTTTCCTTCTTCTGCATGTGGCTGTCCAATTTTCCCAACACCATTTGTTGAAGAGACTGTCTTTTTTCCATTGGACATTCTTTCCTGCTTTGTCAAAGACTAGTTGACCATAGAGTTGAGGGTCCATTTCTGGGCTCTCTATTCTGTTCCACTGATCTCTGTGTCTGTTTTTGTGCCAGTACCATACTGTCTTGATGATGACAGCTATGTAATAGAGATGGAAGTCCGGAATTGTGATACCGCCAGCTTTGCTTTTCTTTTTCAACATTCCTCTGCCTATTCGGGGTCTCCTCTGGTTCCATACAAATTTTAGGATTATTTGTTCCATTTCTTTGAAAACAGTGGATGGTATTTTGATGGGGATTGCATTGAATGTGCAGATTGCTCTAGGTAGCATTGACATCTTCACAATGTTTGTTCTTCCAATCCATGAGCATGGAACGTTTTTCCATTTTGTTGTGTCTTCCTCAATTTGTTTCATGAATATCTTATAGTTTTCTGAGTACAGATCCTTTGCCTCTTTGGTTAGATTTATATTCCTAGGCATCTTATGGTTTTGGGTGCAATTGTAAATGGGATTGACTCCTTAATTTCTCTTTCTTCTGCCTTGTTGTTGGTGTATAGGAATGCCACTGATTTCTGTGCATTGATTTTATATCCTGCCACCTTACTGAATTCCTGTATGAGTTCTAGGAGTTTTGGGGGGGGAGTCTCTTGGGTTTTCCACATAAAGTATCATATCCTCTGCAAAGAGTGAGAGTTTGACTTCCTCTTTGCCGATTTGGATGCCTTTGATTTCTTTTTGTTGTCTGATTGCTGTGGCTAGGACTTCTAATACTATGTTGAATAGCAGTGGTGATAGTGGACATCCTTGCCGCGTTCCTGACCTTAGGGGGATAGCTCTAAGCTTTTCCCCATTGAGAATGTAATTCGCTGTAGGTTTTTCATAGATGGCTTTTATGATATTGAGGTACGTACCCTCTATCCCTAGACTCTGAAGAGTTTTGATCAAGAGAGGATGCTGTACTTTGTCAAATGCTTTTTCTGCATCTATTGAGAGGATCCTATGATTCTTGTTCTTTCTTTTGTTAATATATTGTATCACGTTGATTGATTTGCGGATGTTGAACCAACCTTGCAGCCCAGGGATAAATCCCACTTGGTCATAGTGAATAATCCTTTTAATGTACTGTTGGATCCTATTGGCTAGTATTTTGGTGAGAATTTTTGCACCCATGTTCATCAAGGATATTGGTCTGTAATTCTCCTTTGATGGGGCCTTTGTCTGGTTTTGGGATCAAGGTAATGGTGGCCTCATAAAATGAGTTTGGAAGTTTTCCTTCCATTTCTATTTTTTGGAACAGTTTCAGAAGAATAGCTATTAATTCTTCTTTAAATGTTTGGTAGAATTCCCCTGGAAAGCCATCTGGCCCTGGGCTTTGGTTTCTTGGGAGATTTTTGATGACTGCTTCAATTTCCTTAGTGGTTATAGGTCTGTTCAGGTTTTCTATTTCTTCCTGGTTCAATTTTGGTAGTTGATACATCTCTAGAAATGCATCCATTTCTTCCAGGTTATCTAATTTGCTGGCATAGAGTTGCTCATAATATGGTCTTATAATTGTTTGTATTTCTTTGGTGTTGGTTGGGATCTCTCCTCTTTCATTCATGATTTTGTTGATTCGGGTCATTTCTCTTTTCTTTTTGATAAGTCTGGCCAGGGGTTTATCAATCTTGTTAATTCTTTCAAAGAACCAGCTCCTAGTTTCGTTGATCTGTTCTACTGTTCTTTTGGTTTCTATTTCACTGATTTCTGCTCTGATCTGTATTATTTCTCTTCTCCTGCTGGGTTTAGGCTTTATTTGCTGTTTTTTCTCCAGCTCCTTTAGGTGTAGGGTTAGGTTGTATATTTGAGACCTTTCTTGTTTCTTGAGAAAGGCTTGTATTACTATATATTTTCCTCTTAGGACTGCCTTTGCTGCATCCCAAAGATTTTGAACAGTTGTGTTTTCATTTTCATTGGTTTCCATGAGTTTTTTAAATTCTTGTTTAATTTCCTGGTTGACCCATTCATTCTTTAGTAGGATGCTCTTTAGCCTCCATGTATTTGAGTTCTTTCCGACTTTCGTCTTCTGATTCAGTTCTAGTTTCAAAGCACTGTGGTCTGAAAATATGCAGGGAATGATCCCAATCTTTTGGTACCAGTTGAGACCTGATTTTGTGACCTAGGATGTGATCTAATCTGGAGAATGTTCCATGGGCACTAGAGAAGAATGTGTATTCCGTTGCTCTGGGATGGAATGTTCTGAATATGTCTGTGAAATCCATTTGGTCCAGTGTGTCATTTAAAGTTCTTATTTCCTTGTAAATCTTTTGCTTAGATGATCTGTCCATTTCAGTCAGGGGGCTGTTAAAGTCCCCCACTATTATTGTATTGTTGTCAATGTGTTTCTTTGCTTTTCTTATTAATTGCCTTATATAATTGGCTGCTCCCATGTTAGGGGCATAGATATTTACAATTGTTAGATCTTCTTGTTGGATAGACCCTTTAAGCAGGATATAGTGTCCTTCCTCATCCATTATTACAGTCTTTGGTTTAAAATCCAATTTGTCTGATATAAGGATTGCCACCCCAGCTTTCTTTTGGTGTCCATTAGCATGGTAAATGGTTTTCCACCCCCTCACATTCAATGTGGGGGTGTCTTTGGGTCTAAAATGAGTCTCTTGCAGACAGCATATTGATGGTCTTGTTTTTTAATCCAGTCTGATAACCTGTGTCTTTTGATTGGGGCATTTAGCCCATTTACCTTCAGGGTAACTATTGAAAGATATGAATTTAGTGCCATTGTATTGCCTGTAAGGTGACTGTTACTGTATATTGTCTGTGTTCCTTTCTGGTCTATGTTGCTTTTAGGCTCTCTCTTTGCTTAGAGGACCCCTTTCAATATTTCTTGGAGGACTGGTTTCGTGTTTGCAAATTCCTTTAGTTTTTGTTTGTCCTGGAAGCTTTTTATCTCTCCTTCTATTTTCAATGACAGCCTAGCTGGATATAGTATTCTTGGCTGCATATTTTTCTCGTTTAGTGCTCTGAAGATATCATGCCAGTCCTTTCTGGCCTGCCAGGTCTCTGTGGATAGGTCTGTGGCCAATCTAATGTTTCTACCATTATAGGTTGCATATCTCTTCTCCCGAGCTGCTTTCAAGATTTTCTCTTTGTCTCTGAGACTCGTAAGTTTTACTGTTAGATGTCAGGGTGTTGACCTATTTTTATTGATTTTGAGAGGGGTTCTCTGTGCCTCCTGGATTTTGCTGCCTGTTTCCTTCCCCACATTAGGGAAGTTCTCTGCTATAATTTGCTTCAATATACCTTCTGCCCCCCTGTCTCTTTCTTCTTCTTCTGGGATCCCAATTATTCTAATGTTTCATCTTATCGTATCCCTTATCTCTTGAATTCTGCCCTCGTGGTCCAGTAGTTGTTTATCTCTGTTTTTCTCAGCTTCTTTATTTTCCATCATTTGGTCTTCTATATCGCTGATTCTCTCTTCTGCCTCATTTATCCTAGCAGTTAGTGCCCCCATTTTTTATTGCACCTCATGAATAACCTTTTTGATTTCGACTTGGTTAGATTTTAGTTCTTTTATTTCTCCAGGAAGGGTTTCTCTAATAACTCCCATGCTTTTTTCAAGCCCAGCTAGTATCTTTAAAATCATGATTCTGAACTCTAGGTCCGACATCATACTAATGTCTGTATGGAGTAGGTCCCTGGCAGACGGTACTACCTCTTGTTCTTTTTGCTGAGGTGATTTTTTTCATCTTGTCATTTTGTCCAGAGGAGAATAGATGAATGAGAGAACAAAATGCTAACAGGTTAACAACATCCCCAGAAAATATACTCTTAACAAATTAGAAAAGACCTGAAACCAGGGGAAAAGAAAGGGAAAGAAAGAGAAAAAAAAAAACAAGAAAAAGATAAAAACAAACAAAAACAGAACAAAACAAAAAAAAAAAAAACAGAATATGATCAAATATGATCAGGCTAGTGCATAGATCAGTGCCATACACTAGAATTTGGGTGTATTTTGGTCTGTTTGAAGAAAGTGCCTCCTAAAATTTTAAGGAAAGAAAGACTTATATATGTACAAAATAAGGGTTGATACAATGAAGGGATGGAATATGACTATAAAGATGAAAATTATAAAAGATTTTATAAAAGGAATTGGTAAGATAAGAAGTTGTTTGAAAAAAGAAAGAAGAAGATTTAAAAAAAAGAAAAAAGGGAGAGAATGTGATCAGGCAGGAGACTAGAACAAAGCCATATACTAGTGATTTAGGGTATATTTTGATTTGTTAGAAGAAACTGTATCTCAAAATTTTAAAGAGAGAACAACTTATATATATATGCCAAAATTAAGGGTAACTACTATGAAGGTATAGAATATGACTCTAAAAATGAAAAATAAAAATGTTTTTTTTTAAAAAGGGATCGATGAGATGTTGGTTGAAAAAGGGAAAAAGAAAAATTAAAAAAAAAACAGTTAAAAAAATTAACTTTGAAAGACTAATGAATTATGGTAAAAAAGCCATGAATTCTATGTGCAGTATTCCCCTATCGCTGGAGTTCTCCCGTTCTCATTGATCGGTAAACTTGGACTTGGCTTGCTGGCTGTTCATGCTGATCTTCTGGGGGGGTGGCTGTTGCCGTGGTTCCCAAATGTCTTTGCCGGAGGCGGAATTGCCCCACCCTTGTCGGAGGCGGAATTGCCCCACCCTTGTCGGAGGCGGAATTGCCCTGCCCTTGCCGGGTGGGGCTAAGCAATCGGCTTGCGTTTGCTCTCAGGAGCTTTTGTTCCCTGCAAGCTCTCGGTACAGCTTTGGAGGACGAGAGTGAAAATGTTGGCCTCCCAATCTCCGCCCGGAGGAGCCGAGAACTCGGGGCCCCACTCCTCAGTGCGCCCCCAGAGAAAAGTAGTCAGTCACTCCCGTCTCCCTGGTCTCTGGCCGCACTCCATGCTCACCTGGCCTGCGACCGAGCGTTTCTTTTTTTTTTTTTAAGATTTTTATTTATTTATTGAGAGAGAGAATGATAGAAAGAGAGCATGAGAGGGAGGAGGGTCAGAGGGAGAAGCAGACTCCCTGCCGAGCAGGGAGCCCGACGCGGGACTCGATCCCAGGACTCCAGGATCATGACCTGAGCCGAAGGCAGTCGTTTAACCAACTGAGCCACCCAGGCGCCCCAACCGAGCAGTTCTATCTCTGGCACCAGACCCCGTGTGGAGTCTCCAAACCCAGCAGATCCCCGCGGTGCGCTCCTGTGCCGCTCCTCCCGGGGGAGGAAGGGGAGTCTCCCCGGATCTGCCGCTTGTTGGGTCCCTGCTGGAGGAACAGTGGCCCGACTGTGCCGCAGATCACAGTTTATGGCCACCCCGAGCTGAGAGCCTGCTCCTCGGCTCCGTCTCTGCAGCTGGCTTCCCTGCTCTGATACCTGGGAGCTCTGCCGCACTCAGGCACCCCCGGTCTGTCTGTGACCCCAAGGGTCCTGAGACCACACTGTCCCGCGAGGGTTCCACCTCCCGCTTAGCCACTGGAGCGACGTCCCTCAGCGGAGCCGACTTCTAAAAGCCCTGATTTTGTGCTCCGCGGCTCTAGCTCTTGCCAGAAGCAGCCGACGGCAGCCCCCTCCCCCACCGTCTATCCTCCTGAATATCGCCTCGGATTCACTTCTCCGCACGTCCTACCTTCCAGTAAGTGCTCGCTTTTTGGTTCAGAGAGTCGTTGCTATTCTTTTCTTCGATCTCCTGTTGAGTTTGTAGGTGTTCAGAATGGTTTGATCTCTATTCAGCTGAATTCCTGACACCAGACAAAAGCCAGGTCTCCTACTGCTCTGCCATCTTGCTCCACCCCCTAAATAATTAAAAAAAAAAACACCTCAAATTTTATCACTTAAATAATGCAAGTAAATGGTGGTTTTTTAAAAAAATATTGTCATTAGTGTTTTAGACTGCTAGTGAAGTTTTCCATAAATGCCATTATGATTTTTTTTCAGTAAAATATTGATGCAATATCTATTTTGTCCAGTAGTGCAAAAAGAGAAGATAGGTCACCTAAGTTGTTTTTTGTTTTGTTTTGTAAGTGTTTAATTAGCACATTTACTGAATATAAATAGTTTTAAAGTCTGTTTACTACTTGCCTTGCTTATAAATTCTGATTTATTTATTTATTACTATGTAGCAATATTCCTTGCAATTTAGGTTCTTAAATAATTATTGTGTTTTGCTCAAATTTTATGTATCAGAAATTCTTGAAAGTCTTAACTGATGGCTTTTCTAATCTATATGGTATCAACTGGGGCCAAAAGATCCACTCTCAATATGGCTTCTTCACTCACATGACATGTGTCTCCATGCTCTTGGATGTCTCTCTCTCTCTCTCCTCCTTTATTTCCTTCCCCTGGGGCAGGCAGTCTCATTTTCTCAAGCCTCTTTATATTGCTTGGGCTTCTCACAGCATAATTTGTCTAAAGGCAGTCATACTCCTTTCATGGTACCTGGCTTCCAAAGCCTGGAAGTTCAAGCTGCCAGGCCAGTTAATGTCACATAAATGTCATAAATGTCACGTTTCACCATAATCTTTTTGTGCAAGTTGTCATAGGGCCCACTCAAATTAAAGGAGATGGATTTATAGATTCTACTTGACTTCTTGAAGCAATAGTAGCAAATTTACATTGCTATTTTTTAGAATATGTGGCATGGGAGATTTTTGTTGCAGGCATCTCTGGAAATTACGATGGGGCAATGTGTTTTTTGGAACCTTGCTACTAGGGTGATGCATAGATCAGCAGCATTGGTATCACCTAGAAATATAGAATATCAGCCTCACCCCAGACCTACTAAATCAGAATTTGCATTGTAACAAGATCTCCTGGTGATTCACATACACAGCATTAAGATTTGAGAATCTGTTCTAGTTGATTACACCTTGCAGGTCTTCAGGATTAGAGATCATACATAACTTTTAAAGTCATGATGTAAAATCAACTTAAAACTTCCCTGTAAAATACACTGATGCCCACTTTATGGATTAGGAAACTGAAGCAGCAAAACATTATATAAGTAGTTGAAAGTAGAAAATAACCTACTGCTAATTCATAGGGTTTTTCTACACTCAACCAGCTTCTGAGACTGGTCATTTTCTTCCCTTGACAAGATACCTGCTTTGAGATTTTGTACGAGAAAAGCCATTCTGTAATATAGTCCAATTTGACATCTTACTTCTAACATGCAAGGAGTCAGAGAGCTAAATAAGGAAGGTGCGGTCTGGGTACAATTAGGCTCCCAGCATGCTAACACACTAACACAGTCCTCCTTTCCCCTCCAGAATTTAGCAGTACTCTTAAAAATGGCAATGTTGATTAAGAACTTGATTTTCTAATTCCATCACTACTACCATCTACCATTTACATTAGTGGGATAAGTACTTCTTTCCATTTGAATATGAACTTTTTGATTGCAGCAACAAACCACTGGTGAAGTTCTTTTTTTTTTTTTAAGAAATCACTAAGTGCCTTTAGGAGGGATTAATTACTAATTATAAATTTTTTATATTTTAAATAAAAGAAGGGAAAGTACTTGTACTTTGTTCCTCATGTTTTCCAGTATATGATTATAGCTAGAACTCCCTAGTTCCTCAGGTACCGCTCTCTTAATAAAATTATATGATTTAACACTTGAGCCTCCCTCCCAAGCCCACTTAAACACATTTAAGGTTTACTGGTTCCCACTGGGAACCTGCCAGGGAGCAACATCTTTGTTCTGCTAAACCTTTTCCTATCCTTCAAAAGAAAAGAGTAGATATACAATTATACCCCTCCCCCAGTTATATTTGTATGACAAAGATCTATACATGAAGATGTGATTTAGATATGTCAAAGATTCCAATTAACACCCAGTTAAACCAAATTTTATAACTTTTTAATTTAAAAGGACTTTAGTTCCTAACCCATCTTATGCACAAGTCTAAAATCCTTCCCTTGATGCCTGCCTCAAGCTGGAAAGATAAAAGAACCTAGGAGAAATGTATTTCTTGACTTGAATAGGTTATCATTCACATTGAAATGTCTGTGGAAAGATGTTTTAGCTGGCTTGGCACGGGCATGCCTAACTCATGTACACATGGCTATTTGTTTACACATGCCCTTCCCCCACCAGACAGCATGCACAGTAAGAGGCACCTGGCAAGCTTTTTGAAACATGTTGAATAAATGGATAAATGAGTCAATATATTTACAGGGTAGCCTACACCGCTGCTGACTTAACTGTAAGACCCTGCAGCCTGTTTACGCCGTCCTGACTATAGCAAAAGCGGAGGGCTGCTGAAGAGGAAGGTGAAGCATGACAGGCAGGCAGCGGGCTGCTTGATTCTTTGTCTGAGGGGGCTTGCAAGCAGAGTTCCCTCCCAGCTCTGTTTGGTCTCATTACATGCAGGATCAGGTCTCTGCCGTTCCACACTTCTGCACGCAGCCTCAGCTCAAGCCCTCCAGAGGGCTGTCAGCTTTCTCATCTCTGCCAGACGAGTTGACAACGCTGTACATGAAACACAGGACTCTCCACCGTTAAGGGTTTATTTTTTTCCTCCCCTCTCTTTACAGAAGAAAATATACATATATATTTTGTAAAAGAATATACTGGGTTTTTGTTGTTGTTGATGTTTTGTCGTTATTCTTGTGCAGGAGACAAATTACCCAGGGGCGGATATTTCCTGAGGCTAATAATAAAAGCATCACTGTATTATTCTGTTATTTTGTATTTTGGGGGTGTAAATGTTGATCCTACTTTAACTTTCCCTGTTTATCAACACTTCTTAAACATCAAAGGCTACTCCTCTTCTTTTGTCACTCTCCTTTGCTCGAAGCCCGAAGACTAATGATCTCATCTAAGTTGGTGTCTGCAGATGTGGGGGGCGTCTCTCCCACCCCCTTATGTCACAGGAAATATACTCTTCTTGGCAGCCAGACTCCTCTGTGTCTGTAACTTCTAGATTTCCATATAGGCTTTTTATGACACTGTTTTCTGTCAAACCGCCCTCATGCTTTGAACGTATTCTTGTCTGTCTCACACGCCATAACCAAAAATGCCCCCATGGGTTGGTGTGCTCAGCCATCTTGCTGTGCTGTCCCCCTTTCACAGAGCCAGGCATTTGATTTGGTCTTCTCTTAGCAGAATATATTCTGGCAGGGCTCGATTTTCCTTCCTTTCCCTCTCTCCGCTGAAACGTTCTCATTTGTGGAGGTTCACGGAGGTGAGTTGGCACATCCTTGCCTGTATGTAGTTTTTCATTACTTGACATTCGTTTTCTTGATTTTTTTCCTTTGGCCTGTTCCATCTTCCTCTTCAGTCTCCCCAAAATGGTTTGCATGAAGACTAAACCTGAGTATGTGGAAAAACCTACTTGCATGTAAATACCCGCCTTTCACTGGCTGTGATCTCTCCACTTAAAGCTGTATCCTTTACCTCACTCTCTTCTTCTGGTCCTCTGTCAGCTGCTCCTTCAAATGTGGGTGTAGAAATGCCCTTAGATTACCCCTGAAGGTTTCCCCAAAACCTTAGGACTTTTCCACTCAAGCAAAGAGCCAGTTTAGTGCAGTGTCCACGGGTATTTTGGGAATCACTATACCTGCTGACAGCTGATCAAGCATTAAAGTCACTTGTTTTATCTAGAGATTACCTGCTGGTATATTGAAAGGGAAGGAGAAGTGGGTTTTTAGATTCCCCAGGAATTTAGCAAGTTTAGCGTCTTTTCTCCAGTATGGCTTAGCCTTACCTCTGCGATAAGTAATATTACGTTTTGTGTGATAATGAGTGCCCTTCCATACTTCGCATTTCCAGTGCCTCCAAGTACTCTATACTATGTGTGAAATTCAGTCTGTTTAGAACGCTTTCTTTTTGGGTTGTACTTTCCAGGGAAGGTTTTTCCATAGGATCTCCCCAACGATAAGGTTCACTGCATGGACCGGTGGAAGCATTGGAAGCATGTAGTCGAGAAATTATGGCTTAAAATAGAAAACAAAAATAATTAGATGGAGTCTTCCTAAAAACAACACTTCTAATAGTAAGCCTGCACATTTGTATGTTATTTTGTACTTTTGCAAATCATGTTTACAAACATCACCTAACATAAGCCTCACAACAACCCAGAGAGGTAAATAGAAGAGAAACCAACACTCCCATTTTTTTTGATGAAGAAACTGGAGGTTGAGTCAGGACGTGAGAATAAGAAATCCGTTCTCTTTATTTCCAGTCTGATGCCCATTCTGCCACAGGACTTTTTAGTCTTTCCAGAACTGTTTTCACTTGTTTGGAAGAGGTGTGCTATTGTAAACTGAAAAGTAGTACCTTCTAATGAATCCAATGAGGAAGCTAAGGGGAAGTTTTTGAGGTTCTGTCACTCTAAAGAAATAATTTTTTGAATAATTACTAATATAGACATTGGAGTCTGGTCTGTGGCACATCTAAAGATCCAATTAATACATATTATATCATATATTATAAAACCACAAATTAAAAAAAACTTCAAGGGAAAAGTACTTTATAATACTGTCTATATTATCTATTTCATAAAGCAGAGGAATCTATATGTAATTAAATGCTAGTGAGAAAGAAAAAAAGAGAGAGGGAGAAATGATATATCACCATTTATAATGTGGGAGTTTTTCCTCAGTACAGCATAGTACTTATATTTAAGCATTATAATTTGGAAACCCCCCCCATAGATTTCAGATAATTGGCATTCCTTCATTAAATGACTTAGTGTGGGACGAGTTTGTAGAGGAGAAAAAATAATTTTTCCTTTACCTTTCTGAGTTATTAGCTCAGACACCTACAATAAATGACAGATTAACAACACAAAAGCAAACATAAGTTTATTAACATGTGTACCTCATGTGCACATAGGAGATACCCAGGAAAAAATCTGTAACTGCTTGAGGTGTCTTAGAATTCAGGACTAACTGCCACCTTAACAGGGAAAGGGGAGAGGAGATGCAGGCCTCTTAGAGGAGACTAAATGATTTTTAAGAAAGAGGGATGGGCCTTTGGAAGAATAGTTGGGGGTTATGACAGTTTATGACCATTGGTCTGGGTGTGACGTTGACTTATAGACTCCTCTCCTATGACAAGAATCAATCAATCGTCCTGAGTTGAAGAAACTCCTGGGGAGGAGACAGTTAAATTCCTTTTGGAAGACCCTTATTTAAGCAAATAAGGGGAGTTCAGGGAAAGTGTCTCCCTGCATTTGCTGTGTTTCAAGAGCCTACAGCTCAAAATAGTCAATATGCCAGTGGCATATTTTTGCATGGCCTATTCTGCTGCCCTTCAAGTTACTGCAAAAATTTTAAACCCTAGCATTTTTCTATCACTTTTCTCTTTTACTCACTCAATTCACTGAGCTTTCAGGAGAAACTAAAAGTACTAGTTAGTCACAGTTGTGCCCTTTTTTATTCAACCACAGAATATTTTAGGAATAGCACATGCAGTGTTCCAAGGCTTTTGAAATTTTGTAGGAGATCATTTCTGTCACACATAAGTAACTACCGAAGAATCTAGCTTGGCCTCCTGTCCTAGACTCAGCAAAACTTATTCTTCTGTGTCTTGAGTTCCTCGGCAAGAACGGGGATGTTAACCACAAATTTGGAAAAGGAAACTCATTCATATTTCACTGCATCATCGAATGTGTTCCTTGGTTAAAAGGAAAAAGAAAAACTACAAAAAAGATGAAAACGTATTACTTACTTGTAGTAGGAAGACACCTTTTACCTCACATTGAAAAGCTTCCCAAACTTGGTGCTTAGAAAGTGAAAGCCGTTGTGCTGAACAACAATGAGAATGCCGAGGACACAGATTTCAAGGACAGGGTTAGCAATATCTCTTTTAAAAAATGTCAAAGCTCTTTCTGAGTTGAGAACATTTCTCACAGAATGATAATAAAGTGCCCTGTGACTGCCTATACTTTCACAACGACTTCAGTGCCTTGCTTCCACCCTTTTGCCAATTGCTAGACAAAATGCTTCTAAACAAGGTCCTTACTTACATCAAGAATCACAGCAAAAGGGTCTGATCTTTGATTATCTGAACTTCGCTTCAGAACTGATTAAGACCTCAGCTGAAATTCCAGAAATGTGTTTTATTCACCAGGGTCCAGATCCCCACTGTTAAATCTGGAAGTTGCAGGGGGATTTGCTCCCTTTGAGAAGTGCTAATCATTCACAGTAGACTGCTGCCAAGGGGTAACTATAACTTACAGAAGAAACAGTTCAAAATTGCTCTGATAGTGGGTAGGCTACTCTCAATTGGCAAGTCTTAGAAAAATCAAGGAAGTTTCTATATATTATATTTTTTTCTTGTTTGCTCAACATAGATTCTGATTTATAGTGGCTTACATAAATGACTCTTTCTTTTCTCAAAGGAATAAATAGTACTTCTACTTAATAGCACTTATTCTTGGAAATTATATACTAGCTATCATTAGGTTTCACAAGTAAGTGAATGTCAGATTTGATTTTAAGAATTTTCAAAGGCCTTTCCATCCCCCACACCCCCATTATCTTTTCTCCTGCTTCATATAGTGTCTAGAACTCTTGCCATTGAAGTAACTCTTTTAGGCTATGATGTCTTTTTCAAACACTCAGGGATTTCAATTATGTGTTGCTGCATTACTGCCTATCCCAAAACTTAGTGACCTAAACAACAGTTTGTTATTTCTCTTGATTCCTTGCTTGACCAGGCTCAGCTAGGAAGTACCTTTGCTCCAAATGGTTTTGAAGCTCTTCATACATTCAACTGGGAACTCACTTAGGGCCAGGATATACAAAAAAACCTCTTGGCCACCAGTGGATCCTTCATGCAGTTTCTCCTTACCGAGGAGTTTAGTGCGAGCCTCTTTATAGCATGGCAGCTGGTTTTAAAGAGTGTAAGCTCCAAGGTACAGGTTGGTTATTACACTTCTGGTTGCATCACACTTGCTAATATTCCACTGGTAAAGCAAGTCTCCTGGTCAACCCCAGAGTCAATGTGGGACTAAACAGATACACTGAGGCAAGGTTCATGGACAGCCACCACTGTAACAATCTGTCACATTGGCTTAAAATGTTGTTAAATGTGAAGGATAAGTATAAACTTGCTTATAATTATATAATACTTTATTATTATATAAAAAATGTTTTCCCACATTCGTTCTCTAGATTCTGTAAGCTGGGAAAAGCATTTGCTATTGTTGTCTTCTTATAGATGAGGAGAACATGCATCCAGTGAAGGGAGTAATCCTTAAGTTATTTGACTGAGACAAAATAGATAATAAATGACAGAGCTGTGACCTGAACCCAGCTTGTCTGATTTTAAGGGTGGTTTTGGCTCTACTATTCTGCATTAGCCACAATATTTTTATCCCCCAGCACAAACTGGCAGAATATCAGCCTACCATTGATCCTCTAACATGCATATTGCCATTGCCTTTTGAACCTTTGACTAGGTACTGTTGAGATGGGTAGAATTTAGGAACTCTAGTTATAGCTGTAAAGATATTTTTTTCTGACAAAAGAGCTTATATGGATGCCCCCAGTTGCTTGTAAGTCCACAATATTGCATGACTCCATGCATGTACCAGCATTAATTCATAAGCTCAATAAATACTCGGCCAGTGTCTCTTCTATATGTCCCCAGCACTGCCTTGGGTGCTGGGGTTATAGAAGTGAACCAAACAGACCAAAAAAGTCCTGCTTTCATGGAACTTATCGTCTATTAGAGAAATCAGAAAATAACAAGATAAGTGCTCAGGAGAAAAATAAAGCAAAGGAAGTGGGAAGAAGTGTGGAGAGGGTTTGCAATTTTAGATTGAGTGGGCAGAGTAGTTGTCCCTGACACAGTGACATGTGAGATAAGGCTTTAGTAGGGAAGCTAGACATGCAGGTAATTGGGAAAAGAGCACCACAAGAAGAAGGGAGAACAAAGGTAAAGCCCCTGAGTTGGGGGCATGCCTGATATTTTGGTGGAACAGTAAGGAGGCCAGTGTGGCTGGAGCAAAGTAAGCAATGGGGTAATCTTGGAGGTGAGGTCAGAGAGGTACCAAGGACCAGCTCATGTATGGTGCTCAGTACATAAATGTCATTGGGGGGACTTTCCACTTTTGCTTTGAATGAGATGGGAAGACACTATTTGATAGAAGGTCCATGTAACCTGGTCTTCTACTTCCAGAAAAGGCCTGCCAGAGGAGGTGGGAGGATATTTATTTAAAATGCTGATTCTAACCCAGATCTGGGGAGTGAAAATCTTTGGGAGTGGGGTCACGTAATCTGCATTTTAAATTGCTCCCAGCTGCATCTTATGTCCACTAAACTTTGTGAAATACTGCCTGACCCATTAGCACATTTCAGCTTCCAAAGAGCAGATAATCAACCTCAATTTTACCATCTGGGTAATGCTAAATGAGGCCCACTTCCAGTTAGGTTAATGAAGCTATGAAGAGACTGACTGCATGCTGCTGCAAACCAACGCTGATCTAGCACCTTAGAAATGCCCCATATGATCCCAGGAAGAAGGATTTGCAAAATCCCTGAGGTTCATGTATGGAAACTGCAAAGCAGCATTAAATTAGTCTTCTTAATCAAATGAGCAACTTTGCAGTTTGTACATGAACAGCCCCTGCTGGAATTTGAGCCAGAACCCTTGGAACTAAAAACTATAGCCCTGTTTTTTGCAGACGAAGGAGAATTACAGATAAGCACCGGCTTCCTAGGTCCTTTCTTAAGTCTGGAATCATTATCAAGCAAGGGTATCACAGCATGTAGCTGAAGAGCATATTCCATCTGAGAATATGGAAGGAGCTGAGAAGCTCCTTTTTCTAGGAGAATTTTAGAATAGGTAAATTATTGCTAGAGCTAGCCATGCAGTAGCAGAGTATTCTGTTGATGTTTATTATCCCTAAGGAACAAAAAATTTTCTTCTATCAGATTTAATTTTGGTGTGATCTTAGATTCATTCACTTTTCTCATTGAACAGAAAAGGGGAACTAGAAAATACAGTTTGGGGCTGGACTGAAGAGAAATGAAAAGCATTATTGGTTTTGAACTTTCGAAGTGTAATTTCAGTTTAAAACATGCAAACTACTTAACCATAGACTAAAATGAAACATTTGGAAATTTGATTACATATTTTTTCCCTTTAAATTAATAGTTTTTTTTTAAATACTGACTCTTAGAAGAGGATAGCAAGGTAATTTCGTATTTGGGAAATGACAGTTTTTCGAAGAATCCTGAGAAGCCTAACAGCCCATTACAAAATAAGAGCTAGAATACTACAGATTAAATAATGAGCTATCTCTTGTAGGTTTTCATACATCAGCCATTTCCTTAAAACAAATAAAAACCTTTTATTCTTCCAGTTTCTGGACCATAAGAAACTTGCTTTCTGTGAAATGCTATTTGCTGGGCCTTCCTCTTGATTGTCATAGGTAACTCTTGCTCACTTATTATAACCTGTCTCCAACTGCTTTATATCCTCACCTGTATTTCCATTTGCAAAATAAAAAATAATATATAATCATCCTTAAAATGGTTGCCCCAGAGTGCCTTAAAAACACATTACCATTTCCTTTTTCTTATCTTCAAGATTTTCTATTAAGTTAATCTTCTCATTTTTAGTAAACTCTTTTTTTTTTCTTTGCCCACTTCCCCATTCCCTAACCATAAATACACTTTCCCAGTTTGAATATAAACAGTGGCTTTCTTGGTCAGTCTATATATATAGTCATCTATATCTTTATTCCCAATTTAAAATAGTTGGAAAAAATATTTTCCTATAGGCCAGATATTGAGAAGATGGGACACTACCAAAAACAAACTAACTAACTAAAAAACAAACAGCTACGGGAAAAGAAATTGCTGTAATGAGTTCCTCTGACATCTCTGATTTTTCCATCTCTACTTCTTTAAAAAGGGAAAATCACCCTGTTGTCCATTTGTGTTTTTCTTCTATATTATTTCTTCTACCTGTGATCATCTCTGATTTCTTTCATGTTATTAGTGTTGATAATGTTAATACAAATACCCACTAATAGAAAATATCTCCTTATTTTTCTGAAGCCAAGTGACTTATTTATTTTATCTTAAAGTGATTTTTAAAATATGCAACAATAACATGTTTGTCTTTTCAAATGACACAGGTTGTCATACCCCTTTTAAGTTAGCCCCAAAATAAAGATGACCTAATCAAGAGCAAGGATTTCCTGCGATCTCTAGGGGTAATACAGGTGACAAAATGAGTACTTGCTCTCTACTATAAACCCCATTATCAGATCAGAGCTTTCTTGAACTTAATTTTCTGGGTGGCTCAGTCGTTAAGTGTCTGCCTTCGGCTCAGGTCATGATCCCAGGGTCCTGCGAGGGAGCCCCGCATCGGGCTCCCTGCTCAGCGGGAAGCCTGCTTCTCCCTCCCCCACTCCCCCTGCTTGTGTTCCTGCTCTTGCTGTGTCTCTCTGTCAAATAAATAAATAAAATCTAAAAAAAAAAAAAAAATTTCTACTTTCAAAGGTGGAATAGAGAGAAGTTACCAAAGAGAAGAGCAATACATATGGTCCAGGAAGTCATTGGAGAGTTTCAATAACATATATTAAGAAACAATGTTTCCTTTTTTTTTGAAAGTTTTACAGTCTCCAAATGGGGTCTAGAAATACAAAGCCTCTAAAGTATGCTCTAGGTACAAAATTTTATTTTATACCAAAAGTTTATAAAGATTTAAGTAATATTGAAATGGGGAAAAATGCAAGAAAATGTAAAAAGAAAAGGCTAAAATCATTTCCTTGAATCTAGATGGTACCAATTATCTAGGAAGCCAGGCCCTGACTGTGTTCTTCAACATGACAACTTGAAACATAAGAAATTATTTATAACACATAATACAACCACATGACTAGAATTTATCAGATTTTTGCCAGGATGAAAGTTCTACTGACAAATTTGCAGATGTGAAAACTGTGTTAATCTGATTTTTAAACAGTGATTATGCTTAAATTTTGCATGGTCTACTCCCAATTGCTTTATAGTGAATATATTATGGAAATGTTCAACTTCGAGTTAATAATGGTTATTAACCCACTCTAAGAAATTAATGTTCTAGCAGTGCATAGTCTGATTAAGAATCAACAAAAATACATTAATTTATCTAGGAAATATTTATTATCCTCTTATATGCGAGGGACTATATAGAACACTGAAAGTTTTACAAAGATAAATCTGTTAGTTCTTTTGAGGTAATTAAAGCTGAGTAGAAATTAGAAGATAATTATCAACAATGGAAAAAGTATTTAACCTATAAGAGAAATACAAAGTGCTGAAGGAAGCAAGGGGGCTTACACTATTCATTTTTATTGACAATAACAAAAAATAATATAAAAATTTGAAAAGTAATTATTTGTAATTACTAGTGTTGGCATTTTCAAACATTCCTGGAAGCCTGACCTAGAATTGGGTGAGGAGGTCATGAAAATGTAGTTATAGAAATTTCAGAAACTAGGGGACTTCTGGAAAAAGATCTTTCTATTCTTTTTTTTTTCAGCTTCCACTGAAAAACTTAGTTAGTTCCTAACTAAACTTTGTATTTATTTTGTTCTTCTCTCTCAACCTCGGTTACCTGATGTTGACAATTAACTATATGTGAAGAGTGTGTGCATATGTGTATATAGTATGAGGTGTAATGTAGAGGGTAATAAATGGAAATTCAAAAGTTGGCTAAGTCATAGTGGTTCAGCTCAGTGTTCATTATATAGTTATGAACAACCACGAAATAATATAATTATACCATTTTTCTTTCTGGAGACAAATGTGGCTGGATTATTTCTTTTTGACTTCCTTTCATTTTCCTGAAAGGAGAATGATAAGATTACTATTCTTTTTTTTTTGAAACAATTTTTTTTAATATTTTATTTATTTGTTTGACAGAAAGAGAGAATATGAGCAGGGGGAGAGGGAGAAGCAGACTCCCTGCTCAGCAAGGAACCTGATGCGGGACTCAATCCCAGGACCCTGGAATCATGACCTGAACTGAAGGCAGACGCTTAACTGACTGAGCCACTCAGGCACCCTGGATTACTATTCTTGATAGAAAAAAATATTTGAGAAAACATCAGCTATTTAAATAGAGACAATGTCCTCATTGCAAGAAAGTAGTTCATTGACTACAGTTGCATTTTCTTACCCGGTTGTCCTAAATCTTTTCTTAGAACGTTTTGGGCTATAAATTATTAAAGAAATAAATGTCTCTTATTTCAGCGTTTTTCTGAACACTGCCACATGCTGGCTTAGCATATACATGTTTTACATTCAGCCAATTATTTGGGGTGATGTGAAACTTCTAATAGAGACATACCATCTTAATTAAAAAAACAAAACAAAACATGATTTAGATCTTTTTCTAAAGTATATTTTGTGCTTCTATGAAAAAGGCTAATGATAAGCAAATCAAACTCTCAACTAAATTCAGAAGATTAAAATTTTGATCATTTTATTACTATGTCGGGGAAAAAAGAGAAAATCCCCATATTCCAGAACATTTGATTGAATCAATAACACCTCTTTAGGCCTTTCTTAGAGCAGTGAAACTGTGACTTTGCTCATTTCAGTGTTTGCAGGAGATTCTGCAAGTATTGGAGATGGTTAAGGGATTTCACTGTGTGTTTGGATTGGATTTTTCTATTTTTTAGTAGTGTGTATTTTAGCCTAGGTTCTTCTGAAAGCTGATTTTGAAGCAGAAGCTGTGTTATTTCGTTTTTAGGGAGTACAATCTCAGGAAGGCTGAAGTCGGGGAAACCTTTGCTCATCTCTTGGGGCAATCTTTTTGTCATCTGAATGACTGCATCTCAGGAGAGAACCTCTGTGGGGGAAAAAAGGCACGGTGTCCCATCTCTGACTGGTCAAAGGCCTCACCCTCCAGTAGGCCACCCCCACCCCTCACCCACAACCCCTGCTCCTCAGGGTTGTGCATACAGGATACTGAGCAAGTCTTAGAGCCGCAGTGTCAACAGAGAAGCCCAGGGCAGGAGGTGAGAAGTGAGAGATATATAGAGAAATAATGAGGCAAAGCACTTTGTCGTTGTCCCACATGAAACTGACTGGAGTCCACATAGAGCCTGTCGCTATAATGGCAGCCAGAATCAGAAAGTGCCAAAGGCCCAGGAAACAGGTGAGGCAGAAAGATCTGAAGTAACACACATGCTGTGTGAGATTTAGTGAATTAACATGAGACCCACACTGGACTGGTGGCTCCTCTGACTGGTGAACTGGTCTCTAACAGTGGCATGAAAAGGCTGTGGTGGGAGTTGCCGTAATCTTGATTTAAAACAGTTAAGAGTAAAACCTAAATCTTAGAAATGCAATCATTCTTGAATGTATCTAACTACTTACAGAATTGATTTATGGTTGAGAATTGCGAGCAAGAAAAAAACTCTATCACTTTCCTTGTGAGTTTAACTTTATCTTATAGGTTAGGTGTGTATGATTCAAGTGTTCATTTTCCATGATCTTCAAACTCCCTGTGCAAAATTCAAGAGCAGTTGTTGACCCATCAGCTCAGATTCATGTCTCTGCTCTAACCTGGAATGTTTGATGTTACATATTCCTATATCTCTAAACTAGTTAGCAGTTAGACTATCGTGTTATCCCTCAATGCGGGTCTTAGTAAGAATGATAGCAAATACGATTGCTTCCTTCTGCCATCACTGCAATGATGAACACATAGAGGACTTAGTCAAATACGGAGGGCAAGATAAGTAGAGATATTTAGTCTATAAAACACAAATCTGTCTATGGCATCAAAGGGAAAACTAACATCTGTAAAGAAGTAGTTCTCTTTAAATGGACAATTTCAAACCAATCTCAAGAATATTGTATAAAACAAATGTATAGGCTTAAACAAGAATAATGTACTGGCCAACTGTTACAAAAACTGATTGTTTCTATGGGTTCTTTTCACATGATATAAAGAGACGATGATTTAGAACAAGGCCTGGCTCTATTAATTTTCTTAAATTCTCTAAGTCCTAGTATTAAATATTTTTAACTCAATAGTTATCACAAAGATTAAATGAGATAATGTGTATTTTGTAACAACTTCATGAACATCAAAGTATCATGTATAAATCATCACCTTTGTGAGATTATGTGAATATTTTACATAGCTACTAAAGCATTGGAGAGTATTTATATATATAAAATAGTATGTATATATAATATATATATATAATACATCTGCCTTATCTGCTAGAATTTGAGCTCAAAGTAATGAGGACTTCATTGAATGTTGAATGAACAAATGGATATTTGAATTTACTTTAGTAGATTGATCAGCTTTATTTACATTGTAAACTCAAGTGTTTGTTGATTCAAAAATATATTTATTGTGCCTAAAGTGTGTATGACCCTGTATTAAGTGCTGGGAATACAAAATTATATATGATATCCTAACATTGTTTGACTAGATTACCACCACCTAGTGAAAAGACAGACAAAAAATGATTTTTTAAAAAAACTAATTCTGATTATGGAATGCTTTATATACTTTACCTCATTCAATTCTCACATCAAACTTGGGGTATCACCCACTAGACAAAAAATATTAGACTTGAAAAGCAGAGTCTTACCTCAAATTCCTCAGTTAGCATAGGTAGTTTCACAAACACATGCTCCTCAGAAACGTATGCACAATAAGTTTGTATATTTGAATCGCACATGCATACGTGTGGATGTATGATACTGATAAACAAGCAAATCACCACATGTTTAAGCCCCTGAACCTTCAAGAAATTGAAACTATTCTGGAACTGTTTGAAACTTCTGGCAGCTCTTTAAAAGGTCATTCAAAGCAAGTTCATTATTAGTAGAATTGGTAAAATTAGGCATATGTGAATTGTGAAGAATCTGAGAAGATACAAAAAGAACTCCCTTGAAACTGACAACAACTAAAGATAAGAAGCTCTCATTTCAGAACACTTCCCTTATGGACATATTTCACTTTTGTCACCTTTACTTCAAATAGTAAAACAAGGCAAAACAAAAAGTAAGTGATCACATATGAACAAGCTAAGAAAAAAGGATGAGAACGTGAACTGTTTTGGTGATTTTGACTCTTAGATCATCATTTTAACTTGCACTCCCAAATTATCAGAGATCTACATGGGATATGGGTGATATAGATAGATGATAGATAGATAGATAGATAGATAGATAGATAGATAGATAGATGATAGATAGATATAAGCATTTGGACTTCTGAAGATTTTTCCTTTTTTTCCACCCAAATGGTAAAGAAATTGATTTCACTTGGCAAAAAAACCCCAAACCAAACCCAAAACCAAAACCAACACAAAGATAGCTGAATAGTGCTGCCACCTACTGTTCAGAGGGCTGTCAAGCAGGCCTGTGAATCCATTGTCCTCTGCAATGTATAGAATATGAATATTTAAGTATTAGAATATGAATATTTAAGTGTTGACGGCATTCAGATAACACATCCATTGGATTACCTACAGAAATAATTTCTCGTATCAGCTGGTAAAAAATCATTAGTATAAATCCATCACAGAATTGCAGCTTTCAGTCAATAATGAAGAGTAGATTATTGCAATGCTGAATTTTGTGTTTCACTTAATCAAACATGTAAGCTGTCTGTGTGTTTGAGTATTTTCTGTTGAAATAGATGTCCATACTGAATGGAGTAATTTCTGTTCCACTGTGCTAATGAAGTTTATTGGAGACAGAAATAAAAAGGACAATGAAGGAGCATCATTGAGGATAAAGCACATTCTTTTCTGAGTAGCAAAGACTGATATATTCAGCAAAAGAATGGTTCATAGAATTTTACAGAGTTTTATTTAGGAAATTGTTTTAAAACTCACCAGGAGATATTGACAGCACATTCTGTGTGCTGGTGAAGTAGCCAGCTCCTTACACAAGTGAGGAGGCAGAACCCTCCCAGCAGAAAGATTCACGGACAAGCCAAATGGAGAATTGGCCACAGTCCTTGTTTGCTTAATAGGAAAGTTATTACCTTTGCCAGGAAGACTAATGGATAGCTCGTGGGTCTCTCTTTCTAGACACTAAATAACATCAATTACAATGATCCCAATTAAAACAAGGAGTAGGAAATGTGAAGTTCAAAATTTAACTAATAACCCCTTGACTGACATCCTCTGTAACTTTCTCCTGTCACACATTTTAAAGAGTATTCTTTAAAATTCTGATTTCTTGGGGATGCCTGGGTGGCTCAGTGGTTAAGCGTCTGCCTTCGGCTCAGGTCATGGTCCCAGGATCCTAGGATCAAGCCCCACATCGGGGTCCCTGCTCAGCGGGAAGACTGCTTCTCCCTCTCCCATTCCCCCTGCTTGTGTTCCCTCTCTTGCTGTGTCTCTCTCTGTCAAATAAATAAATAAAATCTTTAAAAAAGTTCTGATTTCTTGCATTTACTCATATCACCCTGAAAACCATTAAATTGAGAAAAAAGAAAAAAGTACAGAAATGCATCTGCCATAGTAATCTTACTGTTTGAGGTCTTCTAGCATCAGTGGAACTGGGTACCTGATTTTCTAAATACTATATCCAAAATATGATCTAAGAGGTGTAAAGCATGAAATGAGCAAACATACGGATTTAGAATAAACTGAATTTTCAAACTTTATAATGTCTTAAATATAACTAAAATATTCAGCTATTTGACACTGCGATTTTATTCATGAACTCTTAAGTATTAGTAGATTTTAATTCATATTCCCTATGTAAGTCTTCTCAGGTTCTAAATGTGCTTGCAGGAAGATATTTCACATATTTAATCAATACATAATTTTTTAAATGTTTTTTATTTATTTATTCATGAGAGTCAGAGAGAGAGAGAGAGGCAGAGGCAGGGGGAGAAGCAGTCTCCCCGCCTAGCAGGGAGCCCGATGCGGGACTCGATCCCAGGACCCTGGGATCATGACCTGAGCCGAAGGCAGACGCTTAACCATCTGAGCCACCCAGGCACCCTCAATACATAATTTTTATTAAAAAGATACCAATACAGCAAGAAAAGGCTAGTTTTAGGGGGTGCCCGGGTGGCTCAGTTGGCTAAGTGTCTGCCTTTAGCTCAGGTAATGATCCCAGAGCCCTGGGATCGAGCCCTGCATTGGGCACCTTGCTCAGCCGGGAGCCTGCTTCTCCCTTTCCTTTGCCTGCTTCTCCCCCCTGCTTGTGCTCACTCTCTCTCTCTGTCAAATAAATAAATAAAATCTTTAAAAATAAAGGCTAGTTTTATTCTAATATAATCCATATTAACTTCTTTAAAA
The DNA here is from genome assembly GCF_003265705.2 of Callorhinus ursinus. Taxonomy (NCBI): domain Eukaryota; kingdom Metazoa; phylum Chordata; class Mammalia; order Carnivora; family Otariidae; genus Callorhinus; species Callorhinus ursinus. The sequence goes on from NW_027397064.1 coordinate 23,771,716, forward strand.
AAGGTTGATAGAATGAATTTTACCAGCTGTAGTTGGTGGGAAATCTACACAGGGCAATTATGGATACATGCTTGGGGATTTATTTGGAGACATTTGTACTCTAATTAAAATTAGAATTTATATAGTTGATTATTGGACTTTCTCCACTTAGAGAATATGTAGAGTTTCTATTATTTTTACTGTTTCTACAACTACTATTGAACTTCAATGGTTTAGCATTTTCTTCCTGAAACAGTGCTAGTGCATTTTGTAAAATGGGATGTGTGGGTACATTAAAGCAGATAAACAGCTTTCTACAAAAAAGCAAGTGAACAGATGGTTTAGTTGCCATAGACACATTTTTTAATGTTAGTTAGCCTGATGCAACACGAAATGCAGCTAGGGTCCTGGGATCTGTGTCTGCTTCGCTGCTATTTCCTTGTGAATGAAGTAATAATATTGATTTATGACATGCCTATGTAGTTAAGATCCATGGCACTCTAATGCTATGAAATGAATTTAGGAAAACGTTAGAGCTTTTCATATGAAAATGGGTCTGGTGGATGCAGTCAAAAACACATTGTACACTGTTAATTCTCACATGCTTTTCCATTTTCCTTGTTTTTCTTTAAAAGATCATTAATTGGTGAAGATATTGAAGCGTACTAGAATAAGAAAGGGCGAACATCAGGGAAATTTAAGAGGAGTTATAAACAAGATGAAATTAAATAAAGCAAATTTTTATGTGAATAGTGCTCTCTGGAGTTGCGCTCTATAGTGGCCCTAAGTACTATCTACTATTTTTGGTATCTTTAACATACTTTTAAAATGAGCTCAGGACTTCAGAGACCTTAAACTTTAAAGATATGAATTTAATTATGCTCCTATTAGATGAGAGCAGTATCATTTTTTATTTAATTAAATGTTAATTCGCCCCTTTCTTGAAGTGTTACCATTTCATTGTTGAAACCATTTACCTAGCTCCTCGAGTGAAAAGGCACATAGGATAATTAATAAAGAAATAGAAAATTACTGGAAAGCTAGGCTACAAATTTTCTCCTTGTAATCTGGTATTAGGGAAAAGAAATTAAAGAGGGATTGCATGAAGGAGAAAGTCTGTGATTTTAATTTTCAAAGTCTTCTTTGAAACTAAGTTAAAACAGTTTGAGACACATATTTAATCATTTGCTATTTTTTTGAGATTAATCATATACATTTTACTCTGTAATTTCATGTCAACATCAATTTTTGGTATTCATAAACTATTAGAAATACTGAATTATTGAATATAATATCTGATAACATCATTATAGGTAAAAACTCATGTCTTTGAAATGTAAGGATTTATACTATGATACATTTGGTGTGTGAAGAAGATTTTCAATATTTACCTACCATGACTTAATTTGGTCAATACCATATTAATATACCTAATCTGCCAGAAATGGAGATAATTGATAACAGAGCTACTTCATTGTTTTTATTTTTTGTGTGTATCAATATTTAATTGATCCATTAAAGAACATATGGGGTAATACTTCAAAGGGTATACATAGTGATAGTCCCATTTATGAAGAAAATGGGAAGAAATAGGATCAATTTACATATTTTTATTAAAAATATATGGCCTGAGACATAAACCAGAAATTTAATTCTTTCTTAAGCAGAAATTTATTTGTTTACCTTTAAATTAGATATAATTATGTGTGCTTGAATCTATGAGAAGAGCAAAACTGTTTCTTGGGATGAATGTCACTTAAAAGAAGTGCAAATGAAAAATAAATGTCTGAAGTTTCCTTCTTTGAATGAAATATGATGGCTATGGCAAAAGCAAACAAGACAAGTCTACAGATAATAAAAGTTTACTCCTGATAACTTGACATTTCCATCACTGACAACCTTATGAGAGTATCCACTATATGCTTAGCTTGTAAGTTAGTCACTGACAACTACTACTTGAAACTACTAAAAAACAATTCTTTCTTTTTATTTTTTTGATTCTTTTTTATGTACTTAAATTCAATCAGCCAACATATAGTATATCATTAGTTTTTAATATAATGTTCAATGATACATTAATTGAATATAACACCCAGTGCTCATCACATCAGGTACCCTCCTTAATGCCTATCACCCAATTACCCCATACTCCTACCCACCTATTCTTTCTAAATCTTGTTTTGAGATAGGAGGCTTTTGGCTAGCCTTAAGTAGTGTACCGTAAGTCTAGAATACATTTTTTTTTTTCAGTTAGCTTAAAGGGAATGAACAATTTTGCTAACCTGCAAGCTTTGCAAGAGGTTGCATGTTGTTTGATCTTGTTGCTTTAATCAGCTGAATATAGCTTAGTCCATATGCTAGGTTATATATGTCACTCTACCCACCCTTGTTCTTCTTTTACCACCCACTTCCATGGCTAAGAATAGCTCTTTCTCTGCTAGGCTCTTGACCAAACTCCCATGACTACCATCAAGAAACATCTCCGGGTTCCGCATGAACTCCTATCTGGTATTTCTTTGTACATGCCTCCTTCTTTCATCCCTCCCTAGTGCTGTGCTTTCATAGCCACCCTTCTTGAAAGAATAGTCTAAACTTCCTGTCTCCCCAATTCATTTCCAACTTCCCTTCCAAACCACTGTAGACTATCTTCTGTTCCTAACACTTAAACAAAATATTTATCTCTAACACTACTCGTGACCTCCTAAATGCCAATCCCAATAGCATCTCTCCGGTCCTCTTCCTATATTGACATTCTAGTCCTTGACATTGCCGATCATTCCATTTTTAAACTGATATATTTCCCGGATTTCCACTGCAATGCTCTTAGTTGGACTTTTTCCCCCCACCCCCTCACCCCAACTTTGTCATCTGTTTGCTTCTCCCTTGTTTGTTCTTTTTGCCCATGCTTCCATATGTTTCCTCTCTTTGGTCTCTGTGAAGGAAACTCATCCATAGCCACAACTTCAACCATTTCACATATTCTGGTGACTCTCACGTTCATTTATTCATTCAACAGATACTGATTGCCCACCTGGGATATGCAAGGTGCTGTTCTAAAGGGTAGAGAATACAATATAAGTACCAGTGACAAACTGACTTCATGGTGTTTTCATTATAGTTGGTGAAAGACAATAAAGAGGTAAACAGTATGCTTATATATTGTCAGGGAGTCCTATGTGCTACATAGGAAATAAATCAGGGTAAGATCTAGAGACTTAGCGAGAGGAAGATGATATTTTAGTTCAAACAGTTGAAGAAGACTTCTCTTAGGAGATATTTAAGCAGAAACCTGAATGATGTAAAGGCTAGTCCTGCATATATCATCATCTGGTCAGCAGCAGCAACTACAAATTTGAAATTATCCTTGATATTTCCACTCTCCCATGCTCCTATTCTATCAGGTATTAAATACTATTGATATTGGCTCATAAGTATCATACAAATCAGTCTACTTCTCATCTCTACCATCATTACTACCACCACCCTAGTGTAGGCTCCCCCATCTCTCACTTCGACTATAAAATAGCCTCTCAGTTCTAATTTTTACTTTTATCTTCCCTCTCTAATCAGCCTTGCACACTGTTGTCAATAAGATTTTCTCAAAATGTAACCTGGTTATGTTACTTCCCAGCCTTTCTAGTTAAAACGCCCCGATGATTTTCACTGCTCTGAGAAAAAAAAAAATCAAAATCCTGAATATGGATCTAAGATCCTCAAGCTAGCCCCTTCATACCCCTCCAGCCTCATCTCATACCAAGCTCCCATCTCATTATTTCTGCCCAGCTACACTGGTTTTCTTACAGACTTGCCAAACTCCCTAATTCTTCTAACCTCAATTCTGTACATGCTGTTCCCTAGACCTGAAGCCAAATTGCCTCAGTTAAAATTCCAACTCTATTGTTTACTGTGTGCCTTTGGGAAAGTCATTTAACATTTTCATGCCTCGGTTTCATTACCTGTAAAATGGAACAATAGTAGTACATACCTCACAGGATTGTTGTGTAAAGTGCTTATGACACAGCTTATCAGTTAGCAAGTGTGACATGAGTGTTTACCATTATATAAATCCTGCAATTCTATCACAGTGCCTAGAATATGGTAGATTCTCAATGAATACTTGTTGAATGATAATGGATTCCCTAGTCAGCCACTGGAGGCTCCTTCCTGTCTTTTTCTAAGCCACTTATCTCCAGGCCTCTAACTTACAGGTGAATCAAGTTATCCTTCCTCAGCCAGAGAATACTGTAGCTGATATCTATAATGTTCCTGCAGGTAATTTCTCATTTCCATTAAATTGACTTTCTTTTATTAAACCCAACTTTATGTTTTATCACTTGTCTTTAGTAATGAAATGGGCTATAATATTGATGCATATTTATTAGGGATGAGGATATTTCTCCACAGATGGTATGTGTGCCTTCTATTTCATACTCAGATTTAATCAAAATTGCATATGAACTATGTCTGCTCAGTTTAAAAACTGGTTATAAGCTCCTGTCCTCAACAGAAAAGAACAATTAACACATTCTTGAGTTAGAACTCAATTTATGGTTACATTATAATGAATAGTCATTTGCTAATTTAATAAACTCTATGCCTTAACTGCAAATGTTAATAGATGAAAATAGCAGCTGAACTTTGGACTGAATATGAAATACAAAATATTAGATTTTATAAAACTGTTAAACCCTTGAGGAAACATCTTATTTTCATACCAGTTTTAATATTCTGCTAGTAATCATATATCATCCAAACCATTTCAGAACAATATTAAAATAACATGAAAGTGCAACTTGTTTTTAAGGTAAATTCTGTCTAGTTTTGCAAATGATTCTGATAGAAATTCTGAAATGCTATCACCAATAATTTAGTTTGTCAAACTGTATGTGTGAGGTACACTATTAGGTACTAATTTATGTTAATATCTAGACATAAATAATTTTTGTCCATAAAGATGGTTAAAGTTGATGCTAGAAGTGAAAATAGAATAGCAGTTAATAAATTTATTAGGGCCCCCTGGCTGGCTCAGTCTGGAGAGTGTGCATCTATTGATCTCGGGGTTGTAAGTTCGAGCTCCACATTGGGTGTAGAAATTACTTAAAAATAAAATCTTAAAATAAGTACATACATAAATAATAAAATCAAATAAATTTATTGATTGGTCTTCTTATTTGGGAACCCTGAAAAATATTGAATATATTATACTTGAATATTATAGTTTGCCCAAAGAGATTTTAAATATTGCAAGAGTAGAGAAGGTGCCTTTATTTGTTTATTTTTTGCATCTCTCACAATTCTTAGTTCTACATATATTTAGTGAACTAACCTCTCCTACTCAAAAAAGGTATATGAGGTGGGACGCCTGGGTGGCTCAGATGGTTAAGCGTCTGCCTTTGGCTCAGGTCATGATCCCAGGGTCCTGGGATTGAGTCCCGCATCGGACTCCCTGCTCCTTGGGAGCCTGTTTCTCCCTCTGCTTCTCTCTCTCTCTCTCTCTGTCTCTCATGAATAAACAAATAAAATCTTTAAAAAAAAAAAAAAAGGTATATGAGGGCGCCTGTGTGGCTCAGTTGGTTAAGCAACTGCCTTCAGCTCAGGTCATGATCCTGGAGTCCCGGGATCGAGTCCCACATCGGGCTTCCTGCTCAGCAGGGAGTCTGCTTCTCCCTCTGACCCTCTTCCCTCTCGTGCTTTCTATCTCTCATTCTCTCTCTCTCTCAAATAAATAAATAAAATCTTAAAAAAAAAAGGTATATGATATATGACCTCAGTGCTAACAAACATCTAGCATAGATCTATGTACACATTTGAAATATTTATTAAAGTAATACCTGGTTATGGAGAATATCTTACCTGTTCTTGGGCTTAATCTTAAAAGAATAAATGGGCACTTTTTTTCTTAATGCAGTATAGCTCTGCTAAAAAATATTCTGAATGTTACTGGTATCTCAAGATATATTTCAAGGTTTACCTTTGTTCACAAACGTTGCTAATTCTTTCATTTGGAATTCATCTCCCCATGGTGCATAGGTCTTTGTATCTCCACTACAGTATTAATTCAATCTGCATTGCATTCCATCTATGCGTGCGTGTGCATGTGTGTGCGTGTGCATGTGCGTGTGTGTGTGTGTGCTGTTGAGTGCATGTTCACAAGTACAATTGCCCTTCTTTGTCACCTCTAGAAGGTGAGTGACTGGTAGAGTATTTTCCCCAAAGTTATCCTTCAATAGTGTCTGATTTTAAACTCATCTTCTCTGGAATGGAAAATTCACCAAAATCTCCCTCAGTGATATATTCTGATTTAGGTTAAAAATAATACTGATAATAATACAAATACAGATATTTGTTTAGCCTCATTCTGAGGTTTAAGCGGTATTCTGGGTTTCTCCTCACTTGTCAAATCCCAGCCATGCATATATTCTAAATGAAGTGATCAGTTTTGTAAAGACCATTGTTTAAATGTTCTACTAATCACTTGTGCCCAAAGTTGGATTTTGTTTCTGGGTAAAATCTTAGAGAGCTTTTAATTTTAAGCTTTAAATAGCTTATATCTCCTGACCCTGACAGTCATTTACATGCAATCACAATATACAGAAACTAGGTTTGGTTGAAGTGCAGTAAAAAAGAAAAAAAAATCTGTTAAATCTGAATGGATGGAGAGCTGATTTATAAAAATGTCAGTCTTGTCTGTAGCTTTCATGTGTTTCCAAATAGTCAAAATTAATATGTACTCCCAAGAAGCCTCTTTGTGACTGAATTCAAATAAAGAACCATTATAGTTTAACAGACTTTATTTTTTTGCCAAAAATTACGGTATTTCTACCAGAATATTGATATAGAAAAAATTACTCCATTTTATTTTTGAATCTTTGCATAAGATTGTGTTTATAGTGCCATTATCCACAAAAGCCTTCCATAGAGTATTTTTTTCTTGTAATTAAAACAGTAGGAATTAATGACAGGCTGGGGATGCTTGCTGTTTTTGTAATAATGAATTGGACTATTTGAATGGGTAAAAAATGTTAATACAGTGATTATTTCAGACTGAGCTAAGTCTTGTCATAAAAGATAAAAGTATTAAATTTGCATTAGATGGTTTAAAATGAAGTTGAATACTGTGAAGCCATATAAAGGTAGTCCAACTTTGCCAAACATTATTACAATTACAAAGAAATATAGAAATTATGATTCAAATAAATTCACTCTGACAGCAAAATAAACTCACAGATTTTTGTGACCCAAGGTTACTGGTTTCATTAAATCCATATATTCAGTTCTTGGCTCTTGTGTGTTTAATTGTACTCTTCTTTCAGGGGTTTATAGTTTTCTTAAAGTTAGGACCTTTCCACTAAATGTTGTTATTGTAACATGGGGAAAAAAATCCTCACTTGTTTAAAAGATATATGATAGTTAAAAAAATTAAATTCTGTAGGAAACATGAATCATTTGTTACTAAAAATGTATAGGGGATTATTGGAGGCCAAATTGTTAAAATCAACCAAGTAGTAAGAGATGCCTTGTTCATATGATAAAAAGGAAAAAAAAATTAGTCTCTTTTAGTGTCTTATTGTTTCACAATATACATCTTTACCTGATGCTATAGAATTGTAGCCTGATTCTTTCAGGTTTTGACATGAGCTTAAAGTTTTTAAAAAACAGAATTCTGGAGAAACTGATTTTAGTTTTTAAATGCTTAGATGAGAAGAAATATTTTGTGGCCTGTGTAGTTGTTGGTGTTAGTAAGAAAGCCTTTGAAGAAGAAACTACAAAATGCATGCTAATGTCCAAAGTCATCCTGAGTTTCTCTGGGCTTTTATAACATCCCTGTATTCTTACAAAGACTTGTTTGTTTGTCCCCGATCTCTGTCTTCCTGTCTTATTTACCTGATAATACCTTTCCCTAGAAGAGCCCAAATATTCCAGTAACTTTCTTTCTCCACTTCTGAGGACGATAAAATACTCAAGCCAGTTGATGAAATTACAAGCTTATGATTTCTATCTGATATTGACCCAAATTATATGTAGTGATCTTCACCCTGTTCTGTGAACTTTCTGTTCCATTCTCCATGGACACCTGCTTTGCTGTACACACAGTGAAATCTGAGAATGTTCTCCTTTGGGCCATTTCAAACCTCTTTTTTTGTCTTAGATCTCCTCTCACTCTCAGCATGTGTTACTATTTCCTAATTTACCAAAAAAAAAAAAAAAAAAGATAGAAGGACATGAACTTCTTCACTGCTCCTCTCTCCCAGCTCCCAGCTTCTCCTTCATTGCTGATTCAGAGAAAGCCTTGCCTTTCTTCCTTTACAGAGCCTACGTTTTTCTACACTCTTTGTCCCCACAGAGCTGTGGTATTTCTCCGCCATTCCTTCTCATCCCATATCATCAGCCTCTCCTGACTCATTGGGTCCTCTCATGTATCTTACTTACCAGTTCTCCAGGGATGGTAGGTGAACAACATCAAACTTGCTTCCTCTTTCTAAAGTGACTGCCTGTTCATTCGTGTACTTTTAAAAAGGGGCACAGTTTTTTGTTGACCAGCGTTCCTCAAAACCTTGCTTACCCCTGAGTCTACTGCAATCTAATGGCTTTCACCAAGGTGAATAATTGCTTTGGACTGATGGTATCCCCCCAAAATGTGTATGTTGAAGCCTGTTACCTTTAAACCGAGCAAAGAACAATTTTATTTAAGTAAAAGAAAAAAAAATGAGTTTATTTGGGAATAAGCAGAGAAATTGCAACTGGGGCCAAGAAGCTGTGCTAAACTCCAGGCAAGCCTGAAGGGGCAAAGGGGAGGTCAGCTTTTATTAGATTAGGAGGAAAGTGGGAAAGTTTGTTTTGAAAAAAACATTTATTGGTGAAGAAGAGTTTAAGATCATGGTAGTTTTGCATTGGCTGCAGGAGGTGGTTAGTGCGTGGTTGGTGGGGGCAGAGAGGGGTCTTATTTCCTTTTCTTAGAAGTAGGAGATAAAATTCCTATGTGAAAGATGTCCTCCCTTGTCAAAACAATTATTCTTCCCGCTGGTTGTGTCCGCTGCAAAAATAGCACGTGCATGAGAGCTCCCGCTTCGGGGCTTCCTGATGCCATTAGTTTAAGTGAGATTTCCTTTATTTATTTTTTTTTTTACAAGCCCTAACACCCAATGTGATGGTTTTTAAAAGTAATTAGGTTTAGATAAGGTCATGAGGATGTGATTAATGACCTTATAGGAAGAGACACCAGAGGGCTGGCTTCCTCTGTCTCTTTCTACCGTGTGAGGACACAGTAAGAAAATGGCTATCTGGAAGCTATGAATAGAGCCCTCCTCCGGGAACCAAATTGGCTGGCACCCTGTTCCTGGACTTACCAGCCTCCAGAGCTGTGAGAAATAAGTTTCTGTTTTGGAAGCCACCTAGTCCACAGTATTTTGTTATGCCCCCCTGAGAGGACTAATACAGATTTTGATACAAAGATTGGGGTACTGCTGTAGCAAATATCTAAACATGTGGAAGCAGCTTTGGAACTGCGTAGAGGCTGGAAGAGTTCCAAGGTGCATGTTAAAAGTATGTTCCTTAAGGGTGACTGGGGTATGACCTCAGATGGAAATGAGGAACATGTTGGAAACTAGAGGAAAGGTGATCCTTGTTATAAAGTGGCATAAGAATTTGGCTGAATTGCTTGTGTCCTAGTGTTTTGTGGAAGGCAGACCTTGTGAGGGATAAAATTGGATATTTAGCTGAGATTTCTAAGTGAAGTGTTTGAAGGGGAAGCTTGATCCCTCCTTACTGCTTATAATAAGGTGTGAAGGGAGAGAAATGAATTGAAGAAGGAATTGTTAAGCAAAAAGTAACCAAAACTTGAGGATTTGGAAAATTCTCAGCCTATTCATATTAAAAAAAATAGTAATAATACAGGGGTGCCAGGGTGGCTCAGTAGGTTAAGTGTCTGATTTGGCTCAGGTCATCGTCTCTCGGGGCCTGGGAGTGAGCCCTGAGTCAGGCTCCCCACTCAATGGAGAATCTGTTTCTCCTTCTCCCTCTGCCCCTCCACCCCTGCTGTGTGTGTGTGTGTGTGTGCGCGCGCATGCACGCACTCTCTCTCAAGTAAATAATCTTAAAAGAAAAAATACAAAGCAAGTTCTGAAGTGAACACCAAAGGTATGTCTAGAATATTACTCAGTAAAGAGTTTATGAGATCATATGAGCAGGAACAATGCCATTTTGAACTGAAGGGGATGGAGGCAGGAAAAAATGAAGAAAAGCTGTTGGATTTTTCGAGCAGCTCCTCGGGATAATGGAGCCATTTGGCTCTGAATGTGCACTCTTCTTTAAGAAGAGGGAAAAATGCCTCCGAAAGCAATTCAGAAGTTATCAGAACCACTCTCTTGGTTTTCACAGGCCAGATGGCCTCTGTCCAAAGCCATGGGACTAGACTCCCCAGTGGAGCCATGGGGATGGAGTAGGAACCCTTCCCAACTCTGCTGTTGGAGACAGGACCACTACCCCACTGGTTCCTGAAGGTAGATCACTGAACATAAGATTATTCTTGAGCCTTAAGATCTGATGGAATTCAGCTTGCTAAGTTTGGGACACATCACCCTTTCTGTCTTTCCTGTTTCTCCCTTTTGGAATGGGAATATCTATCTTCCACCTGTTCCCCATTGTACTTCAGTAGCACATAATTTGTGTGGTTTCACAGGTGACTAGCTGGAGAGGAATTTTACCTCAGGATGAATAATACCTCAAGTTTCATCCCTATCTGATTTAAGTGATATTTAGATGAGACTTCAGACTTTAGACTTCAAAATTGAAACTGGAATGAGTGAAGGCTTTGGGGGCTGTTGGGATGGAATGAATGTCTTTTGCATGTCAGGACATGAACTTTGAGGGGCCCTGGGCAAAATGGTCTTTCTTTGTGGTAGTCTGAGATGACTAATACACCAGTACTTCCATTTCCAAACTCAAGGGTCTCCATCCAGTTATCCGTTTTGACCCCTCTATTGCACTTGACAGTGTCCCCAGCTTCACCTTGAAACTCCCTCTTGCTCCCCAATATCAGTCCGTCCTTTTCCTTTGTCTGTGAATCTGACCATTACTTTTAGTTACTTTTACCTTTTTTTTTTTTTCCTCTTACCCTCTCAAGTAATAATGGTGATCTTCCTGAATTTGATCTGGAAAAACTGCATTCTCTCACCTTGTCTTATGGCTTTATTATCAGTGATAAGCTCCCAGCTTTATTTGCTGCTCTCAACCTATAATTAATTCTCCAAGCTATTGTCTTAGTCAAACCCTAAACCACTGTTATCTGGGTTAGTATTATAACATCCTAACCAATCTCCTTGATTCTTTCCAGTCTCTTTACTCTTCTCTGTTCTTCAGTCAATTGCCAAATCTGATCGTGTCAGTTTGTTTCATCCAAACTTTCAGTGGCTCCTTTGTACATCATATTAGGTAGTTACAATTAAGTTAGACAATTATGGCACTTCTAGCCTTTGTCAACTTATGTCCCAGCCTCATAGAACTTCTTGTATTTTTTTTTTTTCCAAGCATACCATTACCTTTTAGGACTTCGTGTTTTGTTTTGTTGTGACTGTCGTTTTCTTAATGCTTTTTATCCTCTCTAGAATAGTCTTGCTATATTATAGCCCAAAATTTAAATACCTGTTTTTCACGTAACATCACCTTTTCTGTGAGACCTTCCAGAACAACATGGAAAAGTGTCACATTTCCCTTTCTCTGCATTTTCAGAATAATTCCTTTATATTTTTTATTGTGCCCCTATATCTCTCACACTAACTGAACAATTTGAAGGAAACCCTTTATATGTAAAAGTATTAGAGTGCCCAGCGGCACATAACAGCTATTCAATAGATGACTGTTGAGAGAAACAAGGAAACTTTCTTTATCCTTTTCAACTCTATACAGAGTGAACTGTATACACAAAAAAATATCGTATGCACAATAAGCTAGAAAAGTATCAAGAGAAAAAATAACACTTGGGCTTTCTTCCTATTCTTTTTAGTAGTCTATAACCTAATGGAATATTCATACCTATATACAAATATAAGGTGGCCCCAATTTTCATGCGTAATGTATTCAGAAAAGAGGCAAAAGTAGAAGTCTTAAATGTGAACAATAGATCTACATATTATAGCCGCAATTCAATTACAGATAACTTGAGGGACACCTGGCTGTCTCAGTTGGTGGAGCATGTGACTCTTGATCTCAGGGTTGTGAGTTTAGGCCGCACGTTAAGTATAGAGATTACTTAAAAATAAAATCTTTTAAAAAAAAATCTCAAGATAACTTAAGAGTATCATAAAATATTTCATTTTTCTATACCGTTACTCCTCATGCAGTGAAGTATTTACAGCTTTTTCTCCATGTACTTTAGTTTTCCTCTTTTAAGAACTAATATATGGTCATTTAGCTTAAGTTCAATGAGTATACATACAGTAGTGATTGAAGATATGCTAATTTCAACATCCTTATTGATTTCTCTATTTTATTAATTTTCATTTTCCACCCTATTTTCTTTTAAACATCAAGATGAAGTGTCATTCAGATGATTATACAATGAGAAGAAAGTGTACAAGCACAAAACAAAGTTTTTTTGAAATAAAACTGTTGTGGGGCGCCTGGGTGGTTCAGTCGGCTAAGCATCTGCCTTCAGCCCAGGTCATGATCTAGAGGTCCTGGGATCGAGCCGCAACAGACTCCCTGCTCAGCTCTGCTTCTCCTTCTGCCTCTGTCCACCACTCGTGTTCTCTCTCTCAAATATATATATAAAATCTTTAAAAAAAAAAGATTAAACTGTTGTATGAAAGACAGCAATACTAAAGCACGGTTGTTGGTTGATAGATAATCGTTTGTATTCTAATTATAAAAGTCTGCTTGAGAATGACTGAGAAAACTATAAGTTGTTCAAAAGCTAAAATTCTGAAAACGAGAATCATCTATAAGCAAGGTGCTAGACAAATGGGACAGTAGTAATAACTACCACTGTTGAGTGCTTCCTACTGACCAGGCACTGTGCTAAGAATTTTACATGCAGTAGCTAATTTAATTCTCCTAACCTTATGAGAAAGGTGCTATTGTCATCCCCACTTTGTAGATGAAGATACTGGCAAACTGAGGAACTCACCAACATGGCTAAGGCCATGCAGAGAGCAGAGCTGCATTTAGTGAATGGTTGAGCTAATGTTGAAGCCTGGGAAGTCCTGTTTTAAAGCTACACACATACTGTACTCTACTCAGCTATCAAGATGAACAGGAGTGGAATGAGAATGACTCTTTAGAGCGTGGTTTGTGTGATGTTTGTTTTCGGCTTTTTTTTTTCCATGTGAAGTATTAACTGCATAAATCTGTGAACGGGAGAGAAGTGCAAATGAAGAGGGCAACTTTCAAATTCTACTTTGGCAGTGTGTATGAGCAGCACCTAGGTTCTCCTACCTTGTAGAAAAACAGCTAGTATTTAGCACAAAAACCCAAAGTTTTCTGCAAGTCAAAATAGTCACTAAGCACTTTGTAATACGTATGCAAGTAAGCTTGAAAATTAGCAGATATTAATATATTTTAAAAAAAGAGCAAGGGATGATATAATAAAAATAATCACTAACAATACAAAATTACTTCCAGTAATATTAAATATTATCCTTTTTCTTCTTCCTTTAGTTTTGTTATAAGACGATATGTTTGTGAATAGATTTATTATTCCTGAGACTTCCTTCTCTCCTAACCCTATGATTGAAAGGCAGTTGAAGACAAATGGATGAATAGATGGAGTAGGGAGGGGGAAATCAATCCATCGACTACTATTTATTGACTACTATTTATTGGCTGTCTACGATGTGATGGAATTGGGAAATGTGAGAAGGATCAGACTGAATTAAGTCATCTCAGCAGGAGTGCAGTGTTTTCAGCTTCAGGCAGTTAAGGACTCTTAAGGGTTTAAACAAAAGAATGAAAGGTGGTCAGATTAAAACTTTAACTTTTCCGATTTGAACAAGCCAAAACATAGCTTTATACTCCCATCCCTCTCTTCAGTGTTTCTGTTAAAAATAATTTTACAGGGGTGCCTGGGTGGCTCAGTCGGTTAAGCGACTGCCTTCAGCTCAGGTCATGATCCCAGGGTCCTGGGATCGAGCCCCACATCAGGCTCCCTGCTCGGCGTGAAGCCTGCTTCTCCCTCTCCCACTCCCCCTGCTTGTGTTCCCTTTCTCGCTGTCTCTCTCTTTCTCTCTGTCTGTCAATTAAATAAATAAATAAATAAAATCTTTAAAAAAATCATAATAATTTTACAAACTACTTAGTCTAGTAGATGAGTGTTCAGTTGGGAATGAGATGTATTCGAGTCTTTTTCTACTCTTCACCTGAAACTGCTGAAGTTGTGTAATATGCAATATAGTCTTTCTAAAGCCTGAGCATAGAAGAGCCAGCCTAATCTATAAATATGTTATTTCTGCTTTATAAAGTCACTTTGATTTAGCCTTACACAGAAAGTTATTTCACAACAATGCTTGATAATCCCAGGGTTTAGTTTGAAATAGATGATAGATGATAGAAGATAGATAGATAGGGGGAAAGGACATTATAAGGTCATATAATAGAGTGACATAATCCCCTTGGGAGTGAGGGAAAGCTTTGTGGAGGAAATGACAGCTGATTTGTGATCTAAGACAGTATTAAATTTACCCAAGTCTGCACCTGAAGCGTGGTAGAAGGAGCCTAGCAATGAGTGGTGCTGGGGCATTCCAGGTAAAGGGGGCAGTGTGTGCAAAGACAACGGCGCCAACAGAATTTTCAGGTTGATTTGAGCCATGGAGTTCCAGCCGAGGAATCCCAAGAAAAGAAGCTAGAGTGACAGTCACGCTGCTTGAGGACTTTTTTCAGTTATGGGATAGAAGAGGCGGTTCAGCACATGACAGCATGTGTGTGCGTGTGCAGATGTATCAGCAGACCCTGGAAAATGAGACAATGACAAAAATTGAATGGTGTCAAAGAGGAGAATTAAACAAAGAGGGATGTATTAGTCCTCCCTGCCTACCTCTTGGACTAAGTCTGAGCCTTTATGGAGTCAGGAGCTAAAGTCAGGGAATAAGTTTTTAAGGGGACTGAGACTAGGGTCTCAAGAATAGCAATTCATGTGGCCAGGGGCAAATTACAGCACAGTATTCGGAAGTGCATAGAGCTCGTCACTCAGGTAGTGCAGAAGATCACAGGGCTCTCACAGGGTGAGGAGGCTGGAAGGGCATCATTCACTGTTTACAATTATCATAAGCTGCAACTTCTCAAGCACCAAGAGATGCCACTAGAAAAACAGCAGTATTTCCACAGCAGCTCAAGCTTAAAGGATGCAGAGATCAACGAAGAGCCCTGAGAAAAAGAACCCAGAAAGTATTCAGGAATGTCAGTGCGGCTCGCTGGAGAAACCCCAGAAATATCTGGAAACAGCTTCTAAAGGGCAAATAGCTACAGGTGCTCTGCAGGCAGGTTGGGCCAAGAAACAGTGAAATGTGTGTTATTACTATGACACCACATATATCCCCAAACTATGAAAACCGCAAAACTCAGATGACAACTTCTTGTCAGTTTAAATACCGACAGACCATTCTCTTCTTACTGTCATGCGATATCTGATATTTTTATGGTGACATTGGGCTAGAAAATGAGCCAAGGCATAAATCAGGAATCCTTTTCTCTTATTTCCTTATGCAGAGACTAGAGACAAAGCCGTAGAATTCTGTCAAAGGGAGAGTGCAAATTTGAAACAAAGGAAAAGCATCACAATGGACTTCCAAATCAACTGTAAGAGATTGAAATGAAAACTGAAAGCTGTGGTTCGGATCCTTCTGAGAATTTTAAGGAGGAAGGAACCTCAGCAAGAGGAACCTGGGTAGAGAGCAGGCAGATGGAAAGTAGCTGGGTGACTTCCGGAGGGAGTATGTGGGTGCCACCCGGGCAAGATTTACATGTGCTGGGTAAGCATTTGCAGAGGTGGGCCAGGTCCATGGCATCCAAATAAGACAGAGGTAGAACTGAATTGAATGATGCATTATATATGGACACAAAATTGGCTCAAATCACATGAGAGCTTTTAGTGTTCTAGGAATTTTACTTTTTTCAAGGGAAGATACTTATTCTAAAATATTCAGCGGTTATAACTAAACTCAACTGCCTGAACTTATAAATGGGTAAACTGCACTTAAAAAAATAGTTATTGAAAATTTTTAGTTCTGGGGTACCTGGGTGGCTCAGTTGTTAAGTGTCTGCCTTCGGCTCAAGTCATGGTCCCAGGGTCCTGGGATAGAGCCCCACATCGGGCTCCCTGCTCAGCGGGAAGCCTGCTTCTCCCTCTCCCACTCCCCCTGCTTGTTTTCCCTCTCTTGCTGTGTCTCTCTCTGTCAAATAAATAAAATCTTAAAAAGAAAAGAAAAATTTTAGTTCTGTGTGATGACAGTTTGCTTTGTAATAAGTATACCTCCTAAAATTGATATAATTTTCTTAAGAAGGAAAATTGTATGCACGTATTCCCATCCACTAAACTTTATGGTTTTCAGTCAGTAGCATGCAACCCTGTGAAACTAAAGAATATTAGGAATGATTTGTTTCTGTTCAATTATAACAAAGGCATCAGACATTCAACCTCCTCCCTGTAGTGTCTGAATGTATTTGCACAATATGTATGCTCAGAGAAAGGCTTGGCTTTTATCTGTTAATCTAGAAGTTGCTGTATTAATAGTTTGCACACTTCATTGATTTTTAATTAATTTCTAAAGAGACACAGAGGATAACTACTACAGCCCACAGACATCTCCGTTCTCATTGCAATCCACATCTTTATTGATCAGCTGCCTAAAGAGCAGAAGTAATCTATTTTAAGTATACTTTTCTGAGAGAGCATGGACACTCTGCAATTCACTTGTCTCCTTGTAATCATATTGGCAAGAGGTCAGTGAGAAGGAAAAACGATAGCATGTTTAGTATTCTCTTGATCCAGGCAGATGAGCTTTTTCACCTGTTATTTATTTGGTAGGAAAGCAGTGTTTCTCACACAAGCGTTTTAACTTATTTTTTGTTTGTTTCTTTATTATTATTATTTTGTTTCTCTAAGAGACTTTTGAGTCCCAAGCAGGCTGTCCTGCAAATTCTTGCAAGGGAAATTTCCAAAAGTTTATGAAGGGGAGGAAATGAAATTTCTGAAGAAACATCTGAAGAAAATGTAGAGAACCAGAAGTAAAAAAAAAATCTGTTTTCCCAGCCAGCTTCAGGAATCTGTAAATGCTGTCCTCCTTCACTCTCCCTGGTACGCTAATATTACCATCTTGGGTTTGGCCCTGAGTGCTGCGGGTTTTGCTGTCTTCTACCTATCTTAAATATTTAGACTTCTAAATTTGTCCCACTTCCATTGCAAAGAAAAATTTCCACCGCCTGAACAGCTTTACAAAACTTTGGTCTTATTGTTCATTTAACCCAACTACAACCATCAATTGAGTAATAGTTAAATGTCAGACAGTCTTCAAATTGTGGAAAATACACAGTTGAATTCACAAGTTGGTGGTCTGGAGGCATCATTCTAGGGGAACCCAGCAAAACTAAAGAGATTTATTTATTATGTACAGTAATTTTTTTCTTCATTGAAATCTTAGAACACCCATTGTTTATATAACAATTATTCAGTTATATATGCTGTCTTTGTTAGTTGCATATATGGTTTAGAGTCTATTGACTACAGTTGGACGTATATGGTCATATAATGTAATGGTTAAGTTTGTTGCCTATGGAGTCAAGCTGCCTACAGTCAAATCTTGGTTCTTTCTAAGCTTTGTCTTGCACTGTCACCCTTGGGTAAGTTTTTTTATTTTATTTCTTTGTACATCAGTTTCCTCATCATAAAACAGGAATAATAGTAGTACAGATGTCATTGGGTTCTTGTGAGTTCCTATATACACAGAACTTAAGACAGTCCCCTGGCACAGAGTGCTTAAATAAATATTAATTATATATACATACAAAAATATAAAATGATAACATGTGCAGTTATAATGTATTGCTCATATGATTTCAGTGTTTTCAGTCAACAAAAAACCTCTACCTGTTGCATTTTCCACAGTGACTATTACTATTTTTGTTTGTCTAGATTCTCCTACACTAAAATTAGTACTGAACAGATTTTTTTATATTGTTAAACAAATTTATATCATTTCACATGGTGTTAGTGTTCGATTCAGTCTTGTTTGTAGTGTCAAAGAGATGGAGGTAAGTTTAGTACCCATCGAGTGTGGAATAGACAGTAAATTAACAGTGTATGCCTATGTTATATATATAGGTTTATGAGTTTGTGGATATGATTTAAGTGACGAGAAGAAATAAAGTGAATTTTGTATAGCATCATGCTTCAATCTAAAAAAGTATAAGTAAAACATGTTTTTGTTTAGTGCACAATACTATTTGTGTATTAAAAATATAAAAATAAATAAGCTTATGGATGATGGATTAGAAGGATGTACATTAAAAACACTGTTGTGAATACTTACGATGGAAAGAAGAATGGCATTGGGTTGGAGGGTACAGGGGAACAATGGTAATAGCATACATGGATTATGAAGTATGATTAACTCAAAATTCTGTATACCTGAGATCCTAAAAGAAAACAAAGACAGAAGTCACACACATTGCCTTGAGTTGCCTCCTAGAAAACAGTGTCTAAAACAGATTTGTGTGCAGGAAGTTTTTTTGGCAAGTGTTCTCAGGAGCAATACCTGTCAAGCAATGAAAAATATTAGGTAGAGGGAAAAAGTTGAGCAATGATGAAATTGCAACAGAGATCTCACCCAATCTTAGGAGAGAGCCCTGGAACTGGAATAGTTCTTCACAGTTATCTAAGGGGTGATGGACTTTATAATTGCATCAGCTGGTGGCTAGGTGTGGGCTGAATCTCTGAGAAAGCAAAACCCCCAGCAAAGCAGCAGTTGGGTTGGAGGTATTAAAGCATCCAAAGTGATGCAGCTGAGAGCTACCAGCAGCCAACACTCCCCTATGAATCCATTGGTCCTGAAGAAGTTTCTGGGCTCTACACCACAGCACCTACTACATACATGTGTGCCTGTGACACACACACACACACACACACACACACACACACACACACACACTCTCTCTCTCAAATATGTTATTGGGAGATTTTGTGAAAAATACTTTTCAGGTATCAACAAGTATTGTTTTAATTATGCATTATTAAGCTGATGTAAATTTAGCCCTCAATATCTCAAAATCCCCTTACAAACTAGAACCTAACCAAGTTTCTTGAAGATCATAGGTGCAATCAGAAGATATAAGAATGAATCATGAGTATTAACTCCAAGCTAGTTTAGGACAGCCACATGAATCTGCTTTTCTTCCTCTGAAAAGAATAAAAGGAGAACATTCAAGGACAAATAAGCAAGAAACAGAAATTACTTCACCTAACAGTGCTGAGTAGCCAGTAGGTATTTCATTTGGCTATCTTTTCTTTCTCTTATAGTAGTCAAATTGTATTTTTTTAAATGAGGTTTTTTTTTAAAGATTTTATTTATTTATTCATGAGAGACAGAGAGAGAGAGAAGCAGAGGGAGAAGCAGGCTCCCAAGGAGCAGGGAGCCCGATGTGGAACTCGATCCCAGGACCCTGGGATCATGACCTGAGCGGAAGGCAGACGCTTAACCATCTGAGCCACCCAGGTGCCCGTCAAATTGTATTTTTAATAAGAGGGTTGAATTTGAGGTTATTTATTTAGAAAACACATGGTATCTTAGAATATTGAATTTTCTGGGTGCTTTACAAATATGAAGGCATTGAGTCCTCAAGACAATCTTCAGGGTAAATACTATTATTATCCCCATTTAATGGATGAGGAAATTGAAACACACAAATAAACTGACCAAGGACACAGAGCTACTGAAGAGCTGGGGTTTATTTCTAAAGTCTGTCATCTTAAACATTGGATGCCTGTGGAAACTGTGGTTTCCAGTGTCCAGTCTGTGGAAACTGACTTTTACTAAAACATATCCATGGCTCTCACTAAACATATGAAGGGAGGCATCTACTCTATGTCTTTCTTTACTGTTCTCTGTGTCTTTTATTGGCCCACGATTTAATATTTTATATAGATCTGTTGTACAGTTCCATCTACCATGGAATAAAAATTTAAAGCTAGAGGACACTTCAGAGATCATTTAGTCCAATCTGTCACTTTTATAGGAGAGGTAAAATGAGTATCTGAGGTCAAAAACCTAGTGAACAGCATGTCCAGGACTTCTATCTCCAACATTCAGTTCTGTGTTCTTTCTCTGCTGCCATGAACCAGCTTTCTCTGGTTGAAAAGACATCTCAGTTGATTTAATTACAAATCCCCCTTAGTTTCCCTTCATGCACTATTCAGATAAAGTCAGTTACTTCATCCAAAAAGGCCCCTTTCTCCCATTGAACATGCTCATATCTCTAGCCCTAGCAGTAGAGAGCATAATAGTTGGATTTTTTTTTCCTCAGGCATAGAATTACTTTTAGAAGGAAAAGTAGAAAAGAGGAGTGATTTTCATTTGAAGCTAGCTTTCCTGAAGCTTCCTGTGTTATTAAAAAAGCTTCAGGTTATTAGAATAGAAAACAGGGGAAAAAAAGTGTACTCTTGCTAACTCCAGAGATTAATGCCTGTGAGAGCTGACTGTAGCTTGAAATTTTTAGCTCCACACATGTGTTTGATGAAATTGTCACATGGCCTATATATGGGAAGCAAATATTTATCGTCAAAAATAGTCTGGTCTCTCTTGACTTGCATTAGCTTCCTGCAGCTGGGCAGAATACATTTTCACATTGGATTAAAACATAATAAGAATGCATTTTTGCTAGACAGTTGTGATTCAAATATCATAAGATTGAAAAGAAGGTCATTGCTAGGTGTTCATCAATACTGATATTTTTCCATAGAGCAGTTTAGATGAGTCGATTTTAACCAGAGATTAAAACTTTAAACTCAATTGTAATAAAATTATCCTTGGATTTGGTATTAAAGTGCATTTCTGAACGTCAGGGTAAGGTTTGACTTTCCTTAGCTAGTTTGTATTTATTAAAGCAACTTTTAAGAGGTATAAGCAAAACAGAAAATAAGTTCTCTTTGGGAAAACTCATTACAGCATATAGAGCAAGTATGGAAAATGGTAAAATACTGAATGGTTTGGCTAACAGTAAATTCTGAATAGTTTGAGTAAAATCAGATTTACAGCACTTGGGTCTAGAAGTAGACAAAATACTCCTAACACATGTCTCCAAAAAACTCCTCTCAGTGCTGATAAAAGGTAGCTATTTTGGTACAGCAAACCTACTATTTTATTCACCCTTTCTGCAGCACTGAAAACTTTCAACCTAAAGACCAGTATTCATAACCTTTATCCTCACTGAAATCCCGAATCTGTGATGTATTTATGGAGGGCATCAAATCTTTTAATAGATTCCCTAATTTTTCCTTCTTTTTATATGACAGCATCCTCAGGTGAATCATTACTAAAATAATACTTTGAACAGTAACTATTTGGAATTTGCACCTACACATTAATCATGATGGATTGGTTATGGGTATATGTATCACCATTTGTAAACATTTATTGAACACCTACTGTGATATATTAGTTGAGGTTCACAGATTTTCTGAAATAAGCAATTCAAGTTAATGAGGGTAAGTTATTCTTGTTCATGCTAGGACTGTTGATATCTGTGGAAAAATAATGAAACCTTGCATGTTCTGCACTTACCAAATGGCAGTCACTATTTGAGTGCTTTACATATATTAACGCATTTTATCTTTACAACAATCTGTGGTATAGGTGTTTTATGGCCATTTTAGAGACAAAGGTGAGTGCCAGGTTAATTAACTTGCCAGAGTCTCACAGCTAGAACATGGCAGAGCTGGGGTTCGATCCAGGTGACTGACCCCAGAGTCTACACTCAAACCAACTCCACCATCCTGCATATCCTGGGGCCAAAGTAAGAATCAAGTTTCTAAGTTATGTAATTCCAATTCCTGCCAAATCAGAAAAGTTTCTATAATTTAGCTTAATTTTAAATATAAATACAAACAAGTCTGTCACTTGCATCATGCCCTGAAATTCACAGAAACATCTTATAATATGTTTGCTCCAGAAGAACTAGGATCTTTTAAAACAATGTGACTTCATTGTGCACATTAATTTCTACATGCCCACACAACCCCATGACCTAGGAAGAGAAGGGGTAGGCTTAAATGTGCAGACTTTAGAGCCCCACAGCAAGGGACCAGATCCCAGTTCTATCACTCATTAGATAACTTGGAGCAAGTAACGACCTCTCTGAGACTTGGTTTTCTCATATTTAATATGGGATGAAAACAGTATGCATCTCATAGGATTAAGTTAACCTACCGATGTAGAAGTGTTTAGTTTAACGCCTGCCATGTTCTGAGTCCTCAATGTTAGCTGTGGTTATTGTCTGTGTTAATATTCCTATAATGTACTCCACCCGAGATGGCATGGCAAAGACATGGCAGTTGCTACAAGGCAGAGTAAGTTTCTTTTCAATCAATGCAGCACCCATCTATCATAATGAAGGGCCCTTCTTTTTAATCATCTTCAGACTTCACGGGACATTATCCAGTTTGTCACTGTTATTTCTAATAACTGCCTCCTTCATTGCATCACACTCTGATTTAAGGAATGATTTTATTGTGAAGGAACCTAGCAGAGAATGTGACTCTAATGAGATCTTCTAGTAAAAAAATCCTATCTTAATGACTGTGATGTGGAGAAACCTGTTGTGAGCAATCCATAGACGATTCAACACTAATTTAGGTGTGAAAGTAGGACTAAGGTAGCAGTCATAATTAATGATTTAAAAGCATCTGTACAATGATGTTTCATAGTTGCAAAGCAACCATACAAATGTATTTTGATGATTTGGTAATAATACAGATGCTTCTGTTTTTATTTCTTTTAATCATGTTCAGGTGGATGGAGGAAACTATATAGAAATTATCATCTGGTTTCCTGAATTGAGTTCTCATTATTCTGAAAAAAACATTTTTTATAGACAAATGGAATTGACGTTCAGGGTAGTCTATCACCTGCTAAGGCTTTGTGTATAGAATATCAGAGAACATTTGGAGTTTTTGTAGTTCTGCTCATAACATAGAATGTGTCAGTAGGGTCTTAAGTTTCTTGGTGAATATTAGTTCTCTACTGGTATAGTATATATCACTATTATTTGCATTAGGATAATATTTAGTTAAAGGAATTATTATTATACACCTAAGTTACAAAAGTCAGAAAACAGAATCATTCGTAATTTACTCTCCTCTTCATTATTCCATTACCAAGGGTGGTTATTTTATTGTACAAGTGTATCTTGGAATTGTCCTCTTGCTGGAATTTCTTCTGGCCTAGTTTAGTTGGAAGATTCAGACACTCATGCATGGGAGCTAGATAAGCATCATAAATGAACTCGTAGGTAGTAATAGTGAGTGGTGGGGTCTTGGCAAGCTGAAGGTGCCCTCAGTGGTGTACAGCCAGTCATCAGCTAAAGAGGATGTTTGAAAGTTGTCCAGTGTGGGGGTCAAAAAATATGTATATAAAATGGATGTAGCTCATGGACTGCCAGTTTACAACCTTTATCATTTTCCATCTCATCACTTTTCTTTTCTATTGTAGCAGTGGCCCCCAACTTCAGCTGTATTTGTGTCCAATCCTTTGTCTGTATACCAGGTGATATTTTTCAAGACTCCAATGATAATTGGGTTGCTTTCCTTTTTAAAACAACTTCTGCATCACCATATCAAATACTGCGTAAGATGCAAAGCTCAGAGTCTTTACCACAACACATAAGACGCCCTTGTTGAAATGAGCCTCTTCTTACTTTGTCAGCCTCACCACTCGTCTCTCTCCTGCCTTTATACATAATGACTCAGAAATACCGAATCACATACCTTTGTTCAAGTACACCATGGTATTAATGCCCCTGTGTGTGTTCTCTCTAACTGCAATTTCCCCCCACCTTGCCCAACTGATAGACATCTTTCAAACCTTACTTAGGCCTCAGGATCTCTCTGAAGGCTCCCGTCTCATGCACACTTGCTAGGCTCTACTAGAGATGATCCTCAAAACACAACTCTCCTTAAATGCCTTTGTGTGTATCATACCAATTCACTCAAGTCCATATTCCATGTCTGTCCACTTCAGTAATAGCTCTGTCCTCCTTCAGTGAACAGATCTTCTCTGACTCTTTTATTTCCCTGATGTCTAGCACAGTGCCTGAAACATAGTGTGTGTTCTGTCATCATGTGTGGATCTGAATATTAACTCGTTGCCAACACACCTTGCATATTCTGATATGAGGGTGGTAAGAAAGGAAAGATGAATGTTTTTGTGGACATTTCTTAAAGGGGCAAATAATTGAAAAAACTTTATCTCCAAGGCAATAAGTCTGTTTTTTGATCCCTTAAATCATATAAAGGCTATGCATTTTTAGATTCACTTTATTCTAGTGAATTTCCAAGTTGGCATACTCAAACAGAAAGCACTGTTTGGGAAAGAGGACCAATCCCTAGAAATCTCAGTTGTGGGCTGATTTTAGAAAACACTAATACAAATGGTGTTACCCTACTACTGACACAGTTGGACTGTATTAGGCAGTATCTCCACTGGTTGTGTTTAATGGGCATTTATAGTATAGGGTTTGGCCCATGATGCTGTTTGAAGCAATCTTCTCTTTACACTACACTGGGTATACAGTTCATTTTTTTTTTCTTTTTTCTACCTGTGTGATTTATGTGTCTGTTTTCCACAGCTTTTGTTTTGATATCAGCAACTGTTAATCCTTCAAAGTCCTGCAGTTGCAATGTTAACTACCAACAGCTTTGATTTGCAATTGGCATCAGAGTATGCTTTAACCATTTTCTAATAATTCTGATTTGGTTTTGAATGACAAGTTTTTTTCCTCTGAAATCCTCAAATACAGAATTTCTCTAACACTTCAATAAGAATATGTTCACTCTAATCTAGGCCTCTGAGTTTACTTCCTTGATTTTTACATCAACCTTTAGTTAAGGCTAATGTTTAATGACTCTTAGTTTCCCTACTGGTGTAAAGTACAATTAATATTTATTGCTTCTGTGGATTATGGATATATACCTATGAATAGATATGAACTTATATGGATATATGTGGATATATATATAATTGTTGGCAATCAGTAATACATTTTATTTTTAATTACCCTATATATTTAATGAAGAAAACATATTAAAGGCTAATTTCAGGGTCATTATAAACAATGTAATTTCACTTGTGGGTTCTTATAATGACTACTAATGTCATTGAAGCCATCTAAAAAAATTATAGGCTTTTAATGCCTCTAAGGTATAGTTCATTTTTTTGCATAGTTAATAAGAATAATATAATTCTTCAGCCTTGATAGAATCTATGATGATGATTTTGGCACCATTAAACCTTCATACGAAATATTTTTTTAAAAAAATTATGGATGGGTGTCTTTGGAGCAGGTGTGTATGGGGAGGATGGTATGAAGCAGGAGTTATTGAGAAGAAAACTACTAGAAATAATGTGGGTCAGTCCAAGTGTGTGTTAGCTTATCTACTGAGAGACACTTACACCTCACTAGTGAAAGTGTTTACAAAAGATTATAAAGTCCCTGAGGAAAAAAAAAATGATCTAACATTTAGCTCATGTACAGGTAATTCATTTTTTATAGGACTTTAGGGGATAAAGGCTAAAAGTTATTTGTGGTTTGCTTTTTTATCCCAGGTTTTTCCTAATTTTGGAAATATTCCAGGATCCTGGCTTCACTTAGAGACATCAAGCACTTGCAACTGAAGGCTAAGAAACTGCTTTTTAGACAAATAGCAAAGCCTAGGCATTAACTGACTATCTTTTTGGAACTTGGTGTTTTTCAGGGAATGATGTACTTGGAAGAAAGACGGCTTGTTCATCGGGATTTGGCAGCCCGAAATGTCTTAGTGAAATCTCCAAACCATGTGAAAATCACAGATTTTGGACTAGCCAGACTCTTAGAAGGAGATGAAAAGGAGTATAATGCTGATGGAGGAAAGGTGGGTATCTTTTTAGAGCAATACTGCTTGAAAATATAGTATGATATTCTTTTATCTTCTTACATATTATAGGAAGAAGCCACTAAGTCTGAAGTTATGAAAGTGTAAAATCTCAATTCCACCATTTGCCCTCTCTCTCACCCAGGGTCAAATATATTATATATACCAACATCCATTTCTCAAAAGTAGCCAAAATAAGACAGTTCGTCTCTAGGGTTCCTTCTGTCGCATCCAGTATTGGGAAGTGGGTGGATCCTTAGGCGATTTAGAAATTACGCTTTAATCCAGGGCCATAGAAGTTGTTTCATTGATCCTAAGAACACAGGACTGACCACTACAGAGAGACACAACTATTCTTTCATACATTAGGGAGAAGCCGGACCACTACCAAGAACCATAATTCATTGGAAAGTTCATCATTCTATTTAGCTTCTAATCCTCTTACACCAGATATAACAGATTCCTCTTATCTGGCTCTATTTTTTTAAGCTATACTGTAGTATATGATTGACCAATTTGCTTTATTTATTACCTCATTCTCTCCACCAGAATGTAGGCCACTATATCCTAGGGATCTTAACAGTACCATTCCCCTTCTACTTTTCTGACTGTCCAGCCTCGGGTCTTGCCTGACAACTGTGTTCCTGCCATATAGTCTCAGTCCAGGTCTTAGTTCCAGCTCTTGTTTTTCCTCATCAACCCACTGTTTAGACTTGGCTAAGGATATCTCCTCTCCATCTGGAGGTCCTTCTAGCTTAATGTGGGAAAACTTAGATCAGGAGAGGCCAAATGAAATAAGCAAATGCATCCTTAACCTATGGTGACATATAAACACATGCTAACAAAAAAAAGGGATCGATATGTCATTTAAATATGTTTATCATGTGCCTTATTTATATGAGCCATCCAAATACATATTACAGATATTTCACAATGATAGACTTCCAAATGCTTAACATTGATTTTTATATGTCATGTAGTATATGATTTTTATATCTTCATAGGATCTCTTATATAACTATGTATATTCAGATCTTATCACAAGACAAAGAAAAATTTTTAAAAACTTCAGTTTTGTAGTATTTCCTAATATTTCCTCGATTTTATCAGACTGTTTTGCCTGTTTGCTACCAAATTGCCGCAGTTTGAGACCACAGCTTTGAAATTCACTACAAGATTACACAGAAGTCTATAAATCACATGACTTCACTTGTCTTAGGAACATACAGCTGTAGGATTTGTCTAAAGCAAGATTCATTATAGCTTTAAATGCCTAGTAACCATTAAGTCTTTATCAAGCCACCTGTGATTTAAACTTACTTCTTTAACACCATGTCTGTAGTCCGTAAAGTCAGCTAACTCCTTGCCCATAGGAAAATCATTTCCAGTGTGTCTCCTGTTCCCTTTCACTGAATACCATGATTCTGTCATACAGTTACCTTGATGTCACCTTGGTGAGCAGCAAACCTCATGATTTCAAAGGCCTATTTAGTTTTAAGCTTTCAACTGCAAAGTAGAAGTGTTTATCTTTATTCCATAGAATCTAATTATATTTCTAGCTATATAATGCTGCCCTTCCTAGTTGAAACCTATTCTGCTGACCCCTCATCAGCAGGGTATGTGAGTTGAGTTGTTTTTCTTGTAGTGAACATAGATTTGTACTGATCCTCTCACATTCTTTTATATAATTCCTAGTTTGAAAATGGTACATGTTTTCAATACTGACTAACCAAGACAAGGGAGATCATTTGTGGCTGGGGAACAAAGCAAGCCTAACTTTGGAATTCGTTATTTTAGGTGTTTCAAGTGACCAAATTATATGAGAGGAAAAAGGTGGGGGCAAGTGTAGAAAGAGACCATCTTACTGGTGGCCAGAAATTTTCTGAGGGTAAAAAAGAATAAGTGAAAATGTAAGGAATCTCATTTTGGGATGGGAGGGTGGGGGAAATGTAGTAGATCATATTTTTAGAAGCACATGTCTTAAATGTTTAGAATTGATGTTGTGAGTCATAATAATAGCTAGTAACTGAATTAATTGCTGAACATTAATTAAGAACTATAGAAAGTGATACTATTTTACTTTTCATTGTTTATGAAGCTTTTAAAAATAAATATACCTTTAGGTTAATTCACTTTAAGAATTTTATAAATGTCAATTCATTGTTCTCTGTATTGAGAAATAACATGTTTATTATTATTATTATGTTTGTATTTTCTATACACACACACAAAAAAAACACAGTCAAAAAATACAATTGAGGCAAACCCAGAGACTCATATTTTGGGAAAAGAATATAGGAATGACTTTTTATATAACTATAAAGCTTTCACTTTTTATTTCTCTTTTTATTTCTCAGATGCCAATTAAATGGATGGCTCTGGAGTGTATACACTACAGAAAATTCACCCATCAGAGTGATGTTTGGAGCTATGGTAAATAAATCTTCCTTGTGAATTAAGGGTTTTAAGGCAAAAGTAAATATATTAAGCTCATGTAAAATATCTTAAGCCAACTTATTTTATTGTGTTGGGAATACCTACTTACAAGCCTTGTTTCCTAAAGGAATTAACTCTTTGCTTGTCCACTAAAAAAAAAAAAACAAAACTCTAAATTGTATCATTTATCTGCCTTTTTTATTATTTCTTCGTTCACTAAAATGTAATATATTAAAATCTCAGTTGTCTACCATAACCTTTGGTTTGGTAACAACTTTTCTGATCATTTGACAGGAAAAAAACAGCCAATTTTAGTTTAGGAACAATAAATAAATAAATAAATGTCCTACAGGACATTTAATAGCAAAAATGTTAATCTCAAAATTAGTCAACATCAGATTTTATCTGCAATCATATTTACTTGATACTGAATACACATGTATATAATGAATTGTTTGATAGGCTCTAATGTGGTGTAGTGAAAATTAACTTGGATCAGCAAACATTAACATTACTTAAAAGTAGAAATGGGGAACAGACTCTGTATTTTGACATCCACTCTGAATTGTCTCTGTTACTCATTAAAAATTTCAAGACAATAATAAAATAATTGAATTTCCCAAAAAGATTTTGTCATTGGGCTTCTCCTAATAGATATAGAAATCTGAAGAGCCTTTCTTTAGACTATTTTTTTTTTTAAGATTTACTTATGTATTTTAGAGCGGGGGTGGGGTGGGGGGCACTGAGCACAGAGCTTGAGGCATGGCTCGATCCCATGATCCTGAGATGACAACCTGAGCCAAAACCAAGAGTCCGGATGCTTAACCGACTGTGCCACCCAGACTCTTTAGACTATTTTTGACTGCCTTCCAGGGAGCTTTCTTTTGTTATTGGCATACTGCTGGTTTCTTCATACTATGTTGTTAGGACGCTTATGTAAATATTTGATCTCCAATTTAGGAGTCACTATATGGGAACTGATGACCTTTGGAGGAAAACCCTATGATGGAATTCCAACCCGAGAAATCCCGGATTTATTAGAGAAAGGAGAACGTTTGCCCCAGCCTCCAATCTGCACTATTGATGTTTACATGGTCATGGTCAAATGTAAGATTGCAAAATAATTTTATCATCACCATCATCATGCTTAGTAAAATAATAGTATGGATTAATCTACCTGCATAATGTTTTTGTATATGAAAAATATGAAAGTTCAAAAATTATGAAAAATCATGTAAACACCTGTGTTTTTGGCTTATTGTTAATAGGAAGCAGTATGCATCGGTATGCATGCTTCCAGGTTAAAAAGTCAAAATTATATGACTCTTACTCTTCTGATTCATTTCACTTTGATTCTTATCATTTCCATGATAACAAATTGTCTTTCATAAAGAGATGTAATTAGTCACAATAATGCTAGTAATCTTTACAGGAAAATAGCAGTCTAAACAAATGATCTAAATATAAAGAAAGAAAGCTTGAAACTGATAGTTTAAAAAAATGAATTAAATGGAAATAGGTTTACCAGTTTTAGTCAACAGGAAATTAGCAGGGCAGAATGGGAAGTGAGAAGACATGAATCTACAGTGAAATAAAAAGATTACAAATATTTACTTTTTTTTTCAATTTGATCATTTGTTTACATCAAACACTCTTACTTTTCTTTCTCCTTTCTGTGCCCCAGACACATATGTATTATAAATGTGTTTTGGCAGCCTAGGCTCTTAATTTAAACAGAATTAGGGAAGTCTCTGGAGTTTCCTACTTAATTTAAATGGGATTAGCATTCAGCAATCTTTCTTGTGTAATCTGGGGTTTTCCCCTTTTGATTTACACAGGGTTAGCAAAGAAACAAACTGGTGAAGGTGAATAAGCATCTTATTAATAAGAGACTTTGGACCCAGGTCTACTCAGATTTATATTCATGACATGTGTGATACATTCTGACAGTGAGGGAA
Organism: Callorhinus ursinus; assembly: GCF_003265705.2. Classification (NCBI taxonomy): domain Eukaryota; kingdom Metazoa; phylum Chordata; class Mammalia; order Carnivora; family Otariidae; genus Callorhinus; species Callorhinus ursinus. Next base: position 23,802,193 of record NW_027397064.1, read on the forward strand.
GAAATAAAAAATGTGCTTTCCAAGTTCAGGTCAGCATGCCCTTTTCTCTAAGCATAGTTCTATTTACTCAATATTTAGTTCGAAAGAAAGTGATACCTCCCAGCAAAGTTAACCTTTTTTGATTACAGTAGTTCCAGAAACACCTATTTTCTCATTAGCATCCTGGTATCAACAGCATTTTTTTTTCTAAGTGGATGCATATAGTTGAGCTTTGTTAAGAGAGAAAAAATTCAGGTGATATTAATGATACATGATATGACACCCAAAGACTTCCCAGGACAAGACTAAAAATTGAACCCCCAGAAAAAAGAAATAAACCTTATAGCTTTATTGGATCAAACATCTTTCAGCGGTCATCTATGGAAGGAACTTTAAAAAAAAAAAAATGCATGCGTTATATAATTTGATCTCATAACTAGCTTCAGAGGTGATTTAGATACTTCATTTAGATACTCTGATGAAACAATGAAAAATCAGGAAAATATTTTGCCTAATAGGGTGTTTTACCTTGCTTTTATGAGTTTGAATACCTAAGAAGAAGGTTATTTGGCCAGAAAATCAAGCAAAGCTTTGTGCTTTTATTCTTGTGATCTCATCAGCTAAACAGAGCCTGGGGAGATAAGACCCACTTTATCTAGACTCCCAGCTAAATAATAATACATACCTTGAAAATTGCTGATAGTATTTTTATGCTGCAAAGGCTAGTACTTAGATAAGCTAATGGCTGTTGCTGAACAAACATTACCAATCATTTTGGATTGGTTTTTTCCCCAGCAGGAAAAAAGTAGCATGAGAAAGTTGCTTTCTCTTCCCTTTCCCCCTCTGGGCTGGTGTACTGCATTGTAACCAAAGCTTCGTGTCACTCCTGACATAAAATAATAAATTATATCCCCATCAAAGAAAAGTTAAAAAAAAAAAAAAAGGCATTCTCTCCATACTTAAAAAAAGAAAAAAATCAGAGATTCTGTAAGTTCCCATAGTTAGCCTAGGTTATGTTTTCTAAGAAGAAAAATTAATTTTAAATTAGATCAACAAAATGAAAAGTTTCTGTTATTCTATCATGTATTACATTTACTTCTGAATATCAACAAACTGATTGAGATAGAACCTCACCTAATTGGATTGTTTCTTTCTTTAGCTTTGTTTTTTTGTTTTTGTTTTTAGATCATTGTTATTAAAAGAATATTTTTCAAACTTAGCCTATGTTTTCATAAAATTTACATCCTACTTCTTCTTAATTATGGATAGAGTAACTCTTGTATTGTGTGTGAATTTCTAGGTTGGATGATTGATGCTGACAGTAGGCCTAAATTTAAGGAACTGGCTGCTGAATTTTCGAGGATGGCTCGAGACCCTCAAAGATATCTAGTTATTCAGGTTGGTACATATCTGGTCTTTGGAACTGTGGAAATCACCACTCATAAGTCGATAAGCAGAATATCATGTGAAATGACTTATGGAAAGAGCCTTTCCCTCGACATCACAAACACTTCTAAGATTCTTCCCTTAGTATTCAAGTGCCTCTGGTACTGAACAGCAAGATAATTATGATTATCCATATACATAAAAAGTCCTTTTCCCCAGACAAGCCTTCTAGCACTCTGCTTTTTATTAACATGCGTTGTCATGTCCATTATAATCTTCCCTTTTCAGAATAAAAGGAAGGTGGATTTTTAAGAATTTTTTTTAATTTTTATTCATTTGAGAGAGGGAGAGAGAGCACATGAGCAGGGGAGAGGGGCAGAGGAAGAAGGAGAAGCAGACTCACCGCTGAGCAGGGAGCCCCGACTTGAGGCTCTATCCGAGGACTGGGAGATCCTGACCTGAGCCAAAGGCAGACACTTAACCATCTGAGCCACCCAGGCGCCCGGAAGATGGATTTTTGTTTTAATCTTGTCCATGGTTGAAGACAGTGAATTAATAGTTTCAATGTATTGATATTTAATTTCCTAAAAAATATTTATAAATATGTTTTGTTTGGGGAGATATACAGTATGCAAGCAATAACTCAGATTCAAGTGAATTGATGTACGTATGAATCAAATGATAGCCCAAAAGACATTTTATATTAAACACTAGAAAAAATGGATTGGAAAATTTAAAAATTGTAGTATATTTATCTATGATTATTTTTATCTAAATCATAAACAAATGGACCTTGGGTTGCACTGAATTAATTTTCCTCAATAAAACAAGGTAGCATTTATCTTCCTATCAATAATCGGACATGAAGATAAAAGCCAGGTTTTAGAATAGTTTCCAGTTATCTTTTTGCCAAATTAATTTGCATAAACAACTTGTTTACAAAAATATCACATAATTTTGAAAAATTAAAAAAATCATATTTAAGAAATGGATGAAGTGAAAAAGAGCAGGGTTTTGGTGTCTCTCCCACCTTCGTTTATATTATTTGCTACTTGTGCTGTGATTTTGGAAGCTACAGTGTTACGCCTTAGGACAAATCATGGAGCAGCCTGTATGTCCTGAGAACTCTACAATATCAAACCAACTAAATAAGATAAAGATTGATAAGTCAATTGTCTTTTATTATTTATTCTTAAAGTCACAGCTCAAACATCCTGGCAATGAAACCTGCCGTTATTCTCAGATATGAAATAGATTATGCCTCCTTCAAAGCAGCCAGAGCATTCTGCTTTATTCATCTCTGATGGCATTTATCACATTCTGTTAAATGTATTTATCTTACCCTGTCATATCTAAGTATGTTACAGGCTCCTTCATGACTGGTAATTGTGTTAAAGAATTATTTTTTTAAACGAGTACATGAATTTTCAACCACTTGCTTTGGTATTATGTAAATTTGCTGCAAAGTCCACATGTTTAAGGTGAAAAGAAGACTCATTTTTTGTTTGTCTGGTGGGCAAACTTTTAGGGTGATGATCGCATGAAGCTTCCCAGTCCAAATGACAGCAAGTTCTTTCAGAATCTCTTGGATGAAGAGGATTTGGAGGATATGATGGATGCTGAGGAATACCTGGTCCCTCAGGCTTTCAACATCCCCCCACCCATCTATACTTCCAGATCGAGAATTGACTCAAATAGGGTAAGAAATAATCATCTACCACCTCCCATATTATTTCTGAGAAATGAAATCATGCAAATATATTGTAAGCCCTAGAATTACAAAATAATTATGCAGCTCATTTCAGCAGGATTCCTAGATTAAAAACATACTATACCAATGAAAGTCCATGTAGAGTTAATTTCAAAACACAAGCATGGGTAATACAATATGTACTCTGAAATATCTTTAAGATTTCAAGAGGAGAAATGTTTCCTTTGTCTTATGTTAGTTAAACCTTAGTTTTAAAAAATCTACCAATTCAACTAATAAAAAATCAACCCATTCAAGCTAATAAAATTATGTGTTTATAAATAAATGAAAATTCTTAACAAGGTAGGCTCTCTTCAAAGATGATATGACTGTAGTCAAGAGGTGATACAAGTACAACTCTCTTTCCCTCAAGAGACTAAATATTTTCTGTCAGTTTGAAGTAGAAACAGAAAACTGCAATACTTTGGACCATATCAATCATTTTGGGAAGACTACCAAATCATTTCTAAGATGTAGATTTAAGTTTCAAAAGAAACTTCTGAAAAGAATTTGCATTTATTTTAAATATTAAGCCCATTCTATATGAATACCATTCTTTTTCTGAAAACTGTCAACCCATGTGTTCATTCACTTATTTTTAAAAATTCATTCATTATTCACTCAACATGTATTGAGTACCTCTGCACATGAGACATTATCAGATACTTGAGATTCAAAGAATTTTGACATCACTCCACCTTCAAGAAGTGTCCAGGCTCCTACATTTAAGAACATTATCATAGCCAGTGGAACAAACATCATCCTATTTGTCTTGACCATAAGCATAAGAAAACTTCCAACTTTCTGCTCATTTTCTAAAATGAAATTATTTGCTTTGTTTCAGATTCACAATAATAAAGTAACACTCACCTGGTGTTTACTCTGTACCAACACACATATACTAAGTCTCCGAATCCTTACAACAATCTCCTTGGGTTCTATTATCATTCTGTCTGTCTTACAAATGAAGAAACTTGTCACAGTTAAGGGATTTGACTGGTGTCATACAGTTAGCCAGTGGAAGGGTAGGATTCTAATGCAGGCAGTCTGCCCACATACTATTGCTTCAAAGTTATTAGAACATGTGATTTTCATGATACCATTGTTTTTCTTGACATCTACCCCAATGTTTGAGGTACGTATTGCTTGGAAAAATCCACCAGGTGATTTTCTTATAAAATGCATTCTCCAACCTACTCCATACCTTTTGCTCATTTGCCCCATTCAGAAGGGCTGATGTGTAGAAAGAGGCAAAAACAAAACAAAACAAAACAAAATTCAGTTTTTCTTTTATATGAAAAATATGTCATTGCATCCCACTGGGGAGAAGATAACTAAAAGTTTTAAAAGTTAAATCAATTGATAGTCACTGAGCATCAGTCCTGTTTATGGGAAGGAGCAAAGTCTTTCAGGTATATAAAGGAAGTAGTTTTTTCCCCCTCTATATGCTTAGCAAAGTGGCCAGATTATAACTTTGGTATTTATAATTTTATGTGACAAATTCATTACTTTTATTAAAACAGAGACATTTCAGAAAATAGTTTTCCTTCCTTAACATGAGATGCTATAAAGGCCAACAACTTGAATCTTTTTCTTTTATAAGGCTTCTCAGATTCCGACTCTGTTCATTTTAATTTAGGCTCAAAGCAAGGAATTCTTAATAAAGGTTTGAATTAACTAAATGAAATTAGTGAGACAAAGTAGAAACCACCTGAGGAATTATTTGGCCTTTAGTCATCATTTCTTATTCCACATTATTATTTAAACAATGTCATCTGTAGATTTCTTTTTAGTTTTTCAGGTCTCTGTTAAGGGAATTGTTCTTAAATATCATTTTATTTTCAGGCATTAAAAGGCCTTATTAATCATCTATATTTTCCTATTTTTTTAAAAAAATCTAGTTTTATGTAGCTTCCATAGTAATTTCTAATTTGTGCAAATGCTGTTTTTCCTATAAAGCTAAGTTATATTATTTTATAGTTAGAAAATAAATTACTTCAGTGCAATTAGGTTCTGTGCCAACTTATGTGGTAAGGGAATATGTTAAAGTGAATTTTAATCAGATGTTTCTTAAGCATATCTGTTGAACTTTGAAACCAAAAATTATTTCAGTTTCTGAATATAGACTGTTTTGCTCACTAACTGATAAGTTTTAGGTAATGTTCTGGTAAGTTTTAGGTAATGTTCTTAAATGTCTTTACAACTTGTTTCTATTTGTAAAATAAATACAATGGTAGTTAACTTATGTGATTGTTAAATAATTACCTTTTAAAAAGTGCCAGGCAAATACTTCTTTTTCAGAATCACTCAAATTTCATTTTTACTTGTTTCCTTGTCAATATCATAAATAACTACATTTTCTTAATAAGGTTTTTCTTTCCTTTTTTTAAAGATTTTATTTATCTGAGAGAGAGAGAGAGCGCGCGCGCACGCGTGCGTGTGCATGCATGCACACACACGTGAGCACGAGCGGGGTGGGGGGGAGGAGTTGGGGAGGGGCAGAGGGAGAGGGAGAATCAGGCTCTCCACTGAGCAAGGAGCCCGACTCAGGGCTCCATCCCAGGACCCTGGGATCATGACCCCTGTGGAGGGCAGACACTCAACCGACTGAGCCACCCAGGTACCCCTCTTATAAGGTTTTCTACACATTTTCTATAAAAAAAAAACCTGTTGCTTCAGTCACTACTTGACAAGCAAATTATTTCTGCTGATGTGTTTTTATAGCAAATTAAGATAGAGAAGTCATTTCTTCTATGGTGCTTTTGATTATTTCAAACTCTGTATGTATTTTGATTCATTATAACTTTAAAGCAATGAGTCAATTGAAAATACAATGTTGACATTTATCCAGCAAATTGATAGATAAATATGCAAATAATGCTAAAAAAATACCCAACTAATTTATAGCTGTTGTTGTTATTATTGTTGTTATTGTTTTAATATTATCTTAAATACCTTTATCACAATAATATACCAAAAACTATGACTCTAGCATGGTGTAAATAGGAAAGCACAAGAAACTAACTTCTACAGACTTCAGTTCTGTACATCTGTGAAATGGGGATAAAAAAAAGCCTCTCAAAATATTGTGAAAATTAACTTCTTAGGATATCTAAGTGTGTTCCCCATTGATGGATATGTAGTAGATGCTCAATAGTGTGGAAATAAATGAAGACCCACCAAATGAGAAATGTAAAGGCTCTTTATTCAGAGCTTGCTATATAGCAAGGGAGTTAGCCATTGCCACTTGCATTTTGGCGGAGACTCAAAGGTAGACAAAAGAATGGGAAAGCTTTTTAGTGGAGACAAGGGAAGGCTTTAAGTATGCCTTGGTTGGAGGCTGTTGGTGTGGGGAAGCTGTAAGAGGGGGTAATTAGAAGTGGGGCATTCAGTGTGGTTAGTTAGAGGTGCATATTTGTCTTTCTCTGGTTTGTCCTAAATTGAAAGTGGTGACAAAATTTAGGGACGCTGTTAGTTAATCAAGTCTTGACTACTCTGGTTCAGTTGTTATAGATGTTACTGTTTAGCTTCCTGGATTGCTGCTGGAGGTGACAATCTGACTTCCTGCAAGTCTAACTTAGAGCAGACTGGCTTCCTGGGCTATTTATTGTAGATATGGTTTCCTAGGCAAGTTGCTCTAAGTTGGGAGTTAGACTTGTATTTTTATGTATGATCTGGCCATTGTCCATTTGTGTATTCAGTTTTAGGTTTAGGTTCCGCTGCTGTCTTCTTTCTCTCTTGATGTATTTATTTAAGTACATGATGCCTTATATTTTCAATTAAGTGGTTTTTTAATTTCTGTGTAGATATTTTTCTCTTGATGTGGATAAATTTTTTTCTTTTTCTTTTGCGTTACCTAGATTTATATTTCTGTGGCATAGGGAATTGCATACCAAAGGCAGCAGCAATTAATAAAAATAGCTAATAATCTGATGTGGCTAAAGAAAAATTAGCTTTAATGATATTGGAAATCTTTATCTAATTTAAAAACTTCAGTGCATTTTTGTAGACAAGGTTTCAATTGTTGCAGGATCATTCAGTCATTGGTGATGAATAGTTTTAGAGATGCAGTGTTCTACCTCTTTCAAAACATATCAGCTAATTCTCAGTTATCCAGACCAGGGGAAGACAAAGGAATTGTAGCTGCTGCACATTGGTATAGCAGGCAACCCATAATGGGTCTCTCGTTGTAATTTAAACTTTTCTCCACTTCTTTCAGATCTGCTAAGAAATAACTATATTAACGGATCTGTTTCTTTCCTTCTCTTTTCGCCCTTTCTTTCCTAGAATAAGTTATATAAATGAGTTGAAAAATAGAAAAAAATGTAGGCAGAAGAAATAAAGGATGAAGAAAAACAAAGGAGCTTAGTTTCTCAAAAATGCGATCAGTTTCTAAATAATTAATTGTAAGCTGAATATTTGACTGCTCATAAAATGGGATTTTATATATTTTATTTTGTGCTACTATCACTTTTCCCTCAGATTAAATTTTGTAATTTTGATAACAGTATACTAGGAAGGTTACCACACACATTGTAATTTCCTTTAAGATTTTTACCAATTCACCACACAAAAATAAATAGAAATACAAGAACACTTTGGCCTCCTCTATAGGATTTATGATAGTGTGCTAAATATGCTTCCTAATGATATATATAAACTAGAAAAAATTTAAGCAAATGGATAATGCAGGAACAGTGATGTCATTTGCAATGATGACATTTCAAAACATAAGTTTCAATTGCATTTGTCTTTACTGTTCAATAAATCAAAGCCATGATTCTTATTTTATGAAATAATGAAACTAATAATAGTAATATCAGCTTAAACTTATTGATGGCTTACTATAATCAAGGTACTATGCTAGGTGTTTTAAGTTAACTATTTCATTTCACTTTTATTTCACAAAGCCCTGTGAGGTAGGCACTAATATTCGTCCCATTTTAAAAGTTAAGAAAATTGAGCTGTGGAGAGTTTAGATAACACAAATAATAAGCGAAGCTAGAAATTGAGTCCAGCTTTCAACAATCCTACATGGAGGACATACCTAAAATAACAGTGTGGTGGAGAAAAGTTCCTCATTTCAAGTTGCTATTAAACTTCTTACTATGTATGAAACTAACACTTTTCATTCATTTAATGGCAATCGGATAAAAGAAAATAAGTTGGTTGCGAGGAATCTCACATTCTAGAACAAACTCTTTGGCATTTACAGTCTTAATCATATCATTTAAACAAATTCAGTTTCTTCATTTAGGTGATGAGAAAAGTGAACTAGATAACTGATAAGTTCCTTATAATTTTAAAAATTACCTTATTATCGAATGACTTTTTTGAACTAGTTATTATATTTTATACATTTATATAATATATCTTCTAGAGAATATTTAACTGGAAAATGGCCAAAAGCATTTTGGGTTACCTCTATACACTTTTGTTCCTATGTGATTTAATACAGAAGAGAAAAACTTAAGGACACAAGTTAAGGAAGCATCTCATAGCTAAATGATGTAGTGGGAGAATTTTGTGATGATAAAACAAGGTTACTCTGGTTGCAATTTACCAAGGATCAATATCAATTCTAACAACAGCTGCTACTTGATGATAAATGATTGTAGTCTCAGGATATTGGTTTTACATTTCTTCCAAGATATGTCAAGGATGCCTCCATGGTATCCTTGATATGATGCTTGGGAAATTTTTTTTTTTTTTAATCTATTAAGCCCGAAGAAGGAGCTCTTCTTGCTATGACATTCCATATTACTAGGTATTTTTTTATTCCAAAGTTTTCCCCATCTACACAGTAATTTTTAAATTGTTCAAGTTATTATGATGAAAGAATAAATGAATTAATATGTTGAATGTTTATCATGGGCTAGGCACTGCGTTGGACAATGAGGGTACAGAGTTGCAAATCAAAAGTCTGCCTGAAAAGAGTTTATATTCTAGATGAGGAGATAATACTCTGCAAGCAATATGCCAGATATTATAGGAAAAAGACAAAGGAAACCAAATCAGCTTGAGTGGCTACAGAATGTCATTTGAGCTGTATCATTATTAGAGGATGAAGATGTAGCTTGCAACAGGAGTTTTGGTAGTATAGGTCTGAAATGGGTCAGAAGGAAAGCTAAACAATAAAACCAACCAAACAAATAAACAAACAAAACCCACATGAACAAGGGCAAGGAGATGTCTTTTTGAGTATACTTTTAAAACTCTGTGTTTTTGTAATATTTCCATATTGTACATGTTGAGAACTCTTTTATGTTATCAGAGGAGGTGGGGTGGGCTTCCTCCCAAATTTTCTATTTTTGTCATTGCTATGAAGGCTTGAAATATGATTTTGAAATCTCTTGCTTCTCATTAAAATCATCCAATTCAAAACAACATCCTTTTTTGGCGTTCCTCAAAACAGCTCTCAAATATCTCTCTTCTCTTTCTTTTGTCATGATTATAATTCAGGCCCTTATCACTTCACAGAAATTACTAAGATGTCTCCCTAACAGACATCCACATTTTTTTTAAATGGGCTCTATTTCTAAATATAGTGTTTACATTGTACCCAATACAAGACAATATTGCTGAATATTTTGAGCACTAAGTCTTCATTTTTTTGTCCTCATCGATTTAGAGCATACCTATCATTTTTATCAATGGGATAACTTTGAATGATATATGTTATATTAGATCTCTCTTTATATGATATATAATCCTATTGTCAGCTATAGTTGAAGGATTTTTGAACATTTATCCTGGGAAATTCCATGGTCATTCCAGTTGACCAGTCTCTGCAATTTATTTTTTACTACTCTCTAGCTCACACACAAAAAATTGCCCAGAGCTCTAAGCATTATCCCATTGTTGATTTCTTTCAAAATATAGATCATGTTGGGGCTTTCTGCTTTAGTTTGGAGGTATGAGTAGGTAGTTAATTTATTTTAACAAAGAGGTGTCTTTCCTAATGCATTATAGATTTGTCTCTTTTTTCTAAATGAGAATATAATGTCAAATTGCCTCTGCTTATTCTTCAAAGTTCTTAGCAATGTCAGGGATATTGAACCATTTTTAAATGGTTCTAATACCTCTGATTTACCACTAATTTGAGAATATCCCTCACCCTCTCAAATGATAGTTTTTATACAGTAAAATATCAAGTGACCTTTTTGTGCAATGTTTTCTCTACCAGTGACTTTCTTAAAATCTGGATGTATTAGCTTAGTTACACTATTCTTTATAATCTTTTCTTCTCTTTTTCTTTTCCCCATTGCTATCCTTCTTTTATTTCTTACTGACTTCCTATGGGTTTTCGCTGAATTTAGATCATGACATCCTGTTAAACATATAGAGAAACCCTAGATTCTTCATTTAACCTTATATTTAGAAATTACAAACAAAATCAAACTATCAATTTCTTAAGTAAAAAAGAGATAATTTTTATACCTCTTTCTCTAATTGTATCTTCATGTATCATAAAAATCACTTCTAGTAGATTTGGACTTTGGGTACCACCTCTTTGTTGTAGTACATTATGATTTCCTCTACAGTTGTTTATTCTTTAGAGAATCTGCTTTTTCTATTAATGAATGGATTGTCTATATTCCCTTCAACATTTTTTCTTATAATAAATATTACTGTTATTCTCTTTCTTTTCAAGCTATAAACAAAGTCTAGTTCTCCATATGTGTAAAACTCAGTACTAATGCCTATAAATGCGTGCTTGCAGATTTGATAGAAGTGGAATATTTCCTATGTCATGGTAAATCAGAGTGATTTCCACTCCTGCCACAAGTTAAAGTGGCAACGAGAGATTTAGAACTTCCCAGTTTCAACCTTGATGAAGGAAAAGGGGTTGGCAGTACATACATATATACATACATACATACATATATAGCAATACATTATTTCGTGTACATTAAAGTCTCTGCTCCCATTTACACGACTAGAGCTCTCCTTGCCATATCAACAACATAATCTTCTTCCCTATCATTTACCACTGCCTTTTCCTTCCTTTCTTCTAGCATGTATATCCTTCTCTGGACACTTGTTTCAACAAGATTTTCCCTAGTTGAAATATAACCAGTAGAATAGAAATATAACCAGTGTAGTTTGTCCCTGGCCCAAGTAAATAGATAAAATAAATATAGTAATTTGCAACACTGACATGCCCCATTGTAGTATGAGATGGATGCATAAGTAATTGTAAATTCATGGAGTATCAGAGCTGGAAGGAGTCTTAAAGCCCTTCTAGCACAAACTCTCTCATTTTATAGATGTATAAACCAATACTGAAAAAGATAAAACCTATAGCTCAGCCTTCTTTACTTTTACGGGAGAGGTGGGAAGCCATGTTCCCATCTCTCATGTCTAAGCCTAACAGAGGACTGAATTTTACTGGTCAAAACCATGGAAATCTTGATTTTGACCTCAAGTCTAATGAGATTTAGCATCAATTGGTTTAAAAGGCTCCTGCTGGGAGTGCAATGAGAAGCCAGAGACCCTGCTGCTGTTTTGCTTCTTCTGTTTATTCTTCTGTGAGATTCCCCATAATCAAGAGTTAATGGCTTAGGAGGGTCGAATGGAACTGACAGTGCCAAGAACAAATTTTTAGATAAATAAAAAAATAAAAAAATAAAAAAATAAACCAGGGAGAACAACGTCTGCGTTGGGACTTAGTAATTACAAGTTTGAAAATAAAATGATCTTTACAAGTTTCACAAATGTTTCAAAATTTTCACATACAAACCTATATATAGCTACCATTTATTGACCACACAGTTATATATCAGGTTCTGCTCTATGCTTTTTACACTTACATCCTTAATCTTCACAACAAGCATAGGCAGAGAATACTACTGTTCACATTTTATGACGATAGAAACTGGAGATGAAGATGTAAAGTCTTTTTGTTGAGATTTCCAGCTTGAATGATAAAAAGTGAGACTTGAACCCAGGTCTGTCTGGTCTACACTCTATACTTTTAATTTCCAACCTTCATTTGAGGAAAGAACATGTGACATCAATATATCCAATAAATAATAATTAGATTATTTTAAAAGCCCAATAATTATTCAAATGAAGTTTGTTAAAAAATAGTTGGTACAGATTTCTAGTTTATGTGATTTAAAAAAAATATTTGGGACAATCTTTATGAAAACTTTTTTACTCTAGCTTACAAAGTAATATTTCAAAATATTACTACAAGCAATATAATTATAAAAGCAGAGAGTCACCTCCATTCTTGAAACATTCTCAAAATAAGTGATAGCTGAAAAGGCTTTGAAGTTTACAAAGTTGACATATGTAGGATTTTATTTTCACACCAGAATCCCCATTTCAGAGTAAACAAAATTCCTGACCTAGTAAAATGACTTGGTAACTTAGTTAAAACCTTGGTTACTCAAGAACCAAACTGTCAGGTCTTCAGACTCCCAAGTGAGTGACTAATCTATTAACTAATGATTGTTCTGAGAGGATCTGTAGACATCATTGTTTGTAGCTTTTTATCAGTACGGGAGTTGTTGGATACTGCCAAACAGGTTCCTACAACACAGAGACACCATGGACCCAGTGAAATGCTGTTTGTTTAAGAAGAGTCCTGTGTTAAAGAACATTTCAGTCATCTTTATGAAATTACTTTACACTTGAGCAATTGTCAGCTGGCATAAGAAACCTTTGTGTACAATCAGAAGAGGCTTTTTCCCTTCTTTGTTCAAATGTACTAAAGAAGAAAATCAGAGCTTGGAAAGGAAACAAAGAGGAGGGAGGGGCAACTAGAGAGGATACTTAGATTTGGAATGTTAATGAATGTTTTATCTAAATCATTTAGACGGGTTTTTTTTTTAGTATTATTACCACAAAATTCGTAACTCTGCTGAACGTTACTGGAAACATCTCATCAAGAAGCCTATTCTTTACTGTACTAGACCTGGAGAGCACAATTGTGAGTTTCTTTACCCTTTTATACAATAGAATTGGGAGATTATCATCAACTTTCTATTCATATTTTGTGGAGGTTATTTAATTTATGTATATATGTATTTATTTATTTATTTTTACAAATCCATCTTTGTCTGCCAGAGCTCCCTGTTCAGGCCAGCCTGTTACGATGATTACTCCTGCAAAGACTTGAGAGAGAGATGTTCTGTTTCATTCTCAATAAGGATTGATGGCACTTTGAGAGGTTCAGAATATCCTTTGATTGCTCTGGGAAACGGAATGGAGAAGATGGTTGTGGATAGTGGGGGGTGGGCTTGCTCATCAGCTTCCCTTTGTGCACTTCCTGCCGTTGAACTTACCCTAATCACAAGCATCTTGTGTTTCAGCCCCTTCCCTCACTCACCTGCCCAAATGTAAAGTTCCCTTTTTCAGTTGAGAATTCTGACATACCAGAGTGTTCTAAAGCAAGGCTAATTTGTGCTCTGTAGTTTTTACTCAGATGCTGTAAATGAATGGCTGTGGACCAGCCTCTCATTACACTTGAGCAAAAGCTGAATTGAGAGATGGTTAGACCACCGTGGGAAAAATTCCAAATGCAATGGCTGTATTTCTTATTGCAAAATGTTTTCTCCATTGTGATGACAAAAGTACTGCAGATCAGAGAGGGAAAGGAATTGGAAGTTTAATTCACAACTAATTCCAACAATAATCATACACTGTGGTTAGTAACATCCATGCTTGTTTTCTGTCCCTGGAAGAAAACAATAACGTTTAAAAGTCTTAGCATATTGGAGATGTAAAATATACATAATTCAGATTCATCTGGAGTCTGGTATAGTCTGTTTTTAGTTAGAGCCAGTAGTACCTGTGGTAGCTGTGGTAGAGAGACCAGGCTCTTGGATGTTCTGGGTTGAAATGAATGGACTAATTCTTTTATTCCTGGTAATCCCATATATTTATAAGAGTATGAGATGATTTAAAATAAATAAATGATAAGACGTGATGCCTATTCTTATGTGCCAGGTACCCTATTCTCTAATATTTATTAGTTCATTAAATCTCATGAAGATTCTGGTAAGTATTTACTATTATTACTGCCTATTTTGTATGTGAGGAAATGGAGGCATGGCTATTAAATGACAAAACCAGGAAGCCTGAGGGATGTGGGTGGGGTCTGGGGTAACTGGGTGATGGGCATTAAGGAGGGCACATGATGAAATGAGCACTAGGTGTTATATGCCACTGATGAATCAGGAAATTCTCTCTCTGAAACTAATAATACACTATATGTTAATAAAATTGAATTTAAATAAAAAATTTAAAAAAATAAATAATTAAAAAATTAAATTAAAAAAAATTAAAAACCAGGCAGCCTGGCTATAGCATCTGGAGATGCTGTGCTCTTCACCAGAATGATGCATCACCTCTCTCATTCTGACTTTTTTTTCTGTTTTATTATTGCTCTAAGTTCAGTACTCAGTACTTTAAAGATAAGTACATCAGTAAAGTATTTTGACTTTTTAAATTTCTTTTTAATCATCAAATTCCTTATGAAGGGTAATTTTGATCTTTAAGGGGTTATCTGAATAGTCTTACTAGTAGTGCTTATCCACAAATTCAAACAGACATTTTCATTCATCTCTGTCAAATAAGAGATTATTTCAAGCAAATAGGGAAGAGCAGTTATTCATTCAATCATTTATTCATTGATCAAACATTAAGGAGTTGTTTACCATGTATCCTAACCTCATGATTACCTACTATGGACACACCCAGCCCTGTCCTCAAGAAATTTACAGGTGAGTAGCCAATAAAATGCAATGAGAAGGGGCGCCTGGGTGGCTCAGTCAGTTAAGTGTCTGCCTTTGGCTCAGGTTACGATCCCAGGGTCCTGGGATGGAGCCCCGCATCAGGCTCCCTGCTCAGCGGGGAGCCTGCTTATCCCTCTGCCCCTCCCCCTGCTTGTGTGTTCTCTCTCTCTCTCTGTCAAATAAATAAATAAAATCTTAAAAAAAAAAGCACAATGAGAAGAGTGTTACAATAAAGACAGAGAGTGCATAAGGGGTCATTTGAACAAACTGGTGTTTTTAAATAGGGAAAGCGAAAAGGTCAGATTTGCTTCTAGTGAGAAAATTCTGGCAGCTTTTTGAAGCATGAACTAAAACAGAGATGGATTATCTGCTGAGGCAAAGGAGATAGTATGTAAAGTTTCATGTAAGTGATGGTTTCTTTGTTTTTGTTTTTGTTTCTGTTTTTATTTTTATTTTGTTTTGTTAGTTTGTGTAAGTGATGGTTTTGGAATAGAATCAACAGGATCTGGGTACCAGTTGGATATTACAGAATGAGAGAAATCAAGGTGACACCATGTTTTCTAATTGGAAGATTAAGATGATGTTAACATTATTATTAGTGTATTAGAACAGAGGATGTAGAATAAGGACATACAATTAATATTTTGGAATATAAGTAGATAACGCTCTAGATCAAGTGAAATTAAGTCTTGATTTGGAAGCCATTATTATTCATGATTCATGACATATTGTTATTCTTTTTTTTTTAAGATTTATGTGAGAGAGAGAGAGAGCTCATGAGCTGGGGGAGGGGCAGAGGAAGAGGGAAAGAGAATCCTCAAGTGGACTCCCCACTGAGCACGGAGCCCATTGAAGGGCTCAATCCCAGGACCCTGAGATCATGCCCTGAGCTGAAACCAGGAGTCGGCCATTTAACCAACTAAGCCACCCAGGTGCTCCAATATTGTTATTCTTTTAGAGAGGAGTTTTGGTAGAGTGGAGAGCAGAATACAATTGACTGAAGAGTAAAGGCAGGAAGTGGGAATTTCTTTGAAAAATTCTTCCATGTGAAGGAAAGAAAGGAGATAGAATGTGAGCTCAGAGAGAAAGTGGTCCCTTCAGTAGGAGCAAGTCCTTCCAGATTTCACTTAGTCCCTTCTTTCTTTTTCCCAACAACAAAAGTAATTCTCACCAAGACTGTGAGTTTGGTGGATTTGATTGAAGACGGAACAGGTGGGCAAGACTGAAAGATCTCATCTAGAGAAAAATCTCCTGCTAACTTACCCTTTTCTCTACTCTTTGCCTTTTTCAGCTCTGTTTTCTCTCAGATTAACCTGGGGCTCCAAATTTTTCCTTCTGTATTGTACATATAATTTTTTCTCTCTTATCTGAAGGTTTAGACTCAGCTTTTGGTTGGTTTACTTTCTACTCCAAACATTTCACCAAGTTTTTTTGGTAATTTTTCGCAAAGTCAGTTAGTTATCTCCCAAGAGATATTCAGACCAGTTGTAATAACAAATAATAATGAGTTTTCCACTTCATTTTAATTTTGAGAGTAAACTGACTCCACATAGAGTCATTTAGATTTTACTCTCCCTATTATATAGAAAGAAAGGTTGTCAGAAAGAGGAGAACAGAGTTGTGTTAGGGAACTTAAAAAGATTGGCTAAGCATTGAAAGAAATGCAGTGGTAAGGCATATGAACAAAGACGAATGAGGGGCCAGTAAACCTGAGGACTCTCAAAGGTAGAAAACATGGCTTTTTAGAGGCAGCATTCTACTTCGATACATGATTGTTCAGTCTCACCAAGAGAACTATGAGCAATGGAGAGAAAAAAAATGTTTGAAGTATCAAGAATTGAGAATTTGTAGGTAGCTTCACCAAAATAATATGGAAACTGAAGACACTAAAGGTTATATTGAGAGTAAATGAGGTAATTAACCATTGGTATAATTGGGATGCCTGGGTGGCTCAGGCAGTTAAGCAGCTTCCTTCCGCAAAGATCATGATCCCGGAATCCCAGGACCTAGCCCGCATCAGGCTCCTTACCCAGCAGGGAGTTTGCTTCTCCCTCTGTCCCTCACTCCGCTCTCATGCTCTCTCTCACTCTCTCTCTCAAATAAATAAATAAAATCTTTTAAAAAATAAATAAAAAATCTATCATCTATTATCTACATGATCATGGATAATTGTATACTTACTATGAACTGAATGTTATATAGGTTCTTCCTTTATATACATTCATATAAAAAAAAAGATGCTAACAAGAGAAGGGGCATTCTTTCCCCCATTTGGGCTAATGAAACTGGGACTCAGAAAGGTTGAGTAGCTTGTGACAGAGCTAGTAAGTACACAGAATTCAAACCAATACCTAGCTTACTTCAAAGCTCATGCTGGTAAAATAAAGTGTCAAGCAATTAACTGAAGAGCACAAAAAAAAAAAAAAAAAAGCCAGAAGATCTGATTGAATCCGAGAAAGGGAATCACTAAAGTGAATGAATAGAAGGCTATGGTAGAGAAAAGGATATTTTTAAAAAATTCTATAATGCGAGTCTTTCCTGTTGTTATTATATAGCCATGTGGTAAAGTGAGGTAGAGATCTTAGGCAAGGAGGAAGCTCAGAAACTTAGATATATAGTGCCATTCATGGTGAAAGGGATTAAGTATGAGTCAGATATCACAGAGCAATTGGCATACCAATGAACAATCTGGGTATTGGAAAGTGCCTGCAAAGACAATAGATAATCACAAGGATAAGGACCTGGGGAATAATCATTTAGTATGAACCTCAAAAAGAGGAGGGGTTTGAATGAATTTTGAAGACCTATGATCTGGAAGCTTACAGCATATTAACCCAGGCTCTGATGCCTGAGTTCAATCAGGGAATGAGCATTCTTTGCTAGAAAGGATATTCCAAGGAAGCCTTCTGGATATGAAGGTTTAGACTTAGCTCTTGATTGATTTACCTTCATAAATGTCAGATTTCTTTTCCCTTTTTTTTTAAGATTTTATTTATTTAGAGAGAGAGAGAGAAAGCACGGACATGCATGTGTAAGTGTGTGAGCGGGGATGGGGAACAGGAGGAGAGGGAGAAGGAGAGAATCCCAAGCAGACTCCACACTGAGCATGGATCTCAATGCAGGGCTCAATCTAAGGACCCTTGAGATCATGACCTGAGCCGAAATCACAAGTTGGATGCTTAACCGACTGAGCCACCCAGGCACCTCATGAATGCCAGATTTCTGATAAAGAATAAACTTAGGAAACATTCTCAGAAAAGTGAGGGTAAAGCAGGGATGGATCAAGATTATGTGGAGCCAGACACATCATTGGAAGTAGGGGTGGAGCCTCTTTAAGAAAAAGAATACAAAAATAAAAATCTTACTTTTTCAAAATTGACCAAATTCCAAAACCATCTGAACCTATGATGGGTTCTTTCCCAGGCCTTGGAAGGGGCTATACAATTGAAGAGCCTGAAGCTCTAAGCTTTATCGCTTTAAAGTAAATTCATTCTGGGCAGAGGTGAGAAAACATGCAAGAGTAATGGCTGCCAGGAACAAATGTATTCTTGGCTTAAATAGCACATTAGTGAAAGCTTCCTTTGGGGCTGCTGGTATTTAGAAACTCAAGATAGATGGTGTTGGCCCCGAAAATTTAATATAAAAACAAAGAACCCTTTATTTATTGTGCTTCTTTCCTCCCTTCTGGAGGAGGATGGTCCAGCATTTTTAAAAATTTTATTTGTGGGCTGATAAACATTTTATGAATGTTTACCTGACCATATGCTTAGGATGAGCTTGTTACTTGTTTTTGCTTTTCTCTTGACCAGAATTTATAAGCAGGAGAATATGAAGTTATTTCAAAGCAAATAATTCACAACCTGGGCTTGTGTCAAGCTCTCTTGGAAGTATCTTCTCCTCCTGCATAATTGACATCCAACATACTTTTGTATGGTAACAGGCTAGATGAAAATCCTAGAAGTTCTGTCAGAGTGCTAATATTATTTTGAATTGCTCTCTCCTGAGCTTTTGGTTACCTACCTTTCAATAATAATTTGAGAGATCAGGATCAAAGTGTCCTCTTCTCACTTACTGTTTTTGGCAAAATCTAAGCTTTTACTAGCTATCTTTTTTAATACTCAAGTAAATTTGGAACAAATAAAAGAGGTGAGTTATTAACATAACTGGTTGCTCATTATATTTCAAGAGGTTGTTATCCTAAAAGATGATGCAGATGAATTAGAAACAGCTTCTAAAACTCTTAGATATATTTATAAGTAATAAAAACAGTAAAGATTCCTAAGAGAGCCTGGGGTGCCTACCATTTAAGATTTACAGCAAGAAAAGCATCCTTCCTCTCCTTTGTGATTATATTTGTAAGATCGAGCATTAATATTTTCTTTTGTCAAAACATAGCTGCACATTGGCTTATTATCTTCCTTTTGAAATGATAAATAATAATTGTGCTGGTGTAATAAAGGACAAAGGGGTCTGGGGAAAAATACTAGGGTCTTTTCATATCTGTCTAGTAGTTTTTGGTCTGTTTGGTAGTTCTTGGGAGAAAGCCCAGGGTATGTACTATGTGCGAGAGTCCAATCTATTTTATTTTTCCCAACTCCCAAGTCATCTATGAAATTATTTCAGGTTATAAATCTAAGCACTTTTCTGTAACTTAGCTACTTTCTTTCTGAGACATATCTTTCTTAAAGATGTTCAGTATGCTTTTAAAATCTATAAAATGCTTAATGTATTAAAGAGGTGACACACAAGAATTCTCTCTCCACCAGAGTCTGAGAATTCAAACATTTCCTGCATTACCAGGTGCCTCCCTTAATGTGCTAGCTTCCCTTAAAAGATCAACAATCACAGAGAAGAAAAAAAATCAACCTAAGCACACGTTCAGCACTGAGGACTTCTCCTTGGCCTGTTGACAATGCCTCAGCATGAATTCTGAGACATATCTTATTAGGAGTCTGTCTGGATGTGTTCAAGTGTTCACTAGAAGCGACTCAAGAAAATCAAGGCCAACACATACTCTGCTGAGATGTTCATTTCTAATGTTTGTGTTTCATTGACTTTCTCTGCCCCATCATCTAAAGAAAACAAAAGTAATGAAGACTTTATTTCAGTTTATCATAATCTCTACTATTAGGTAATTCAGTTAATTTATTTTAGTAGGTTAAAGAATTTATCTTTGGACATAGAATATGCACCTTTCTGTGACTAAGTGGTGGAATAGAGTTCTGTGGGGTCTTACTTGGATTTACTGCTGCACCAAGAAAAACATACCATTATTTTTAATTTTCAAAGGAATATTTTACAATGGCTTTGAATGGTGTATTAACCAATATGCATTCAAGGGAAACCTGTCGATTATCTCCCACTATTTTATTTACATCAATAACACTAATCATTTTTGACAGTTGCTTCCATGAAATAAGTGATTCCAAATTTGCAAAATAGCCTCTTGGCACACAGAGAAATATGTAGCTGCATGATGACTCTTATTCTGCTAAGAAACATGTGCTTATTTGATTTGCAGCATTTACTTTGGTCTTGTGTGAGTGATACTTGGACAAATTCCGCTGTATTTTCTTTAACTGACTAGAAAAAAATATCATGTCACACATGTGTATATTACATTATTTTATTCAAAGATACTTAACATGAACACAAACTTGTAAAACTCATCAAGCAGGCAGGACAGATATTATCGTTCCCATTTTACAGAAGAGGACACTAAACTCTGAAGAAAACTTACCTAGGGCAGCAGCGTGGTAGAATGGCAGTGTTTCCTTTCAAGGGCTCTCCTCCTGCAACTTCTTCCCTTTATGAAACACCCACTCTGTAACTTTGATTTAGAGTGTCATTTACTTGTAACTTTGATTTTCTATACTATTCAACCATAATTATCCTAAAAATGGTTTTTGAAAAATTTAAAGTGGTCCTTCCCTTCCGGTGTCTGTGTTTTGCACCAGTGTAGAAATCCAGGTGGGTGGTATGTACCACTTAAAAACGCATACTGGTCAGGATTTGTGTTTGACCTGATGAGCCAAAACTGCATTTTCCATCTGCCTGATGGCAATTTATCCTTGAGTCTGTCTTTCCTAGTGTTCTTAGTTAATAATTTATATCTTCAGGGATAAAGCTAAAGCCTGAGTTTGCTAGACCTCCAAAGCATTAGGAAATACAAAGATGTCTCAAGAGGTTGTTGTCGTATTAGTGATAGAATCTTGAAGTTTTATAACTACATGGGAAATGTGTGTTACATTTGGAACTACTCACTCTAAGAAGACTTTTTTTTTTTTTTTTTTGCCAGAAGAATTAAGATTTCAAACAATGCCTCCAGAAAGAGTAATCATTGATAAGGAGAGTGAGTGTTCTAGATGAGAGATAATATTCAGATTACTGTATTGGGGTTCAATGTCAATTTAAGACTCACCACCAGCATCTATAGGCTAAGATATATATAATGTATAATATATAATTCCAGGAATGCTAAAAGCATATCCTTTAAAACATACCTTGCTGGCTGGCTAGCTGGGGTCCCTGAGATTCTCATTAATAGAGCCACTCTTTGGGTTTCATATACTGTTCTATCTATCCATCCATCCTTTGATATAATATACCTTTTACTGAAAATTTCACCATGTCCATGTCCCTGTCCTGTGTTAGGCATTGAGGATATGGTGACTATTAGAGTAAGTCCTCTTCTGAATAAGCTTACAGTCTATGAAAGAAGGCATACTAATTAAGTAAATAAACAACTAGAATACAGTGATAAGTCATTCATATGGGGTACATGATAAGTTCTTAATAATTTTCTTGGATCAGTAATTAAACATAGGGTGTGAGTTACTGCGTCAGAATGGTACGTCTTCTTTGCAAGGAGGATATAGATATAGTCGTATTTCCAATAGAACCAGGGCAGGAATCGTGGACTCTGGAGTCTGTTAGTGGGGAGTAAATAAATCTGGGCCAGAAACTAAGAAGGCAAGCTTGGTGAGGAAACATTGAGATCAGACCTCACCTGCTTTACAGTTTTACTATGCTGCCCCTGTCTTAGGCAAACATATTCTAAGGACATCAAATAGATCTTTTTTCTCCCCATTATAAACCATAAACATATATTTTTTCTAATTAGGGCTATTGATTTTGGCTTGCTAGGAATTAGCTGTGTGACCTTGAGGAAATCATCTCTGTTACCATAGCTGAAAATAGAGTGTGTGGTGATTGAACTTTGGAATCCATGTCAGATTTAAGTTAGATTCTCTTATTTCGAGTATATTTTATATTTTGCCTCCTTCATATTTTTTTTTAATTGAAGTGTCAGCCATTTTAGAATTTAAAAGGAAATGATTATGACCATGGTCCTGGCTAATTTAAGTTGACTTTGGCAGCAAAGAGTGTAAATGGGAGACTGAGAAGTATTGACCACTTTTTTTTTTTTTTTTGGAAATTCCAAAGTGGTTCACAAATAGGTACAGGAATTTTTTGTATATTTCCTTCTTCCTTTTTATATGCAGCAAAATCAAATTTGGGGGCTTTTGAAAATGGTACAACTGCTTAGACTATAGTCAACAAGTAACTCTTGGGGAGAGATTTTTCTCTTGGGGTGCTACCTTCAATCTAATATTCATTTTGGCTCAGATAAGTTGTAAATACCATCCTGTTCCTGTGAAATGTAACTGGTGTTTGCTCTGCGCCGATGGGACAGCCATGTGCTGCAGCTCTCATGAACCAGCTGTCCTAATTCCAGGTGGACTGTGAGGAATCTTTTTACTTACAGCAACAGCTGTGCCACCTGGTAGTTTAAAGAGCAGTGGTTGGATGAATCAACCATTGTTACAAATTCACTTTTTATCTGGTAAACACTTTGCATAAACTAGCATAACTGAAGATATCTCCAACCTGGTGCATGCTGAAATGATGTGAACATTGTAAGCCTTATCTGTATTATGTTAAATTGTTTGCTTTTTGTCAACACCTATCATGAAGACGCTGAATAAAATCTACATGCCAAAACTAGATTTATAAAATTTACGATCCTATTTCCCGTCGTACTGCTTTCCATCTCTCAAGATACAACTATGTCCTTCATATTCTTTACATTCTCACACAGAGATTGCTCTAAATACTGTTATTGCTATTTTTAATATATAATAAAATTTCCCAAGCTTGGATTATTGCTAAGGAGGAGGTTGAACTATACCATATTTTACTACTGCCTTATTATTAGCAAGTAGATAAAAATAACTCTAAACAACCACTAGAGAAATATTTCTAAATAGAACTCTTACACATAGTGTTTTAGTGAACAAGATTCATTTAGTTGATAAACAATATCCACAGGTGAAAAATAGTAAAAACAAAACAAAAACAAGCCACAAATGATCTGACAGTCTGTTAAAAAAAAAAAAGGTTCATTTTGAGTGGGTTAAATAGCCTATTATTTTGTTTCAAACTATTAATTTTCTTAGTGTGTGTATGAATGCATAGACACATGCACACACTAAGCTGAAAATTGTGATATTAAATCTTTATTAATAATACAAAAGGAAGCATATTATACCTAGGCCAAGGTATAGCATTTCAAATTCTAGAGTAATGTCATTAGGCAGAATATTCATTCTATGTACAAATAATTTGACAGTTAAAAGTGATTTTTCCCACTGCCTGTTCCATAGTCTGACTTCTCTTTTCAAAGATAAATAAACTGAGGGCCCAATAGATTAAGGAATTTGTTAAAGGTCACAAGGCTTAGTAGCAAAAAGTTCAAGAAAACAACCCTACAGGTAGAAGGACCGCAGGTGACTACTTGTTCCAGATCTATGGAATTGCTGTCTTCAGAATTTCCTGGCCTCAAGTCATCGCTCATGTACTAAGAAGTCTTCATTAAATAATCTTCGTGATGTTGGGATAAAAAACAGTCAAGCAGAGAGGCAATTTTAGGATTCACTTTAAGATTTAGATTTCCCAAGAATTTGGACATAATAAAGACTTAATGATTTCATTTTTACTTTTAAATGAAGATGCTGCAATTGAACCAAATGTTCTTAAGGATAGGTTAAGAAAAATGACCATGCTTTTTCTAACTGAAACGAACTAGTGAGAGGTCTTTAAGAAACCTCCTAGAAGTTCTCCTCTTTAGATTTCTAACAGCATGTGTTAACTAGAAGCTAGGTGATAACTATGAAAAAGGTTTAAATACAACAACTGAAAAGAAATATAAACATACAAAAGAAAACTGCCAGAAACCAAACAACCAACGAACAAAAGACATATAGAATATGCACCAGGATGAGGAGATATAAATTCCGTGTGATTACTAATCTCAGGAAGGGTGACAAAATTCTTATTGATTATCTTGAATGAAATTAAGGAATGTTGGCACCAATGCAAAATCATGCTTCTTTATACCATTTCTTTTTTGACGGTGCTAATAACGCCCTTCGACTTCACATAACACCAACAGACTTAAAGCCAAAAGGTACAAAGTGAGGAATCTTCAGCTTCATTTTATGGACTCATCTAGCCATTAGTATTTTAAAGGGGAATATCCTCTTGTTCTACTGATATTTGGAAAGGGTATAAGAACTGTTGCTTGGCAATAAAATAGTTGTACTTACCCTTAGTCAAGCAGGAAGAGGAATTTATTGACTAAGCCCTGGGGTAGGAACAACAAATCCAGAAGCAAGAGTGCTGTCATGGAAAATCTTTGGATCTCTCTATCTATGGATCGATCCCTCATCTCCTCTATTAGCTCTTAACATTCTACTTATGGTTTCCTTTTCAGCTCAAGTCCTTGTAGTTAGTTAAAATGCAAATAAGCTAGGAGAGGTGATACTCTAAAGCATTACTATTTTTATAGTATTTTATAGCTAAGCATAGTGAGTTAAAGTCCTCCTTGAAATTAATTTTTCACAGAAAAAGAATCATGAGAATTCATTTGAGAGAAGAGTTGAGGCACCATGCAGGGGCAGAGAGAGGGTACAGATAAGAGAGAAAAGAAATGCTAAAGTCAAAATCTCTATGTGGCATGCATGATAAAGAGTAATAGATTCAGATAGCCACTAACGGCTGTGTGTACATGGGAGGAACTTTTTTTTTTAAGATTTTTATTTATTTATTTGAGAGAGAGAGAATGAGAGTGAGAGATCACAAGAAGGGGGAGGGTCGGGGCGCCTGGGTGGCTCAGTTGGTTAAGCCTCTGCGTTTGGCTTAGGTCATGATCCCACGGTCATGGGATCAAGCCCCACGTCTGGCTCCCTGCTCGGCGGGAAGCCTGCTTCTCCCTCTCCCTCTATCTACTGCTCTGCCTAGATTGCGCTCTCTGTCAAATAAATAAATAAAACTTAAGAAAAAAAAAGGGGGGAGGGTCAGAGGGAGAAGCAGACTCCCCGCTGAGTAGGGAGCCCGATGCGGGACTCAATCCCAGGACTCCATCTTGGGACTCCAGGATTATGACCTGAGCCAAAGGCAGACGCTTAACCAACTGAGCCACCCAGGCTCCCCAACGGGAGGAACTTTTAACTTCCTGGTCCTCAGTTTTCTCATCTGTGAAATGCAAGTCATGATTTTTAGTGATGATATATACCTTGAAAGGTTATAAGAATAAATAAAACCTAAGATAGTCTCTGACATATGGTAGGCACATGATACATGTTGGTCTCACTTCCTATTTCTCAGTTTGCCTAAGAGTAGTCATATATTTATCTATGAAACAGAATAGACATTATAATTAATTGGACTTCAAGAACTGAGTTAGGAAAATAGAGTTATTAATGTTTGTAAAAGGCACCCTCTACAATTTGTAAATTCTGAATTGACTCCTATTCGTATTTACTGATACCGTTCATAGCTTCCCTTCATTACAAATTATTTTCAGTAATAGAGTAGATGAGACATGAGAGAGATAAGATGTTCTAAGGTTAATGAAAAAGGAATGAACAAAGGATGAGAGCCCAAGTTAATATTCCTTCAACTGAATCACAGGCTTATTATTAACTATTTGTTGATGTATTTAAAATAGTATTATATAATTTTATATATTTTTATTTATTGTTAATCATTATTAATTTATTTATTTTGTGTGTGATAGAGTAAAAAAGTTTATTTTTCTATTTTTTTAATTGTTTTTCGGTGTGATTCTTTTTTGCTTCTTCTTCTTCTTCACTAAAGAGTCCAAATCATCCTATATTTAAGTTTGCTTTATGTTTGATTCTTAAATTTGGAATGTAGTTTTATATTTCTCATGGTGTTCCCAATCCCTTTTCTTCTTGATTATCAAAGAAACATATGCCTTTTTTACATATCCATATTTTATTGAGGTATAATTGACATAAAATATATATTATTTTCAGGTGTACAATATAGTGATTCAACATTTGTATACATTGCAAAATGATCACCACAATAAGTGTAGTTACCATTTGTCACCTTACAAAGTTAAGACAATGTTATCGACTATGTTCTCCATGCTGTATATTACATCCTCATGACTTTATTTTATAATTGGAAGTCTGTAGTTCTAGACTCAAAAAGCAGCATTCCACATAATCAAACTAAGTAGATGGATGAGTGCATTAATAAATAAACACATGCATAAATAGACAAAAGATGTTTTGTGTAATTTGTATATACATATGTGTGTGCGCGTGTGCATGCAAATGTGTGAGCCAGCTGCCTAGATTCAATACGGTTTCTCCCAGTTCTTGCTGGTTTTTCATACGTGGACACGCTGTTTTCTTCTGGCTGCTTTATGAAAAATGGAGATTCTAAATCTAGGTGTCTCAAACATTGATATGTTGAACTTGGTTGTGAAAAAATATGTAAGTTATAGCCATGCATCAGGAATTGGACATAATGCCAAAAGCATTTTATCTGTCTGCTACCTGACATGTAAAAATGTGAAAAGGCCCATCAGAGTGTTAAGAATACATGCCAGGGAGGATAAAAGGTTGAGAACCCTTAATAGTTACATGTGTTTAGGTAATAAATTAGTGTGGATGGATTAGTAACATCTTACAGAGATACATTGTGTTTTAGTTAAAAGGATTTAGAGTATTTCTTGACCCTAGAAACTTTAATCCTATAGGTAATATTGATAGGAACAATTATCTGAAGATAAAAAACCTCTCTTTCATTAAGTGCATATTTAATTTAGATACAGTTTAGGCATTAAGTATGTATTTTTGTTTCCTAAAAACATAGATTTGTATGATATTAAAAAAATATTAAAAGACAAAACCCATCTGGTTAACAATTTAAAATTTCCCAGGAGCAATATTAAATAATATAATGTTTTAATTAAAACAATAGATATGAGAAATACATTGCATATAATAAGACAGCTTCATATTTTTATCATTCAACTGAAATGCAAACTTCAGAACATGATATATGTAAAGTGCATTTAACACGATATTTGATATATTTGCTGATATTTGCCTTCTCTATAACCTCTGGCATCTGAGTCCAAGTTAATCATACAGTGTCCCATTGAAAGGGCCACGAAATTAAACTTGACTCTCTCCATCACCCTTACAAATCCCCCCACCAGAAACAAATTCCCTATCACCTGCCAGTTTATAACCCACCTCTTTCTATCTCTGCCCTGCTGACCATAAATCCCCTCCCCAGCTAATTGAACAGATGCACCGGGTACTTCCTGAAGATCCACAAAGCTGGGCTTTGATGGACAGCAGAAAAATGGCACAATGAAAACAACAAAAGCCTTTTAACTGAGAGTACTGCTTTGTTCTGCTCAGAACTTTAAGGTCACTCCAGCGTGTTCTGACTGTGGGGATCTTAATTTTTACTCAACCAATTTACTTGCAGCTGTCATTCTTTTCGATATTAAGAGTTCAGCTCTTCAAGTGTGGGAAATTGGGGTGGGGGGAGGGAGCGGGGCGGGGAATGAGAAGAGCTTGTTACAAACTAAAAACAGCAAAAACAAGTAAAATCTGGCTTGGCTCTCAAGTACAAAAAGTTATTTTCAAAGCCTATAAATTATGACATAGTGATTAACATGTAATTTAAATATATTTAAACAACAATTATATCACATTTCCAGCCCGGCTAATTGGCCTCACAGATGTTCCCTTGTAGCTACATTGCCCTTCCAGGGGGAAATGAATGAGGTGCTTTTTATCATGGAAAACAGGAAAAAAAAAAAAAAGCAAACAAAAAAAAAGGAAACAAAAAAATAAAAAGCAGCCAGTAACCCCAAAAACAATGAATTCTAAAGGGATTTGCTTAGCATTTTTTTTTCCATTTTAATGCAGAAAACTAGGAAAAGCATGAAGATACTCCTATTACTGTGATGGTATCTGGCAGTATGTCCAGATCCAGATTTGGCAGGTTGCTGATGGAAAGACTTGTCAAAACAGGGAGAGCACCTGCATTCTAATATGGCATGGCCTCTCTTCAAGAGGTCCAGTTATTTTTAACACAACGTTTTTATAATTGAAGGCAGTCTAGCCCAGATAATGAATATATACAATAAAGTATTTCCTGATGAAGAATGACTTGCGAGTTATTCCTTTGATCACTTCTCCCTCAAGTTTTATAAAATGTAAAATGTGTAGCTATAGCCATCCGTGCCGTTTCCTGAGCTGTGATTCTAGTCAAACATGACCCAGCACAGCAACTGTTGTAAAGTAAGAGGTCAAAGGAACAGCAGTAATTACTAATATTTTGGAATACTTGTCTTCTAATATGTAATCATAGAATTCAAATAAATTCATCGCAGCTTCATCTTACTCTTGCTTTTTCGTCTAATAATCTCAGGTAATACTTGATTGTTCATTGTAAATTGCAAAAGGCCAGTGATCATGTCTCTCCTAGTGTCTCATGGTATCTCCACCATCTCACAGTTCCTGTGCTTTCATTGGAGAGGTTTAATAAATATTTGTTAAATGCTTGCTCAATAATCAGGATTTAATGATAGGGTAAGGCCGAGGTTTATAATATGATCAAGTTCCACCAGGCACTTGTCATAGTTCCCATACCATCCCTCTATTTTACATCTCACTGGACTATACAGCAAATTCCCCTCAGATTTTATGAAAAAAATGTATTTAATTTCATATCTTTCTAAAAAATAACAAAATATACCTATACTGATGGCGATGTGGAGAACAGAGAAGCATTTTTAAATGCCTCTTTCATGAGTAGCTTTGGCATTTTGATTGCTTGACTTTAATAATTTGATTTAGCAGATGTGAATATTTAAATTTTATATAACCTTCACATTTTTATAGTGTGCAGAGCTTACAAAGTTCATTTATATAGGCCTTCTTACTTTGTCTTCACTAAGATAAGGGGTGAGAGGCCCAGGATAAAACTGGGGATCTGAGATGTTTCACAATTGACGACATCATTTGGGGCGCCTGGGTGGCTCAGATGGTTAAGCGTCTGCCTTAGGCTCAGGTCATGGTCCCAGGGTCCTGGGATCGAGTCCCGCGTCGGGCTCCCTGCTCCCTGGGAGCCTGCTTCTCCCTCTGCCTCTCTCTCTCTCTCTCTGTCTCTCATGAATAAATAAATGAAATCTTAAAAAAAAAAAAAGACAACATCATTTGTAACTGGGACTGGAGCTCAGAGATCTAACAAATCATCAAACAATGTGTCTACTGGACAATACTACCTTCTATGTAGCATATTAAATACATCTCTAATTTTCCATGTCATGATCTTCAAGACGTTCTTAGTTATTAGAGAAGGAAAGAGATCAATAGTTTCTATCCCATCATGTAAATGACTCAGTTTTGAGGAGAGTTAAAATGTAAACCTAATGTAGGAGTTCAGAACTTGGCCCCAGGGTTATTAGTCCCAGGAGACTAAGTTAATTATGGGAAATTGTGTTATACAATTGCTATTAATTTACATTAAACAGTTAATCCCCATGGAACCATATTCTCCTTAGAGTTTGTTTTATGAATCTCTAAATTGTAAAAACACTGGCCTGGAATAACTTAGCCAAGTTTCCTACGTGTGTGCAGAGAAGACAAGCTTCATAAAATCAACTGTTTTTATCTGCATTATTCATTATCTCCAGTGTCCAGAAAAGTGCCTGGCACATAGATAGTAGGTTCTCAAGAAATATATTTAAAATACATATATTATTAAGAAATGGTGTTGATATTCATATAACCCCCTCTATTTACTCTAAGAATATTGTCCTTAATATTTTATCATATTTTTATATCCACTTTTATTTAGCTCATAGGATAGAGTATTAAGCTATAAGAATACAGATGCCTTTTTTTTTTTAACTGAAATCTAATTTTAACTGATTCTAAATACATGAAAGTAATATATGCAAAGCATATTTCCAGGAACGGAATTAATTTTCCAAGATTTTCTTCTGTTTCTTAACTTAAAAAAATCATACTGAGGAGAAAATAGTATGTATTTTTTTAAAAGGAAAGGCTAAAAAATTGACCCTTTGCTGAAATAGTGAAAAATAAATGTAACCTGGTAGTAAAAATTATTCAAGGAAAATTGAAATTCACTTCTATCTCCTTCCACATAAGTTTCTTTTTACAAAAGAGAACCAATGCTGTGGTATATGGCCATTTTAGCCATACAACATGTAAGGAAGGAAATGGTTCTTTATTTAAAACTATAATTAATTATTTACCATTTTTATCTTTCTCCCAGGGTTAATGAGAAAAATATTCATTGTCAACTACATATTTAATCCATTTAAAATTTTACTTTACCTATGTAATTTTTCTTTTCAGGGATTGAATTAAAATATTTAATACAATATTTAATATTCTCAAAACACAAGAATAAACTCATTTGTAGTCAGAGTGCATAAAATTTTACCATTTAGCAAACTTCACTGTTGTGCATGTTTTCCCCTTTGGTTCATACAATTCATGTGGCTTTTCTTTTCTTTTTTTTTTTTTTCTTTTCATTCATATTACCTCTTATTATATCCATCATTCCATTTTTCTTTCCTATTAGAGTGAAATTGGACACAGCCCACCTCCTGCCTACACCCCCATGTCAGGAGTAAGTATTTCATGATCAACCTTCATCTTTTAGTATTTTTGGCCTTTGCTTATCATGTTTCTTCTCTCTTGTCTCCCCATAGTTTCCTCATTTTGCTTTTGCCAACAGTGAGTTAAGACTTTGCTGTAGATTGTATAGCTGGCTTTGTGGATGTGTTTTATTTCATTCAGTAGATAATCCAAAACTGAGATGCCATGCATCAATAGTAGCTTTCGATTTTTACCTGAAGGATTACCTGGACTCATAAATTATGCTTCTGGTTGAGGAGGTTATCATTATTTCCATGATTATAGGTTGTGTGCTAAAAAGTCAGAGTCTCGGTAATGATTCCCTAGTTAGGTACTCGGAGACTCAAAGTCATAGTGACCACAGAAGAGAAGGCAGTAAGGAAATATCACCAACCAAATGGCATTACTGTACTTCTGTTCTTAATGTCGACTGCCTACAATTAATAACATTTCCATTTGTCATGAAATTTGAATTGTATATCAAAAATAGGTGACTGTGGGAAAATAACATGAAATATTTTGTATTAGGTCATTATGTTAGGTGGTCAGTAACATTTAAATATGTATTTCCAAACTCTTTTCCCAGGATCACTTAGTAAGAAAAATTGGAATTTTAGGGGGTTGTAACTCAAACTTGTCAGCCATTCAGGGGAAAAACTCAATTAAGAAACTGACTTTTGTCTGCAAGACAAGTTTTCACAACCTTTTGGTTAACTTTTTACAGCTATTCCTAATAATAACTTCCATCTAAATGTGTCTCTCTGTTGACAGAACCAGTTTGTATACCGAGATGGGGGTTTTGCTACAGAGCAAGGAGTGCCTGTTCCCTACAGAGCCACGACCAGCACGATC
This sequence comes from Callorhinus ursinus, assembly GCF_003265705.2. Lineage (NCBI taxonomy): Eukaryota > Metazoa > Chordata > Mammalia > Carnivora > Otariidae > Callorhinus > Callorhinus ursinus. The sequence continues at coordinate 23,833,917 of NW_027397064.1, forward strand.
CCAGAAGCTCCAGTTGCTCAGGGGGCTACAGCCGAGATTTTTGATGACTCCTGTTGTAATGGCACCCTACGCAAGCCAGTGGCACCCCACGTCCAGGAGGAGAGCAGCACCCAGAGGTACAGCGCTGACCCCACCGTGTTTGCCCCGGAACGGAGCCCACGAGGAGAGCTGGATGAAGAAGGTTACATGACCCCTATGCGAGATAAACCTAAACAAGGTACAAACAGAATGTGCAGAAATGACTGTCATTCGGCATTTCATTTCCCTATCAAAATGAGCAATATAGTGTAGAAGGGAAATTGCCAAACCACTGGACTATGTAACATTTGTGACCCAGAAAAGGCCTAGGCTGCTGCTCTGTGTAGCATCATTGTCCAAACCCACACCACTTACACCATCTGGGGGCTTTTTAGAAATCCGAATCTCAGGCACCACCTGAATAGGAATCTGCATTTTAACAAGATCCCTATGTGACTTGTATGCACAGTCAAGCCTGAGAAGCACTGATCTAAACTTATATTTATTGGACTATCTTTATTGAATATTTGAGTGAGGTAGCACATCACAAGATTTTGGAAACATGGCTTCATTGAACTTATTGTGGAGATCATAAAGACTGGTATTTTAATGGCACCAATAAAAGATTTGATAAGTTCTTCAAAATTTTGCATCACTGGGATGATCTTGTTCATTACAGGAGATTATGATTCCTTATATGACACATTTCAAAAATTAAAGTTCTGACGCTGCATTTACTTAAAGGTGTACCATCATGTCTTGAAAATATTCAGTTTGTGGTTCTACAAAGCTCAGCGATGACTTTACGAAGTTAGTAGTAGAAATGTTAGACATCCAAATCAAATGACATTTCAATTTTGAAAAAGCCACTTTCCTTCCACGTTAACAGCATCACAGAAAGGAGAAGATGGATGATTGTTATTAAAAACTGATGATTGTGTCTCAGAGTCTTCAGGGTCAAGTAAACTTTATTTTAAGACTCGTATGAAGGCCCATTATGTTCTTGACTATATGGTTATATTTAATTTTATAAAATGCAGTTAAGGGATCCCTAAGTACATATTGTAAATAACCTATTAAGGTGTATCTATCTAGAAGTATAGGAAGGTATTACTGTACTGAAGAATTAGATGCATTGGAAGAATTGGAGAGTAGCCCAGTAGTGACACAAATGTAGATTTTGAGAAGATTTGGCAGATCCCCCCTGAAAGTGCAATACTCTCTGGAAAGAGTCTCAGCTCAACCATAGAGTTGTTTCTTCATTTACAACTGCAAGGCTGCAAGTTTGCATCAGGAAATTGATAAGTAGCTTGCATTGAGAAAAGGTAACATGAATCTTCTAAGAGAAAACACAAGCCAGCCTATATAGACTCACTGTAGAGCATACCTTGATTTTGTCCCTGAATGTGAGTTTCTACAGAAGATTATTGTACTCCAGCCTACTTCTCAGAGAGTAGAGAATTTTAGTATAGACATTCCTACACTTTCAATTAAGAAGTTTCAGGAACCTGGTAAGGAAAATCAAATTCTGCCTCCCTTAAAAGCTTTTTTTTTTTTTCATACGTTTTTCTTAAAATGACTGTCACTTTGAAAACCATTCAAATTCCAACATGTTATGAAGTGAAAAGTTCTCCCTACTCCTTTAGGGACAATAATGAAAATAGTACAGTAGAACAAAAAGACGGCTCAGTAGGAGTTTTAGATCTGAGTTCTAGTTCAATACTAGTTGTATCCCTCATACATCATTTAATCTCGGTTTTCTGTGTATAAAGCTGAAAAAAATACAGCTTCACTTCCTTTCTCACAGGATTGTTGTGAGGATGATGTAAGCTCCTGTCATTCCTATATATGATGATGGGATAGTCATTACTATCCTTTAAATTGCACATGATGCTAAATACTTAAGTATATCAAGCAGGCCTATATCCAGGGACAAATCACCCTGATTTGATGAGATTATTTTTCTCTACTTGTCAGGCTAAGTATAGAGGATAGAAAGTTTGTTTCAGAATGGTGGCATCTCAACAAACAATTGTACCCTTTCCCTGCCCCAACACCAAAATAGGAATAGCTAAAGTGTCATATCTGTGTATACATTAAAAGAGGTCTAGTGTATGTGTGAATATAGGTCTGTATGTAGTCTATAGACATATAGACATAGAGGTGGAATTGAATTTAAGAAGAGCAGCATTGATTAACACCTCTTAAAAAAATTCCCCAGTCAATATTCTATAGTAATTTATTAGATCAAATCATGCAAAATAGCCACTATTATGACTGGTTTCAACCTACAAAAGAGTTATTTCATAAGATCAAACTAGTTTGCTATTTCGTGATTATGGTTAGCCAGTGGAAGTAAATGTTCTAATTACACTTTATTCTTAGGCATATATATTGTCACACAAGTCAATTTAGCGACATGTTAGATGTCTAGCAGATTTTATTAGTTGAGTCTTCTCTTTAGATGTTTTCTTTCCAATGTGTAAAGCTTTCTGGAAAACATTCTACAATCAAATCCATTTTACCCTATATGGACATCACAGCAAAACACACAGACTAAAAAATGCCATTCCTTCACTTCATCCATTCATCTTGCATGGAGTTAAGCTATAGACATTTTGATTTTCCAGTACCCTTTTAGAAATTCTAATTTCTCCATATTTAAAAGCTATTTAATCCCATATTTTCAACCCCGTTGTCGTACTTTCCAACAACAAAAAATACTGACTTTTAGAAAACAGAAGCCTTTAAACAAGTGGCCTCCTATGCAGGAGAAACAAATGGAATTAGAAGGAAAAAGGAACAATCTAGGGGACAGGAACTCTGCTTCCAGCCTGTGTTTGCCTTGTTTAGTCATTAAGAGTTTTGGCCCACCTACTCTTTTTTCATATGACAAAAGTAATCAACAAAATAGTTTTTGTGAAAATTCACGAAAACAAATCCATGGTTTTATTGTTCTGGAAAAAGAACCATCCTGTATAACCTTCGTCTGATTAACATTTTCTGGAAAGTAAATATTAACTGATACTTTTGTATTCCATCAGAATACCTGAACCCAGTGGAGGAAAACCCTTTTGTTTCTCGGAGGAAAAATGGAGACCTTCAAGCTTTGGATAATCCCGAATATCACAACGCTTCCAATGGTCCACCCAAGGCAGAGGATGAGTATGTGAATGAGCCACTGTACCTCAACACCTTTGCCAACGCACTGGGGAATGCCGAGTACCTGAAGAACAATGTACTGTCTGTGCCAGAGAAGGCCAAGAAAGCATTCGACAACCCTGACTACTGGAACCACAGCCTGCCACCTCGGAGCACCCTTCAGCACCCAGACTACCTGCAGGAGTACAGCACAAAATATTTTTATAAACAAAATGGACGGATCCGGCCTATTGTGGCAGAGAATCCGGAATACCTCTCTGAGTTCTCGCTGAAGCCAGGCACTGTGCTGCCTCCTCCACCCTACAGACACCGAAATACTGTGGTGTAAGCTCAGCAGTGGCTTTAAGATAGAGACACGCCCGCTCCAATTTCCCGGCCGCCTCTCTTTCTCTTATGATCTTCCTTCTATTCCCAAGGCCAGTAGTTTTGACACTTTCCAGTGGAAGCTATAGAGATGCAATGATAGTCATATGCTTATCTAACTTGAACATGAGGAGGAAGAACTGAAAGAGAAAGACAGGAGGAACCACACTGTTTCTTCATTTCTCTGCATGGGTTGGTCAGGAGATTGGAACAGCTAGAAAAGGACCAGCAAATACAAGGCAATACTGCCTGCTGTCAAGCTAGTTCTCAATGTTTTCTCTTTTTTTCTTTCTTTCTTTCTATTTTTTTTTTTTTTTTTTTACTGCAGATGCCTGAAAGACCCATGCTATCTGTTCCTATCTGTAGGAACTGATGTGTACATTCTCAGTACCTTGGAAATCATAATAAAGTTTCCATTAGAACAAAAGGATAACCTTTTCTGTAACATATGATAGTAACTGAGATTGAAAATACAGTTTCTTTTTCCAACAGTTTCTATCCTAACAAACAACGGCAGCCAACTCAGCTTTCATAATTTCTTAATCTTTCACAAAGTTATAATTAGTAATTATGTTTGGAGGGATTTTTTTTTGGTCTTTTCATTTTGTTTCATTTTGCTTTGCTCTTTCCCTTTATATTACTTTTATCCCCACATATTCTGACTTTAGTTTCTGATTGCAAATATTTTTACATCAGAGTTTCTTACATGTTGCTATAAATTGACAGAATTGTAAAAAAATATTTTAATATGGTGAAATGACCATTATTTTAAATATAGAGCCTTTAAAATTAGGCGGGGAGGCCAAGATATTAGTCAAGTGTAACATCAAATCTAACTGTCATGTTTTTCACTATTGACTATGTACCCCACGTCCTTTACATTCTTCAACATTTTCTTCTCCATAAATGACAGTATTTGATAGGCAGTTGGTAACGTAAAGAGTAAAAGGGAAACTAAGAGACAATTCTGTGTGGTTCATGAAAACTACTGACACTTTCAGGGGTGGTCCAATGGGGAAGCCATTGAACTGGAAGAGACACTGGATTGGGTATGTCTACCTGGCAGACACTCAGAAATGTAGTTTGCACTTAAGCTCTAATTTTATTTGTTCCCTTTCTGAACTCCATTTTGGATTTTGAATGAAGCAATATGGAAGCAACCAGCAAAATAACTAATTTAAGTACATTTTTTAAAAGAGCTAAGATAAGGAAAGACTGTGGAAATGCCAAACCAAGCAAATTAGGACTTTGGAACAGTATCCAGAGATTATGGTGAGAGGGCCAGCACATTATCTACAAGTGATATCACATTTGCTCTGCAAGGAAAGTTATCCAGTTTATATACTCCACGTGAAGGAATGCAAGTAAGGATTGGCTTGATTCCATGGAATTTCTAGGATGAGACTCTATTTATACTAAGTAGAAGGTAACTCTTTGCACATAAATTGGTATAATAAAAAAATACACAAATGTTCGCAGTTTATAGGTAGGTTCTTGGGTCAAAAGTTGTAAATAAACGTGAAAAATTTCTCATGTAATTATTTTAATATCCAACATACTAATCTTTTGATACTTTGTATAATAACACTTTCTTCAAACACATCATCCTAGTTCTAGAAACATCTTTTTATGTATCATTTTAAAAGAACACCTACTAAGATGAGCAATGGGAACAAATGGTAGGAATGAGTCTCCTGGAGCAAGAAAATCAGGTAGTTTCTCTTTTCTAGGAAAATCTTCTTGGACAGTCATTTGAGTTAAATTTTTTTTTCAAATGCTAAAATTTTGGCATCAAATTCAAGTCTATTGCCAAAAAGAAAGCAATGAAAATAAAAATCTCTGTTGGTAAAGCAGAGGGTTTACAAAGAGAAAAAAAATGCAAAGAGATCTAGGTTTCTGCCTATTTTGAAAAAGTAAATCAATCCATCCATTCAATTCCCTTGTTTTTTCAAGTCTACTAAGAGCACTGTGTAAGTGGAGAACATCAACATAAATGCAATATTACCCCTAACTTAATGATTTTAAGTCAATTTATTTGGAATGACATTTGAATTTTCCTGTTAAGTTCAAGGAATAAGATTTTATGGACTATTTTGTGAGCAGTCATCATAAAATCTGTTGTTTGTTAAAAGATCTCCTGTGAATTCATTTGGAACATGAATTAAACAACCTACAAATTACTGAAGCTGACAAATAGGATAGTTTCAGTGTTATCATCCAAACATGAACTGGTAGAAGGATATTGCCTCACTGGCTAATTAGCCTATCTAGGTTCTAATTTGACCATTAAGTCAACAGCAGGTGTTGGTCTTTGGCCAAGAACCTTGGAGGTATCAGGACTGGTTTCTTACTAAGTTATGAGAAATGAGGTAAGCTAAAAGTGTGAAGTAGAACAAGGGAGAGGTTTGTAAGATCCCTTCTAGTGAGGTTCAATCATGAACTTTTCTGGGTTGAAGACACAGAATGACTTAGGGGCTACAGCCCACAGCTTCAAACTCTCCCACCCATTCAGAGGAGTCTCCAGAGAAAGGGGACCTCACATAAGTTCTTGTGAGAATTTGGATATAAGCCTCCCTTTCTAGATAAATCTATATCAACTTACCACTTACAGCACCCTTGTTGGATAGTAGAACTTGATTTTTTTTCCTTCTGATTTACAATATTCATATGGTTTCTTCTGGGATATGGAAAACAGAATCACTTATTTTGAGAAGGGAAGAAAAATAATTTTTTTACTGTTAAGGTAATAGAATGTATTCAATGAATGTAGTTTCCTTCATTCTAAGAACACAAAACCCTTACACGTCAGGTAATCTACCACTAACAACTAGTTAGTTGCAAGTATAATCCAAAAGAACCTAAAATGCTTCACAAAAACCATTTTATTGTTCCTTTTGAATGATTTCTATAGTACATTTTTTATTTCAATTGTTTTAGGATTTCTCTCTTATTTTTGTCCCCATGGAAAAATATATTTCAAGTGTACGAAAGGAAGAAAAAAACATTTTATCCGTTCCAAAAAATAACTTATTCAACCCAGTAGAGTGAAATTTTAAAATGCCAATCGAAGGCTGCAAAGTGCATCAGTATCAAGTCCCAGAGGCTAGTTGTATCACTGCAAACATGCAGAACCAATTAAGTAAATTTGAGGAAAATTAGTAGTAAAGTTACACAGACTATATTTTTTAAGTCGCCAAATTTTGTGTCCTATCTTGGGGAATCCCATCTACAGATAAAGAAAAACTGTATAACTAAATGGTTCTTTAAAGAACTGTTCTTTAGTTCTTAGATGAGAAAAGGTGTTCTCTAAATCAGAGTAGACCCAGAACCACAAAGCATCCAGCACCATAAAGAGGTGTTGGACTACTGAGTAAGATTTGGTTTTCCAAATTTTAGTGGTACAGGTTAGGGTGAGAGTTCTTTCTCAAGTAATATTCTTGAAATAGAATTAAAAACAGTGCAAACTCAAATTTTTCTTTTTTTTTTTTAAGATTTTATTTATTTATTTGACACACAGAGAGAAGGAGAGAGCAAGCCCAAGCACGGGGAGTGGTAGGCAGGGGAGAAGCAGGCTCCCTGCTGAGCAAGGAGCCCGATGTGGGGCTTGATCCCAGGACCTTGGGATCATGACCTGAGCTGAAGGCAGACGCTTAACTGACTGAGCCACCCAGGGGCCCCTCAAACTCAAATTTTATTAAAATATACAAACTAAAAATATGAGATTCTCTTTTAGTAGATCAGGAAGAATGACTGATTATTTGTATATTGAGAAACAGAAGAGATAGTGCTCTAAGTGTTATAATGTATGTGTTAATACCTTCTAAAAGTAGGACGTGACATGAAGATTGTGCATATTCCCGATGCCAAGGACAAACCAGTAGAAGGTCTGTGAGGTTCTGCTGCTAGATGAAGTTCAAGGGGCTATCAACATGCTTTTTGAAGTGTCAAAGTGAAAAGAAAAATAAAATTGTTTCAGCCCAACAGGGAAGGATGTAAATACATGTTTTCTAGAGCTAACTAAACTTTATTTCAAAACTTGAATTATTCATCCATCTATAAATGTTGATTATTTAACTAGTATGTAGTTCATAAGGTAATAGAAAAGGTGATCATGAGAGCATGTAAATAGCTGGGCAAAACCATGATAATGCTGTAAGATGTAGATTTAGTTAGGTTATCAGATATTAAATGATTTTAATATTATTAAATAAATCAAACTAGAAAATTAACCACAAACTATTATGTAACTAAAATAAAATGCAGGATATGAAAATGTAGGATGGATTTTGCATAGTAAAAAATAAGTTTGCCATTTAAAATTGTCATTTGTTAGGTTTAGCTGAAAGTAGGCATATAAAGAGTTGGTTCCACTTGTGAAAACTTGCTTTAAAGCACTGCAATTAAATTTTTTCTCATTCTCTTATTCTTTTACCATTTTTAATTGCATTGAGTGTAAAGAGGAATATTTTTTTAAATTTGTTTTGCAAACACCACCTTGCAGAGTTTAATAGGCAAATATGTTACGTGACTTTAAGTAAGAGGTCTTCAAAATGAAGTAAAGGAAATGTAAATGTTCTATTACCTTATGCAGAGACAAAGGTTGAGTGGTGCCATTTAGTAAACAAACAAAATACATTTAATTTTTGAAATGTCCCTTTTTTTCCATGTTACCTTCCCATTTCCAAAAACAAAAACAATTAGTTAACAGTATTCTGATAAATAATGCTAAACCAAGCATTTCAAACTGCTGTTATTTCCATTATTTTGGACTCTGGTTTTTACACCAATGATTTTTAATATTGCAAATGAGAAGTCCAGGTGTATAAACTTCTAGTCATTAGAAAACCAGATAAACTAACTTCTGTATATGCCAAAGGCAAGAAAATTCTGCTGTGCCTCTCTTTGTGTATATGGACTTTGAAGGGCAGCCTTGTACCCATGTAAACACATGAAGGCAGACTCATGTCTCCTGATTGCCATTTGCTTAAGAATCAATGACATTATACAGATGTAGATTGTGATTTTAAAATAACAGTTATCAGTGGAGACCTTGATTTTACTAATATTATAATGGGGCCAGCTTTTATACTTCTGGGTAGAAGGAATACAATTTTTCTAATCCCAGAGATGCCTTTGCAAGAGTAATTCTCTCCATACTTACAAGCATGAAGCTGTCATGGGCACCACATTGGGTCAGGAATCTTTGTGCTGGTATGGACAAATGGCTTTTAACACCATGGGCTGCCTTGTTCTTTTCATTAAAAGGCAAGTTTCTATATAACAGTAGAAATTTCAGACACTCTGTTCAAGTCCCCTGCTTTTGTAGAGGTACAAAAATGTAGACTGTGTCACTTTGCAGACTCCTGCCTCACCTCTTTCCCACCAGGTGATATTATGGGCAGAAGAATACACTTCTTTTTCAGTTATGAGCTGAAAACACTCTAAGCCCCAACTTCCTGGGGGTAGTCTCATGCTTCCCTTGGAAATGACCCCTTGACAGTCAGCTTTGCGAGTGATTATCTTGTTAGGAGTCACAGAAAAATTAATTTCTCTCTAGACCTTAGAAAAAAATACCACCCTTGCTTCTTTCCCCATTGGCACAACCACCTCTGACCTCTTCACTTGTCTACCACCCTCTTCAAAGTGGCCCTCTTCAGGATGTACCTCTCTGAAGCCTTCGTAGATCTCTGAGGTCCCACACATTGCTTTGTGAAACACTGACTTAGCCTCTGCCCTCAGATGCCTGACTTTTCTATAAATGATTCTAGCAATGTGGACATTGTTTAAAATACTTCTCAAATAAATTACTGCGTAGAGTATACCTTATGATATTAAAATTATGTTTTTCCATAAAGATCAATTCTCTTACGATATCCTTCTCTGCAGGAATTTGAGTCGAGTCAGCCCTGTGATGAATCTTGAAACTCACGTATGTGCGCATACCCTTGGTAGGTCTTAGATTTAATCTTTTCATTAAAAACTTACATATAATCAGAAGTTAGTTTGTCAGCAAATTAACTTATTTACTTTACATATTTATTTTATTCCCAGTTGCAAATATTTTACAGCCACTGTAATTTTTTCTTCACAAATGAGGAGTCTTATTATCATAAAAGTAAAGGCTATTCAGCTTTGAGAACCACCTGTAATTCTTTATTGGACCATTCATCTATCTGACAAATACATAATGAGGGCAGTTTCACTGCAACAAAAATCCATGTTATCTAATAAGTTGCCACTTTTTTCTCTATTTTGATTTTTTAAGGACATTTTTATTTCAATGCTCTAACAAATTTTATCCATATCATGAAAAGTGGTTATATTTGTACAAATATACAAATATAAGAAAACAAAGTTTCATACCTGTAGGCAATAGTCTAACTTGTCCAAATCACTTTGCCTTTACTGCTATTTTTATCCCTAATGTATAGATGTTTCCCCTCAGCCCACAGCTCTTTGGAAAGAAATCAAATCATACTTCCTATATATTGACATAACCTGGTTCTCGAGTATCATTTCCAGATTCTTCAGTTAATGGGGGTTGTACCTTTTCCCTAATGTGAGAGTCATTTTCCTGTATATTTCTGGATCTCTCAGGGGCTGGGAGGTGGGGGGGGGGGTTAGTGAGGGGACTACACCATAGCACTCCAAGAACCCTTTTGGGATTACTCCAGTAATCAAGTATGGAAGTTATTTTCTAAATGTAGATATGTAAGCTGTTCTTTTAAAGTAAAGTACTTTGAAAAATGTAGCATAAATTGGTACTGCTGTTAAATGGGTCGATTATAAAACTGAGCAGCTGTGTGAGGGCAGCTAACTTTGAATGCACACCTCACTGGCTGGTGTGTCTACATCTCCTGTTGTGAGCACCAGGGACTTGCATTGCTGCATGTCAAAACTGCATCTTTACATGGTATGACTAGTTGTTCATCTCTTTCTAAGGCAACATTATAGTGAGATCAAATGAAAATGAGAACAGTCTGCAAGACAATTCAGAGCACAAAAAACAAAGTCATGTTAATCTTCCCTCACTCATCTCATACATGCATCCAAGTAGTTGACTAAGATCAGTTCAGGTGATAAAGGGAGACATTTTACCAAAAAGGCAGAGGCTTAAGGTATTATATACATTTGTATTCATTTCCTTATGTTCTTAACTTGTAAACAGAAAACAAGCCCTCTCTCTTGTGAAGTATCTTCAAAGGACAGGGGTGCAAAAATACCTAGCTGGTAAGCCATCAATATTTCATTTAAATCCCAGTGTTCAAAGTTAGCTGCCTTTTTGAAATAAACAAACAAAAAATACTACTGTATGTTTGAAAATGTGAATAGTATTTTTATAGCTTGTTAAAGACATGGCTAGTTGCATTTGTAAATAAGGGTAATGTTGCTTTGATTTTCTTTTGTGGACATCTTTATTTGGGACATAATGTCTTTAGGATTGATTTGTATATAAGTAATTGGCTTGTGATTGTTTCCTTTTGGTTGGAAGTTATCATTTTGACATTACTTGTGATTCTGTGTTCCGCACTATTGTGACGTGTTCAACCTCTGCACTCGCTTACACAATAGGATATGCCAATTGTGTGTGGTATAATGTTATTTTGATTTTTTTTCTATTTTATCTATGAAGGATTATGCACTTAACACATACTAACTTTTTTTAATGTTAGGTATATTTTTAGTATAATTTCCCTTATTCTTTCTTCTCTGCCAACACTTCACCCCATTCTTCTTTCCTTCCCCCAATTTCTGTTGTTATTTGAGAATGAGGGACAAACAGTATTTTAAATTTCTGTAATTAGGCTCTTCAGTTAGTTCTCAAGGATCCTCTCTTGGCTCTTGGGAAAGAATTGTACCTGTATAAGGCAATTATAGAATGCGACCTGCTTTGCCTCATTCCGTACTGATCATCCCAGCTGAACAATTTGAAAACTGTTCTGCCTTTTTGTTACATGAATCTGTCAGAAATATATTTTTAATTTAATATAAATGAAATTCAATAAAATATGAAACAAATGTTCTCTTCTGTGTCAGATATTTGTTATAAGAAAAACCAATTAGGACAGAGGAAGATTTGTTCTAGATTTAATAATTTGAAGATGTGAATATGGGCTTATTTTTGTCCTCATTTATGAATGTCATTAATTATTCCTTGGAGTTCTTTGGTTGTTTGGAATGTGATACGTTCCATATGTTTTTGCCATCCAGTGCGTATGCCTATTGATGTGTACAGACTTACTCCTCCGTGCAGACTATGCTTCATTAACTGGTTGGTTTGTTTCTTTAAGAATAAAAAAAAATATGGAATATTTGATAGGTTGTATCCAAATAACAGTAATATTTTCTTACAGTTTTTCTTTTCTTTCTGCCCTCTTGGCAATTTACACAAATGGTTCTGGCAAATCTTGAGTTAGAAAGAATATCAAATGTTAGTACCATGCTTAAAGAGCTGGAGAGGGAACGGGTCCATAAATAGTCAATGAACTGAGAGCTGATTTGAGATGAGCCCATGGAAATGCATGAGAGTTATTTTAGAGACACTGATGATGTGAAAAAGTTCCTCTCTCAAGTCTCTTATTCCAACTTTACTATTTCAAACATTGTTTCTTACTCCTTCATACCTCCAAAGTGTAAGAATTTTAAAACTCCAATAACTTCTCATTCAAGATTCTATTGCTCTTTCAAACTACTATGGTTATTTGATTATATATGATCTCAAATGAGTCAGTGGACAGAAAATATATTTTTCAACATAATAATTGGAGTAAGTTCTCTTAAATCTGTTCAGATATGGGTCTTTAAATATCTTGTTGATTGCACCTCCTACTATTTGCATGGACACACACACACATATTCTCTTCCTTAGATGTTTAGACCCATTTATCTGGGATCACTGTCATTTTGTTGTGCTCAGGGTGAGATATGTCAAGGCACCCTGCATTTTAAGCCACTGATAGACTAAAAAAGAGGGAGAACCAACTTATGTTTCTAATGCTTTATGGTACAGTTGACATTTCTAGTGGCACCACATTAGTTCAAAGCCCAAGTTACATAGCACTTTACCACGTATATACTTATTCCGCATATGTTGATTCGTTTGGCTCATGACACCCTTTTGAGATAAGTGTTATTGGAATACTTCTGGTCATCGGATAAGGAAAATAAGACTAAAATAACAAATTTAGAGTCATGTGAGCATTACTACTAAGTGGTTGTAGTCACCCTCAAAGCTGCATCTTCTGACTTAAATATCTTTCTTTCTTCTACTTAATTACTTCTCTTTCTTCCTCTGCAAAGGGGAACCTCATTCTGATCACAGTATACTTCATGCTGATACATTGACTCAATTTAAGATCACCAGTGGCTTTCATCAGTCCCCTGATAACTGATCTGATAAAACTGAAACTTCTCTCTGCTTTCTCAAACTACACAAGAGCAACTCATCTATGATGGAGAGTCAGGTTCCTTTCATTCAAGAAAGATAAAGGCACCATAACCATGACTAAGCAGATTTTTTAAAAATGACCGTGGAGAGAAACTATTGATTGTGTACCTTTCTCATGGTTTTATAAATCTGCCTAGTAAAATCACTACTTGTTCCCTACATATATCAGAGAATATAGCATATAACTACTCTTATCTTTAGCAATTTTATTACATAATGTTAATATAAGTGAAATCTCACATGAAAAACCTAATTTATAAATAACTTGGTAAATTTCCTAGGATTTACTACCTACTAAACAGCCACTGGAAACTTTTTCTGAAAAACAGCATAGAATCTGATCCTGATCCAATGACAAAACTTCAGTTAAAACAATGATGGCAAGAGGAAAAAAATTATGGAAAAGCTGTGAGGTATATAAGGGAGGAGAAGGCTAGAATCCAAAATTAATGTCACAATTCAGATTTGATTTCGCAATTGTTTAATTGTATAAGCCCTGTGGAAATATACTTATCTCTGTATACAGATCTTCCTTGACTTATGATAGAGTTATGTCCCGATAAACCCCTTGTAAGTTGAAAATATTGTAAACCAAAAATGCATTTAATACACCTAACCTACCAGACATTATAGTTTAGCCTAGCCTATCTTAAATATGCTCAGATCACTTATATTAGCTTACAGTTGGGCAAAATCACCTAATACGAAGCCTGTTTTATAATAAAGTGTTGAGAGGCGTCTGGGTGGCTCAGTCAGTTAAGTATCAGCATTTGGCTCAGGTCATGATCCCAGAGTTCAGGGATCGAGTCCTGTATCAGGCTGCCTGCTCAGCAGGGAGTCTGCTTCTCCCTCTGCCCCTCCCCACCACTTGTGCTCTCTCTGTCAAATAAATAAAAAAAAGATTTTAAAAAAGTAATAATAATAAAGTATTGAATCGTCATGTAATTTATTAAGTACTCTACAGAAAGTGAAAACCAAAATTGTTGTACAGCTCCAGAATGGTTTTAAGTGTATCGATTATTAACCCCAGTGATCGCATGGCTGACTGGGAGCTGTAGCTCACTGCTGCCGCCCAGCTTCATGAGTATTTATTACATATCCCACTAGCCCTGGAGAAAATCAAAATTCAAAATTCAAAGTATGGTTTCTACTGAACGTGTATCATTATCTCACCATTGTGAAGTTGAGAAATTTGAAGTCAAACCATTAGAAGCCAGGGACTGTTTGCATATACATATACATGTATGCATACATATACATAAATATCAAGAGAGAGAATATATAGAGACAATACATTACATAAAATATTTAGATATTTTTATATATTACAGAATTTCATACAGAGTCTCTATTTTCAAATGATTTCACTATAAGCCTCAAGGTGTGTATCATACTACAGCTTACACTCATAAAGTTGTAAACTGAACAGGTGCATAGTTAGCTAATTGTATTTCCCTCCACAGTATCATCAAGCTGCATGATAAACCATGGGGAGCAAAGCCACTAGACAACCATCTTAAGATTAGAAACAGAAGACTGTCACCCAGATAGCAATTTTAAAGCTGTAAACAGAACAATTCACCACAAGATAGCAATCAGGAGACTGTAAACCAAATGGTGCACATGAGACATGCAAATATTGAAATACCTGCTCTTGCAAGCTACCCACAGATTTTTAAAAGAAATACACTTATCTCGCAAACCTGTTTCTACCTATTTATACTTCCAAGAGAAGTAGCATGTTGTACAAACTGATATAATCCAAGTTTTTTGCCTCTTTTAGGAACAAAGAAAAACAAAGTTTCCAAGCTTTAAAGACATATTCTATTACCTGTCCAGTGATTCCTATAAGATGCACATATGTATGATATCCTGAAGATATAATCTTAAATAACTCCATATGTCATCTTCTCCCATGTATTACAGGGATTTATTGATTCATCTTGCCTTTACTCAGTGCAAAGCTACTGCATTTGTGTGGATTTTTAGCCATTACAACAACATTAAAATAATAATAAACACTGATTGACTATTTCTCTTATGCCTGGCCCTCTATTAAGAACTCTATATTCATTGTCTCATTTGATGTTCACCACAACCCTGTAAGTTGGGTATTATTATTTTCTTCTTTTCATAAATGAGAAAAGTAAAATTCTAGAAAGGTTCAAAAGCTTGTGGAGGGCACACAAAAAGTGGCATAGCTGGGACATGTATCCACTCAACATCAAAATACTTTATCCCTGAAGCTGTATTGTATTTATCTTGTAATGTTAATACTGAGGGAGCAGGTGTGGTTTTTCCTCAAACATTTAAACTCTGTGCAATAAATGTAAGTTTAGGGTGCCTGGGTGGCTCAGTCAGTTAAGCGACTGCCTTTGGCTCAGGCTATGATCCTGGAGTCCCAGGATCAAGTCCCATGTCTGGCTCCCTGCTTATCAGGAAGCTTGCCTCTCCCTCTGACCCTCCCCCCTTCTCATGCCCTCTCTCTCTCTCTCTCTCTCTCTCTCTCTCTCTCAAATAAATAAATAAAATCTTTTTTAAAAAAATGTAAGTTTATATTTTCCATTAACAAAACATAGTGTCTTTCCCAAATCTCCAGTTTATCTAGAAGCAGCAAACACAAACTGACCAAGTAAGGATTTTTCAAAATTAATTCAAGATATATTCAGCCAATTTGAGGTTTTGTCCTATCACTTTATCTCAGGGGAGACATTTAAATTCTAGGGCCTATGTTAATAAAGAGTTGTAAGATTCAGTAGCGATGACAAGTTAACCTTAAAACATCATTGGCTTATCATTTAAAGCTTATTTCTGCTATGGGGTCTGACAGCTTTCTTCCAAATGGTCCTTTAGGAGACCAATCATACTAGCTTCATCCATGGCTCATCTATCTCAACCTCCATGATTGCTGTAACAGAGAAAAGGATGTCTGGGGCTAGAAAGGGGCTTTCGCTGCCATAGCCCAGAAGTGACATATCACTTCCACTCACAATCCATTGGTTAAAACTAGTCTCTTGGTCCTACCCAAGTTCAAGGTAGCTGTGGGAACATGTGGTTATAGATATTGAGTGAACATAAATTCTTCTGACACATGGCTGATGTAACATTATGTCAATGAAGGGAAATGTCTAGTCCTTGGCCAATATATGATGATAGCATCTGTTAGGATATATAACATTGCCCTGATCATTGGTAATGATCCTTCTTCATACTCTGTCTTACACCAAAATGTCTACATTCCTACCTGATGTCCAGCTATTTGGTCTAATGCATATTCCACTATCGTACACCCTTAATGTGACCATAGTTCTTGGACTCTTCTGTAAACCCCTGGACCTTTCTAGAGGATACCACAATTTGCTTGCTCACACCACTTTGAAGATCTAGAAACTTGGCCCTGCTACCTGAGGCTCCCCATGCTGACATATCTACCCTATTACTCCTAATTCGAGGATAAGTACAATTCTGAAGCCACTTCTCAAAGGTTCCAGCAAAAAGTGGGTAATCATTTTCATTTCCAAACTTGACCTAAGGGAGGGTGCAGAACAAATTCATATTTCTATGAATAGAATCAAATTCTATTCATGAACACCCACCAGAATCTGTCATTTTCCTCTTCATCTTAGTTTTTCCTCTCTGAGTCAGAGTTTTATTGATTGCAAAGAGGGATTGGTGGGGAAGGAAGAGTATTGTGAAGAATTCGTTCTATCTAATCAATATTTTTCTAAATAGTGAATTTAAAGGCCAAGTTTTTGTTGTTTTGTAGTTCTGCTCCCCGTGGTACCATGGAGATCTCCCATCTTGTGGTGTGGAGAGTTTTTCACTGAGTTTAAAAAAAAAAAAAAAGTGTGTGTTGAGAGGGGAACAGTTGTGAACCAGGTAGTATGCTAAGCAAATTACATGCAGCATCTCACTGTAAATCATAAATTTATAATTTATAAATGTATAAATTATAAGGTTTCTAAATTATAAGGTTAGAGCTGTATTTTAACGTGTTAATTTCTGATGATTGCGGGACATAATAAATGACCCTCAGATAGAGGGAAGGCAAAACTCTTTATTACTTCCAGCTCTGTCAGTGAGGAGGCTGCCATGCAGGGCCACACAGGGGGTACACCTGGACGAAAGAGGAACAGCAAGCTGGAACTGAAGGACGCATGTTATACGTGGCAAGCCAGATGGAGTTAGAGAGGTTTCTTGGGCTTTCTATAGATTGTTTTGAATAATCCTGCAGGCCTAAGGAAGAAGGATGTTTGGCATCTGGGACCTCTGGTAGTTGGATGTGTGTGTATGTTGTAACCCAGGAGTGCTGTCTGATAAGGGAAGTGATTGGAATGTAGGCATAGCAAACTTCCCACAAAGGGGTATTAAGAGTTTTTAGCCATGATCTCAAAACTGAGTCAAGACAGCACTTGTGAAATATTACACTACTAGCTGTCATGGTTCCTCCCCTTCATCAAAGTAACTGAAATATAGAAGTGTTAAGTCACTTAACCAAAGTCACACAGGTGGATCTTTGCTGTACTGGAATAGGAACATAATTGCTTAACATTCTACAGAAAATGATCATCTTCACTCTTGTTCCATGCTATACTCCCCCTAGCTCTCTGTGAACGACAGATAAAGTAGTAATCATCCTGAAAGTATTTAATACTCCAATGGTCAGATGGGTCAATTTTATTATTGTGTGACAAATATACATTTCTGTTCCAATGTTATTTAATTGTCTAAGCTAATTCAAAGACTGTATAGGTTGAAGAATTATATGATGAAAAATATTGACATCTTTCTTTTAGAATAGAAGGGACATTGCTGAAAAGATTTGAACACTGATCTGGATTGAATTGGAATTTTCTTTAAATATAGTAACAGTCCTACCATTGTTATCAAAGAACAGATAACAAAGTACTAATCAGATGTTCTGCTGTTTCCCTGCCTACTCAGATACTCAGCTTGAATTTTAAGGTGAAGGAAGAAGAGAAAATATTGGAAAATAGTTCTGGTAATATCAACCAGAGGAATAAGATAGAGACAATTTAATCCAATAAAATGGTTCTAAATGAACTCATCTGCTTGAAGATATTTTTTCAAACATGAGGATTTGCTTTTTTTTTTAATTTTAGTCTTCTGAGAAAGTTTTAAGTCTATCTAAGTATAATGACCAAATTCACCATTTTGATAGTAAAAGCTCATTATTATAATCTGATCCATAGATTTCAAGTTCCAAATGCCCACAAAGCAAAACTATACTGTCTAGTCACCCACTCTGATTATCCCATTTCAGGAAACTTCCAGAAATCTAAACACTTGGGAAAATTCTATTCACCCAACTGTTAATATGGTCCCAGATAGGGGATATAGGAAAGGCCTGTGTGCAAAGGAGAAACATATATAAATGGAAGTTGTTGATTTTCCAATGGATCTATAGCAATAGCTAAAATGCTATGTTACCAAAGTAGCTTTATACCTGAAACATAGCATATAAAACATAGTATATAAAAACATAGTATATAAAATTTCAAAACATATCAGAGATGTTCCATAAATGATTAATGACTTAAAACTGTTTCCTAGGAGGAAAAAGCTGGAGGAACAAAATATAGAGAGCAAGGGACAAATGTCTGAGGAAAGAGTCAATAACTCTTCAGGATAAAAAACTATCGGATGAATGACAGAGCATCAGTGATCAGTTCCTAAATAATTTCCCCAAATCTACTGACACCAAAGAACCAAAGAACCAAAGCAGCTCCTGGGGTCCTAGGCACTTAGCTTCTTTCTGTTGGTTTTCTCTGTGGCCCCTATGGCCAATCTTCTGCCTGGGCCCCTCTCTGGCCTTCTGTCCTCTATTCAGGTTGGAGATCTCACTACTGTTTATACTGCTCTCTAGTTCACATTAACATTTTGATTCTCAAGTGTCTCAGTAAGGTCCCCAGCCAAGGGTGTAGAAGTGCAAACTCCTCACATGACAAAAAAGAGGCCATTGAAGTGAGCCTGTTAGATTCAGTTGCTCAATAAAATTATTAAATAGATGAATTCTAGACAAATATCAAATACCATCTTGGTAGGGAACAGAAACAGCAAAACAGACTATATGGCTAGGGAATTGTGGGTGGAATGGAGAGGTTATGTTGTGGGGGTCTGACTATCACCTTGAAGCTTTCTGATTCACTACAAGGACTCACGAGACTCAATAGCAGGCTAATTCACAGCCAAAAGCAAAAGTAGCAAAAGGAAAAGAAAAAAGGTATGCATTTGAAAGAGTCCAGAGAAGTCAGGCACAGGCTTCTGAGTCTTCCTTCTTTGATCATACAAGATGCATTTTTCCCTCTAGCTGGGAACTGTGGAGATGCATGCAAAGTGTCTCTGCCTAGGAAACCCTGCTCAAGTCCCAGGATCCAAGGTTTTTATGGAGAGCCAATCATGTAGGCACATCCTGCTAGGCAACCAACCATGGTAACTGAAATTCAGAATCCCAACCCTGAAATCAGGAACATCACCAATCTTCATGTTCTGACAAGCTGGTACAGCATGCCCCATCCCTCCAGGCATACATAAAAACATCATCGATTAGTAACATAAAAAGGATTCCAAGGGCCACATTTCCAGAAGTTAGTCAAGTGTCAATAACGGTTCCAGGCTCCCCTGGAAACACACAAGGCTTAAGCAACCAGACTTGATACACTAACTCTTTCCCCACATCTGTGTTGACATGTTTGGGAGTAGGATGGGAATGTGATCCAATGACTACATGCCCTTGCCTGCTCCCTTACCCAACCCATGGCTTAAGGGAGGCATTGGTGAGTATCATTCTTTGATGTAAAATATGGCAGGTTTGACAACTAGGAAAATTTTCTCCTGCTACTTGGGATAGTAAACTAGAGGAAGGTGCTATGGCAAGCGGCTTTGTCTTTTTTCCCAATGAGTGGACGAACCCAGGAGGCCAACTTTCTATTGAAGTCCTTAAGTTAGGAAGGCTAGCCAAGTTGTTCTTTCCAGGCATGATGGAAATGACCCCAGCAAGTCAGCAGGTAGAGAACAAACTCAATATTTTAGCTATCTTGGCCAAGTTGCTTTTAAAGTTACTTTAGTATTTGGTTTACAAATAATTCATATTTATTGGATAAAATGAGAAAACACAGATTCAGAAAGTAGAAATTTAAAAATAATCATGTGCCATCATATCATATACATATCCTTAAATCTACACAGAACATTTTGAAAATATGAGATTGTTTGCTATATATGTTTCATTATCTTTTTTTCTCCCTCAACATATCGTAATCATTTTCCAGGTCCGCAAATACTCTTTTCAAAGTTTGTTTATAACAAGTACATATTCTTGTATTGTCTAGAAATATGATATTTTTAACCAAATTCTTTATTGATAACATCTACATTGCTCTGGCCTTTCATGTACATCATACATTATTTTCTTAGGACAAATTCTTAAAAGGAGAATTTTGGAGTCAATCAATGTGCACATTTTTTAAGAGACTGTGAAAGAATGATTTAATTTGCCACAACTTACATATCTGGCTTTGGGGGATCATTGTGGACAAACTCAGAATCATTTTGATGAGGGAACAGAAGGGGCAAGCTGAGGACAAAGCAGAAGTGGACACCACCCCCCCACCCCCGCCCATGGGATATATGTGACATTCTTCATGCATGCCTGGCTGCCCTAAAGCAAAGGAAAGGAAAGGAAAAACAAATAGTTAACTTACAGAAATCATAATCCTGCAAGGCATGGGTCTCCCTCAGTTTACAAATATGTTAGCATTCTACAAAAACAAAGCATTTCTATTAATAACCTAGCTTCCAGGAGGAAATGTAGACACAATTAAATGTCTTTATAACCTACAGCCCATTGACAAATACTTGAAGCGGGCAGAGTGTTATGTTCCTCCAGGAAGGTCCCAACTATCTTCATGTTAATGACTTGCAAGAGGGAAAAACAACCTTAACTTGACAATGGCAAGGACTCGGGTATCCTGAGAGTCTTCTTTAACATATGAAAATCCTTTTGAAACCTCCCTTTTCCTTACCTCACCCAACCCCACAATATATAATCAACCACCCCTCACAACCCCAGGGCAGCAGCTCTTTTCCGTCCTGTGCCCAGGCTTTAATGAAACCACCATTTTGCACAAAAGAAGTCTCAAGAATTCTTTCTTGGTCATCAGCTCCAGACCTCACCCCACTCAACCTCCCCTATATGCCCAAACACCATCAATTTAAAACAAATTAAAAAATCCACAGAAGGCCAATTTTGCCAGTTCAGTTCTGGAACTCGGTGTATTGCTAGGAATGCTGACTTTGAGCTCCCTTCTCACCGAGACAACGTTTGGATGTAAGATGGGACCTACCTTCTCTACTGCAGGGGACATCCTTATCTTCACTGGCAACGTTTTACCTTGGTGACCCTGATTTTGATGGGGTTTTTGTTTGTTTGTTTTCCAGTATGAGAGAAATGAGCAAGGGATGGGTTAATAAGGCAAGAGAAAATTGATCTGAGATCTGAGGCCAAGATGCTTTTCCTTATAAAGTTGTCTTTAGGGGCACCTGCGTGGCTCATTCATTAAGTGTCTGCCTTTGGCTCAAGTCATGATCCCAGGGTCCTGGGATCGAGCTCCGCACTGGGCTCCCTGCTCCACAGGAAGCCGGCTTCTCCCTCTCCCGCTTCTCCTGCTTGTGTCCCCTCTCTGGCTGTGTCTCTCTCTGTCAAATAAAGAAAATCTTTTTAAAAAAATAAAGTTGTCTTTCACACAAGAGCCAATTGAGCAGGGACACAGATTTTGAAGCCATAGAAATGTCTTTTCCTCATTTGAATTACTTCATCCTCAACCACAAATAGTAGCTCCGGAGTTGCATTAGCTTTGTGTTAGGACCAGGTGATTCTCCCTTGGGGGATGTGAAATACATTCCTTCATCATTCTCTTGCTACATATTAAATACACCAGCTGGATGCTACTTTGTGCTTGGGTCCATTCTTTTATTTTCAATTTCCACCCCAACCCCCCTCCCCCCTGTCCTCCCCACCACCAAGATACTGTTACTGTTGCAGCAAATCAAAAAAGATAACAGATTATACTTAATTTTCTATTAAAACAACAACAACATAGGGGTTTTATAGCTACACTTTGAAGACCAGGTTCTTATATTTACTTACATATTTTTAAAAACGAAACTGTACAGGTTATGCAAATATCTTGACTTTCCTTCTAATAGTCTCAATTGCTTAGAGCTCTTTCAGAAGTAACATCACTCATTTCCCACAGAAAAATCCAGCCCCCACCCCCCATGAACAATTATAATGTATATTCGAAATACCAATGAGACCGTGCTATCCATTTGAAAGGAGTTGGAATGGAACTTGCCAGCCTTTCAGGCTACTGCCAAGACTGCTTCCCTTCCATTCCATACTCTTCCAATAGTAGCCACTGCTACTATTTTTATATTACATCATTTCTCACATTGATAACTGTGCTTTGAATGCAGTAAGAGAAGCATCAGTTGAATTTGAGATGAGAAACATTCAAATGATCTAAGTAAATGGGCATTTGCATTAATGCCTGTACCAAAGGGATTCCGAAACAAAACCCAGGGGAAAGCAAGAGCTTGGATAATAGGAAAACTACTCAAACTCTAACGCGGCGCTTTTCTAAGAGGGCAAGAGAAAAATCTGGATTTGATAATATTTTTTAAAAGAAATTTAAATTTTTTCCTATTTATTGAGCATTATTCATTTTTAGCATATAAATGAGGCATAATAATTTTCTGACATTGAAGAACAAATGCTCAACAGTCCATGACCCCACAAGAGAGGATAGAGGTGTTAGAGAAGCACCTCAAATTACCTGATGATCAAAATATGGTGTTAACCAGATGGAAAGGTCGCAATAGCCCCTATGCTTAATATAACCCGCTACTTCCCTGGCCAAATTAGAGAGAAGAGGAAACTTACATCCTTTAACAGCAAAGGTGTTTGTGTTTTATCTAAGTGTATTGGATCATGGTGAATTTCCATTTGTTTTTCTCCTGGTGCACTAGCTCTACCGATAAAAATGTTTCCAGGCCAACTCCTCTTCATTTTCAATGCTATGAGTTTTGGTAAGTCAAATGCCTTAAAGTCTAAATGCTTGAACACCTCAAATCTAACTTTCCCGATAAATGTGTAATCTGGACGCAGGTGAGCATTTTATATTTAGTGAGAAAAAGTAAAGGTCATTTAGCTCTTCAAGGCATATTTTTAAATATTCCAATTTCCCTAGGTGCCAACTATTTGTTTCTTGAATGCCCTCGATATTTTATATTCACCAGCCTGGAAAGGTCATTTCCTAGAAATGTAATTCTCTTAACTGGAAATGTCCATGTTTCTCATTGTTTGTTTGGAATATAAAATATGTTAACTTGCATGTAACATGCCAGAAATAGATGTGTGTGCTAATTTACACAAAGTTCACAGCCCCAAGTTGTGTGTGGGATGAAATTCATGCCGATTTTTCTATATCTTTACAATTCTCTCTTACTGAACACTGGTTTTCCATCTTTGTTTTTCTCAGCATTGACTATTGAAATGTTAAGTTGATACACAAGACAAAAGCTCTATTAATTCTGATGTGGGAAACAAAGGCAGAAGAAAAATTATTAAATTTCCTTACTACCTACAGCCCATTGACAAGTCCTTGAAACAGGCAGAGTGACATTCCTCTAGGGACTCAACTGCCTCAATGTTAATACTTTGCTAAGGGCAAAAGGCAATCCTAGCCTCCCCCCCTCGTGGAAGTCTACTTTAACGTATAAAAATTCCTTTGGAAACTTCCTTTATCCCCCCCCCCCCCCCCCGCAAGATACGTGTTGGCAATCATCCCCAAGCATATGACCCACCGATATACATCTGAAGGGTCTCATGACTAAGGTTTTATTAGACGGTAATAAATGACCTTTCCCCAACAATAGCTAGCCCTCTCAAGGTCCTGGAAACCTTGCTTCCAGAATTCCTTAGAGACTTACGCTATCCCTAACCCCCTCCCAGCTTGAAAGTATACAATGGGCCACGTGCATCTCTTTCTGCCCATGGGTCCCCGTGCTTTAATAAAATCACCTTTTTGCATCAAAGACATCTCAAGAATTCTTTCTTGGCTGTTGGCTCTGAACCCTAATAATGTCTTTCCTACATCAGTTCCACACTCTCATATTTTTTGGATGCACATGCATGAAAAAACAAAACAAAATAAAAAAACCCTTCATCATAAAATTTCACTTATCAAAGCAGTTACACTAAGTTTTTAAATATATACTTAAGAAATGGGATGAGATGAGGAAAAAATGCCTTTGTGTAGTTATTAAAACTTGTAGTTACAAAACAGTTGAAAAAAATATTCCTTTGGAGGGAGAAGGGAGGAAGAGTCAGGATGGATAACACTGAAAAGTATGATGTGAATCACATGTGGCTTCTTCCCCTCCTGCTTCTTCAGAGGCTGGTTTCTCCTTGGGTTTTGTGATTATTTTCTGGCACACCTACCTGATTAAGTTTCTTGATTAGCCTCTGCTGCTTTTCCTTTTGTTCCCTCTTTCTCCTTAGTTTGCATATTTTGTCTGAAGATTTACCTTTTTCTCTTGCCTTTTTGGCCCATCTCCTCCTGGCTTCCCCATTTATTGCCCTTCGGTTGACTCTCCTCCTAGGCCCATTGGCAATAGTTATGAAGAGGGGCAGTATGGCCAGAGCCTTGGAGAATCCAGGCTGCCCTAGAGCATTGCCACTGCCCTTGTTTCTTTTAGTAGTACCACTCTCTGTTTCACATGTCCAGATAGCAAAATTTATTTGTAATTAGGCAGTTATTAATATTGAATCTCTTCAGCTTGAGGGAGAAATAGATTCCCTGCAGTCCACACTGGGATCTACAACTTTGGAGTAGTAAGATTCATTTCAAGATGATTTTAGCCTATTGAACTTTTTTTTTTTTTCTCTTCCAAATAATGATATTATTTGGGTGGTGGGATCTTTTTCTATGAAAATTCTTAAATTGACTTTTTAAATTCATTTCTGAACTACATGTCTGCCTGAAGGCCTGTAGAGAGTTTATTTTCTAATAAATTCTATCAAGTTGCTCCCATCCATCTCTCCTTTCCATTCCTATTTCTGTTATTCTCAGTAACTCTAACCTGAAGAATTGACCTGTAGTGTTACAGCCTACAAAGTTGTTTCCTTGACTTTGATGTAGAAAAGCAGTAAGAAGTCCTGGTTCTAATCCCTGCTTAATCTCTGTGTGGTATTTTCAAATCATTTAACTTTATTGGGGCTCAGTCTCCTCATGAAGGTAGCAGAAATATGCCACACAAAAACATCACTTTGGGGGTATAAGACTTGCCATTCCAAAATATGCCACCTTGGTATATTGATTATTTTGAGCTGTAGGCACTTGAAAAACAACCAGTGAGGGAGACACTTTCTCTGAACTCCCCTTATCGGCCTAGAGACAGATCCTCCAAAAGGAACTTGATTGTTACAAATCTCTTCTCCAGGATTTTTATCAACTAAGGAAGATTGAGTCTTATCACAGGGGAGGAGATTAGAAGTCCACACCATACCCAGATAAACTGTCACAAACTATCATACCTCCCATCTATTCTTCTAAGTGCTCCTTCAGCTTTCCTAAAAATCAGTCCCTTTCCTCTAGGAATCCTACCCTTTCCACATCAGTATGGCATGCAAGCCTGAAATCTAAGCCATATTTGAGAGTTACTCATTTTTCCCTCAGTATTTCCCAGGTAGGTATGAGGTATGCATGTTAATAAACTTTTTATTTTTCTCTTCTTAATCTTTTATTGCAGAGGTCTCAGCAAAGAACTTAGAAGTGTACAGAGAACATTATCTTTCTTCCCCTACACTCATTTATAAAATCTTAGAGGTTTATTAGATCATTACTTCTCAACCTATTTTCCCCATTAGTCCCAACTGTCAGTTGGACAAGGTTGGCTTTTCTCAAGTGTTAATGTGCATGAGCATTGCATAGTGTGATCTGTTACAATGCAAAAGCATCCTGCCATTACTTTAGTCCATAGACCGCCCTTAGACTCTGGACTCTCTGCTTGCTTGTTGCCAAACACATGCTCAGGGCTGCTCCTTCTTTCTGGAAGGCCTTCTCTTACTCTCTATCAAGATGCTCCCTTGCCTTCAATTTCCAGTTCAATGCCATCATCTTCAGTAGGTCATTGCTAATCACTTTCTTGATTATTCCAAACAACACACCAAATTCCCTCATAATGAATTCTTATGAAGTCGTAGGATTACTAACATGGCAACTTTTCGGCCTCCACTTCCATTTTTGTGTGTGTGTGTGTGTGTGAGCTTGTCTTATCTCTCTATTTGATTTTAAACTCCATGGGGATTGTTACCCATCCAACCCACTGTTATTCACTCTCCCTCTTTATGTCTATAGCAGCAGTTCTCAGACTTCAGGAGCACCAGGATCAACTGGAGGGTAAATGGAACACTAACTGAGGGGCCTTACCCTTAGAGGTTCTCATTGGTCAGGTGGGGCCAATAAATTTGCATTTCTACAATCTAACAGGGCTGATCATACTGGTGATTAGGGAATTACACTTTCTGAAGCCCCGCTGTGCAGTAAAACTCTTGGCTTTGGAGTGAGAAATGTCTGGATATGAATCCCCACTTTTTTTATGTTATACCAGGATGTGCCTGAATACTTCTTTCCATCCTTATTTCTTCATCAATAAAATAAAGATTTTTATATCTTTTAGGAATTAGGGGGAAGAAATTAAAATGTTTGTTATTCATTACTGTTTTTCCTTTATTCATAATCAAACCTCAGTGTTACTGCCACTGGCTTGCTTTCATGATCATCCCTAGATAAGAACAGGTCTCTTGCAGTGGCTCCATGGTTCCTAGGATTTCCCTTATCATAACATCTTTTTTACACACTTTCTGGTAATTGCTTCCTTAATTATCTGTCTTCTTTATCTTCTTTGATAAACAGTAAGATCTCTGAAGGCAAGGACCGTAAATATGTTAGGACCTGACAGTATTTGTCTGTGATCTTGATTGAGTGCACACTGTAGAGAAGGAGCACAATAAATAGTGATTGAATAAAAAGGGAATGAGAGAGGGCACTTGGTGGCTCAGTGGATTAAGCATCCAACTCCTGATTTCAGCTCAGGTCACGAGCTCAGAGTTGTGAGATGGAGCCCCACATCGGGCTCTGTGCTGGGCATGGAGCCTACTTGGGATTCTCTCTTTCTCTCTCTCCCTCTGCCCTTCCACACCCCCACATCTCTCCCTCTCTTAAAAAAAAAGAGAGAGAGAGAGAGAGAGAGAGAGAATATTGCATCCAATGAAATGGGAGTAACAGTACCTACCATTCTTTTCTTTTCCTTTTTTTAAAGATTTTATTTACTTATTTGACAGGGAGAGTGGCAGAGGGAGAGGGAAAAGCAGGCTCCCCCCTGAGCAGAGAGCCCAATGCGGAGCTCAATCCCAGGACCCTGGGATCATGACCTGAGCTGAAGGCAGTTGCTTAACTGACTGGGCCACCCAGGCATCCCCATACAACATTATTTTCAAGAAAAGAATCTAGCATACTTTTAGGCATGTTAAATGCATCTAATGAATATTAGTTATCTTTCCACAGTAATAATACATGAAGGTGATGCTCATCCTTCTGAGACTTTCCAGAAGAGCTACATTTAGAATAGTTTTATTCTTTTAAACAAAATCAATTTATTAATATATGTAATATAATTTATATTATTATATCACAAATCAATAAGTTCATGCACCATAATCTTGGATTTAAATATTGGTGAAGACAGGACGTAATGTAGTGAGTGGTTAGCTCAGTACTCTCTGGAGGCACATTACTCTGGTTCGATTCTGGCCTAGTGACTTACATAGGAAAGTTACCTAATTTCAGTTTGCTCCTCTCTTAAGAGGCAGTCATTGATAACGCCTACCTTGTTAGTGTGTTATGGGGATCAAATAAATGATGCAGGTAAAGTGCTTCAAATAGTGCCTGGCACATACTATATATTCAAGAAACACTTGATTCCCGAGAATAATAATCATAGTTGGTATTAAATAAGTAAAGAAGTATTTGTTGGCTGAATTAAGGAACACAAAATGTCTGTTACTTTGATCAGAAACTTGGTCAAATGGTCATGGTAAGGGTGAAAGGGGGAAAACCATATTTATTAAGAACTACCATGTGTCAGTTATTGTGGCAGATTGCCTTTCTCAATTTAGCCACAACAATATTTCCTATCCTATGTACTCTTCTGACAATGTCACTTTGGCATTCCTTCCACTGAGAGGTGGGCCCTGATATTCATACCCTTGCATCTTAGTGGGTTTGTTACCAGAGCAGAATAAAGCTACGCGATTTCCTAGTCTAGGAATGAAATGGTGGAAATGTTTCCATCTGGTTCTCTTGGGACACTCATCTTTGGAGCCCTGAATGGTCATGTAAGAAGTCTGAGAGCACTATGCTCTGAGAAAGCCTAGGCCACATGGAGGGACAACATGAGTCTTCCGCTGGACAGTCCCAGCTAAAGTCCCTGCCAACAGTCAGATCAACTGTCAGACATAAGAAACTGACATATGTGACTCACATGAAGATACTTCCTGATCATATCTGCCTCCAGCTAACAGGTCACCCCATCTTTGAGTCTCCCAGCTAAAGTTCCAGACAATGGAGCAGATACAAGCTATCCCAGCTGCACCTTTCCAAATCCCTGACTCACAGTTGTTTTAAGCCAGTAAATTTTGGGCTTGCTTATTACACAATTATAGAAAACCCTAACAGTTAATATAAACTTAATTAGCTTATTAAATGTCCATCACAATATTATGAGACTGTGATTACTACACCCAGTTCACTGGTGATGATACTGTCAGTAGTAAAAACACATTTTTACAAAGGCACCAACAAGTGAATGGTGAAGCTGGGATTTTAACCCAGATCTTTTTGACTTCAAGGTGTATAGACTTTTTATTATTGGGGGAGGGGGAGATTTCTTATGTCCTCCAGACATCATTTTATTTTATTTATTTATTTCCTTTAGAGGAGGGGAGGGGCAGTGGGAGAGAGAGAAAAAGAATCTTAAGCAGGCTCCACACCCAGTACAGACCGAGCCTGATATGGAGCCCTGACACGGGCCTGGATCTCATATCCTGAGATCATGACTTGAGCCAGAAATCAAGACTCGAACGATTAACTGACTGAGCCAGCCAGGCGCCCCAGCACATCATTTTACAAAGTAAAAATCTTTATCAAGACCTGCTCAGGGGCGCCTGGGTGGCTCAGTCATTAAGCATCTGCCTTTGGCTCAGGTCATGATCCCCCGGTCCTGGGATCAAGCCCCGCATTGGCTCCCTGCTCTGAGGGAAGCCTGCTTCTCCCTCTCCCACTCCCCCTGCTTGTGTTCCCTCTCTCGCTGTGTCTCTCTCTGTCAAACAAAAACAAAACAAAAAACAAAAAAAAACCCCGACCTACTCATTATGTTAAGCTATGCCTGTTTTCTTTTAGGTCCTCAGAAGATGGTAATTTTCACAGTCAACCAGAACTATCAGTGACATCTGCCTTTCTCAATTCAAGGATTAAATTATCAAGTCAAAGTTGTTACATGATTTTCTGGGTATGTCCATCAGTGCCTTACTTAGGGAAGGCAGACCTAAGCATTTACCTATGGTGAGCTGAAGCGATTGCATTTTAAATCATGTAGATTAAAAAAAAAAAAAAAAAAGGCTCAACTGATTCTTAGATCTCATGCTGGGAAGTATGTGTGGTATATACAGTGAGCATTCATGGTATCTGGTGTGTGTGAAAAAGAAAGAAAGAGAGAGAGGAAATGAATGTCCACTTATGAGTAACACCATGCAGCTAGACAAAGGAATCCATGGCATTTAAGGGCTGATAGAGGTTTCAAAGAAAGGAGGAGACTACAAGGTACTCATTGTTTAATTTATCTGCTCAGTACTGGCCACCTCCTACAGAATAAAGCCTAAACCCCTCACTATGGGCAAAACTTGCCCCATCAACTCTACTTCCATGATTCCATGTCCTCCTCTACATCCTATTCAACACTTGAAACAAGTATTCCTTCCTCTGGAATTACTTCTTTACACTTCTATCTCTTTGTACCATGATATACTTAAGGCCAAGGACTATCCATTCTGTTCATCTTTAAATTCTCAACATACAACTCAATGCCTAATAAAGAGGTCACAAAGAAATGGTGTTGAATTAACAAGTCAGTTGAGAATCCACATCATTCACGACAAATAATAAAAATAAATTTCCCTTCCCTCTTGTCTCTCCCGCATAGGTGAGGAATGCTCCTTTGGAAGGAAAATATGAAAAGATTATAGATTACTCGAGGTGGAGAACAAGGTCATATTTTGAATGGCTGTGGCTCTCTACTAGATGGGGGAAGAGAGTTAATTTGAGATTCTTTCTGGAGTGGTCTTCCTCTACTTTGGGGAAAGGGAGTACACAGCAGGGTTGCATTTTTTTTATGGGAATATTGCTATGCTTTGCAAAACCAGTAGGGCCAGAGCAGATTTCAGAAAAGAGGAAGCAAAAATCTGGTTGCTCAGGGCTGTCTTTATTAATATGGTAATAGTTAATAATAATCTACTGACCCTATGCACATAATGTGTATCAGACACTGAGATAAGTGGTTTATATGAATTATCAGAGTTGATGCTCCCCAAATCTAACAAATTAGGTCACATTGTTTTATCTTCTTTATATATGAGATTATACCCACTCTACAGAGGGATTAAACTATAGAGGGATTATGAACAGTTAAGACTGAATCAATTAATGTTGAGATACGAGGTAGGCCTTTTGTGGAGAGAGTTGTCTCTAAAGCTTCTGGCTTTAAGACCTGTAGATCCACAAGCTCTTACCCACATTTCCAAAGTCCCCCAAATTCCCAAACCTTCGAAACTTGGAAAATCAGACACATTTTCTAAGTTTATGGAAAATCGATTGATGAGAAAACTTGGCCTTAACGGATGACAGACTATTAAAATTGCTTTTTATCTTACTTGGTGTAAAAAGCCATACATTTTGCCACAGACATACTAACTGTTTGATTGGAGAGTTATATTTTGTTTTTTTTTTTTTCTGATCCTGCTGCGGTATGCATAATATACAGTATATTTACCTAGTATTATCTACCTAATTTCCAAAAAAGTATGATATCCAGAACACATCTGGCACCAAGGGTTTCAGAGCAGGAATTGTGGATGTTATTCTTTACCTTTTGCCATTCTTTTTCTATGTGGGTGGTACCTATTGGATGCAACCAAATCTTACTTTGCTTATCTCACGGCTCTCCTTCATGATCCTTGTTTCTACACACTATTTCCAACCAATAATTCCCTCTATTCTTATGCAAACATTTCTCCTCCTTCTAGATTCATGCATTCTAACGAAGACACCCTCAACCTATCATGTTGACTTCTGGATCACTTTCCACTGAAGATTCCGGCACCGGCTCACAGTTTTTCTCTTTGTTTTTATGTCTGCTCTTAAATTAGCTGTAGTTTATGTTTGTGCAGTATTCCTTATAATAACCTAGCTTTAATATTTTCCTCTCAGCTCTTCATCCTTAATCTCTCCCTTTTATAAACCACATCCCCAAACTTGGCATCACCTGGAACTGTCTCTGCATCTAAAAAACTATGCTTCAGGATTTCTCATGGAATCCCCAACACTCTAGCTCTCTTTCCATTTTGCCCAATAAATTTGTTCTCCAGTATCAACCAGCACCATGAGATTCGATACCTTAATTTTCTCCCAATAGATCAGTGCTGTGCCTTCTCATTTCCTTCCTTGTCTATTCCAAAGTCTGTCATTCTAACCTCTTTCTTGACTATATTCTCAGCATCCTTGCTCCTACTCTCCCTCTCCACCTTTCCAGAACTTTCTGAACTTACTGTAATCTTACTACCAAGAAACTTTTTATGTTTGCTGTGCTGAATTACTTTCTATTTCCCCAAGGTGCTTTGCTTTCTTTTGCCTCTCTGATAACCTGTATACTTTCTCTGTTTAGGAAGCCTTGCTCCTCTTCCTTATTGTGTTTGTCAGGGTGTAGTTTAGGTGTTAATGTTTCTGGGAACATAGAGCTCGGCCTAACAGGCTTCCTCTAAATCACGCAATGACAGGTGATCTAGTCAAATATTCTTCTGGGAATTTGGGGAACTATCCGGTGACTGAGTAAGTGAGTCAGAGCAGAGGGGTGACTGCACCAAATCCTCAACATTTCCCTGGCTCCCAGCTATAGCCCCCCAGAAAATACCACTACCTTGCATTCCCTTAGTATCTAGAGGGCAGCTTTATGTTGTGTATCCCACCGTTACTTTCTTGCCTGACCCTCTAAGGCACTTTTGGCATGGGACTCTGTCCTTTTTATTTTTAAATCCTCAATGTTTAATACTTAAAAAATGCAATGTATATAAATGAAAAGAAAGACTATCAGAAAACTTTCTGTAAAAGTAATAAAAACTGTCAATTTGTGTGAAATTTATATTTTATCTCTCAGCAAAATGAATCTGGCCAAGATAAGTATAATTTGGATGCAAATAATGTGCTTTTTGTTAAATTCCACCTACCCAGGTCTCATCTAATTCTCAGCAAATGTTAATTTTTAAAAAAAAGAAAGAAAGAAAGAAAGAAAGAAAGAAAAAGAATGAACAGCTTTATGTAGCCAAAGTAATCATGAGTCTTTGTCATTTATAGAATTGGAATATTGCAATTATACTGGTTAGGGTTTCTGAGACGCATCACCCCATAACTCGCTTTCTGTTCCACCTACCATGATCCTTCACCTGTGCCAGAGTTGGCTCAACCAGAGTCAGCACCCGAAGGAGAATGCAGCCATTCAGAAGCTGAGCACCAGCAATGATGTGACCTGACGTGGCAGCTTGGCCTAACAGGCTTGCTCTAAATCACACAATGACAGGTGATCTAGTCAAATATTCTCCTGGGAATTTGGGGAACTATTCGGTGACTAAGTAAGTGAGTCAGAGCAGAGGGGTGACTGCACCAAATCCTCAAAATCTCAGACCACTAGTTTAGGGAATCCCACATCAGATTAGGATGCTCTCAAGGGTTCCAGAGCTGTTGCTGTGGTCTGCACACTGAAGAAGCCTGGCTGTGCTGCTGTGTGGCCTGCTTCCTTCCTGGCATATTTTACCTTCTACATTTCCTCTTATTGTTTCATTTCTTTTCCTTTGGTGCCCGCGATTCTTGGTCACCCCGCTTCGAAGACTGCAGAGGTAGACCATACAAAGAGCAGTGGGCACAAGGCAAAGTCCCAAACCAGCTGACAGATTAGGATGCAAAGTTCCTCTTCCAAATATTATTCGTCATCTTCACATTACCTACAGGAATTAGCTGAGTATAAGCTATTATTTTTAACATCTTGGAGGTTCAACCTATGAAAGAAAGGCATAAGGAAAGCTTCATAAACAAGTAAGCTGGCCTTTAATTTAAAGCTTAAAGCGTAAGCACCAAAATCTTAAACTCATACTGCTGTGTCCCTGGGTTAAAGTATTGTGTACACACTTGTGGATCTTGATTCATACCTGAAGCCTCCCATAGGAAATATATCATGTTTGTCTTATTTCTGTCAGAAAATTCTTGTTTGGCTTCTGAAAGGCACTAAAAGTTTTAAAGATTCTAAGTATTAAATGCATTTCCCAGTGTAAAGCACATCTCCAAACCATTAGAAAATATGCAATTTGTATAATGTCTTCATTCCTTAAAATAAGGTATAACATTTGATTGATTATATTCTGACACCAGGCCAGACATTTGTTTAGTCTTATGGACAGAGTTTACTCTTTGGTTCCTCACCTCCAGTTTCCAGACATGCTGCCTTATTCCACCCAGTTTACCTTGGAATTACCTTTATTTGGAGGTGACATACACTATTTTTTCCTAGATCCTGGAAATCACTCCACCTTAATCAAGTAAAAAAGTATACATATTATCCTTAAATAAGTAAATGGCCTGACTAAGAATCTAATTATATGATTTTTTTCCCCATCCACCTGCCTCCTTCACAGTGGATGAAGGAAGGATGGTAATTCACTAATCCTCTTGAAACATTTGAGTATCCAAGGTGGCAGAAAAATGTATTCAGATGGTAATTTATATTTTGTTTTCTCTGCTGTGAAAGAACCAGAGCTATTTGTACTTTGTCCTCTGTATTTTCTCCTCTGCCATTCCAAAAAGTATTGCCTTATTTTCTCCTCTCAAGGATGGTACACAATCACCTTCTTAGCATTTGTGAAAATCTAAATCAATTGAAGTGTTACTTGTAAGAAGACCATGGAACTCCTCCTTTAGTGGCACACTCAGAAGGAGACGATGGGGAAAATGTTTGAGGCTAGGAAAGGGGCAGTGTTTCGAGACCACAGGTATCCTCATGGGGGCTTGAAACAATGGCACAATTTCTCAGGAGAATGGATATGCAAGACACTAAGGAGCTTGATCTGTGGCCCCTGGCTTTGGCAGTGTTCCCTTTTCCAAAAACAGCAGAGAAATAGAAGAGTCAATGGACACCACAGACCCATGTGAGTTTCATTAATGAGCTTACTGGGGCCATCTGCATGGATTGCAACTGGAGTGGGCATTCATGAACGGTTTGCTCTGCATAAGCTACATAGGTCAATTGGAATCTTTAGAAAGACTGATCTAAAATTTAACTTATGAAGCAGAGATGGAACCTGATTTAGTCTGATTTAAAGAAGTAAAGCACCATAAGTTTTCTCACATGCCTGTACACGTAGCTGCAAATTCATATGCACCAAACCACGCTACCATCCCAAAGGCTGGCAAGGATCTCAACTTTCTATTCCCTTCAAAATGTTTACCTGACACTCCATCACCTGAATGTGTTTCATAAAGTCCCTGAAGCTGGCACTGACATATTCTTATGACTTCTAGAGAAGAGAAAAATTCATGGTACTTAACATTAAAACTGGTTTTTCTCCACACCAAACATTTTCATCTTTGTCTTCCATCTCTGTGTAGGACAAAGAAGAAGACTGGACAAGTGGACAACAAAGCAAACCCAGACTCCCACTGTGGCAAGCAAGTTCAATTACCATTCAGTGACCCTCACATTTGGGGTTCTTCAGTCCAAAATGCAGCTGACCCTATTGCAACGATTCTAAATTACAATGGCATTTGGCACAATTATTTTTGAATAAATTCTGTGGGTAACTTTCTTCATAAGACAAATAATCCCTTTCACATGGGGACAAGGAAGCAAATCACTATGTTTATATAACGGTTTTTAAGGAAGATACACCATTGCATAATAAAACTTTAGATTATCATACTATTAAAAAAAAAGCAATACTGATGATGTGTTTATTAGAATGATAAAATCCGTGGTGAACCCGGGCCCATTAGGTTCTCAATATTACTTCTCATGAAAAGTAGCTGAACCCCAGGAAAGAGCAGCAGGTATTATCCTAGAATTAGAGAAAAGGTGGAGAGTGCTTGGCAGGTTCTTCTTTGATATTCTTCTCTTTACTCAGACCAAAGCTCACACCAGTAGGGGGTGGAAGGCACTAAAGCAGGGTCCTTTAACAACTGAGGCTTAAGAAGTGATTGCAAGGATCGTGGGAAAGCCAAAACCTGCTTTCATTAATAAAATCTCAGGTATCCTTTGAAAATCTTCCCATCTCCTGTTTACAGTCCAATGACCCAACATGATCCATCTCCAGAATCTTTCCTACACCACTATCTTAGATTCATTTGCTGAACAAATTAGTGAACAAAGGCATACTCAAACAATCTAGTATTTTCTTACTGATAGTTGAGAATGTAAAAGAAAAAAAAGAAAAATAAGAAATTCCTAACATAAACAGTGACATTGACTGCTTCTGGGGGAATTAACAATTTTGCAGTTGTGAACAATGCATCAAATAAAAATCTTAGATAAAGAAGACAGCATTTTCATTTTTGCTTAGCTTGAGCAGGCCCTAACAATGTTGAACTTTATTGGAGCCCTGCGTTCTTGGAAAACAGTGACACCTAAGAAAGTCTCCATCTTTTCGGTTTTGTTTTGTTTTGTTTTGTTTTGTTTTGGAAAATGCCTTACTGCCAAGAACCACCCTTCACATATGACTTCGCTAAGACTCAAGGGTGAGCCCTCATTACCTATGACAAGGCCAGTTGCAGACCCTGAAAATTGCCATTCTTTGTCTCATAAAATGATTAGCTTCATTGTTTGGTCCCTACTGTTCAATCTTGAGAAGATGTCCTCAAATTTAACCCTACTTTAATCAGGCTTCTCCTTCCCTGAGACCCCTGAACTTTAGCCCAGTCTTAAGCTTAAGCAAGCATTACAGAACAACCCCTTAGTGAAAATGAGCTGACGAAGAAAAAAAAAAATAACTTCTGCTCAACTGTCTGATCCTGCCACCTGATCATCCTGTACATCCACCCCTGGTTCTCTCTAGCCTTATTTACTGCCCCCAGTACAGGAAAAGCCCTTTCTACCTGACCTTTGAGAAAATTCTAGATCTTATGATTGGAGAGTTCTTTCTATTATAATAGACTCTCTCCCTCTATTAAAATAGTTGCCCTCCTTATATCCAAAATCCCCCTTCCCCTATTGCCATTATTACAGTAATTCACCTCCCAAGTTGCAATAGTTTTTTGAATCAGCCTCTCCTTACCTAAGTCCAGATTAGCATTTTATTTGATAGTCCTCATGGGTCAGCTAAAACTCAAGCTTAATCATTTGAGTGAAACTCTCAGTGAGGTGAATTTAAACCATGTTTAGTAATTCTATGAACTTTAGCAAACATTTAAGAAAATTGAATTTACATTGATTGTTATTTTCCCTCAAGCACCCAGGGGGAAAAAGAAAAAAAATCTGCACCATTTAAGGGTGCCATAAAAATTTAATCAAACCATATGCTTCCACCTGGATGTTGAATTATTATAGAAATGGGGAACAAGTGATATATTTTAAAACCTAATTTAATTACCATTTCCTCTCCCACCTTATTCTTGGACTCTCACTAATTGGTTTTATCTTTTATCTATGAACCCCCCCCCCAAATGACCTAAGGGTATCAGTTGTTCCCAAGAACATGTAATAGTAGTTATTATTAAAAAATATTTGCACCTGGCACAATTTTTGACAATCTTTGCCTTGATGATTTGAAGGTGGTGACACTGAGAAGAGAGGGAGAATGGCATATTTGAAGAAGCTTTGCTTGATTTTGATAACCATCATTAATATTTTTATATTAATGAAAAGAAAGTCCTAAGTAAAATGGTTCTGGAAAGATGACATATCCATAAATTCATTGAAAAAGTGTCCAGTTGTGGCAAAAGCATTTGCATTAGAAGGTCCTTGTCATTTATGAGGAAGAGAAGGAGGAAAGAAAATGAGTATAAATAAAAGACCAAAGGGTTAAAGGGCCTGAAAGTATAAAAATGGACAAAGTCTGATGTGTGTGTGTTTAACATATACATATATATGAAATATATATTTAATATGTTATACATTTTTAAGGTATCTTCCTTCCACTTAGTTTAAAGGTATAATCTTTCATTATTTCCAGATAATTCTTCCACTTCACATTATAAATAAACTAAGTAAAACAACCCCATTCCCTATTGCTTAGTAAAACACAAATTATGGTAAATTTTAGCAGTAGATTTAGTCTTTGATTTGTTATTATAAACAAAGATATCTGCCTTTTT
Organism: Callorhinus ursinus; assembly: GCF_003265705.2. Lineage (NCBI taxonomy): Eukaryota > Metazoa > Chordata > Mammalia > Carnivora > Otariidae > Callorhinus > Callorhinus ursinus. The sequence continues at coordinate 23,871,672 of NW_027397064.1, forward strand.
CAGTAATTACACGTAGAATAAATCTATTAGATTTGATGAGAAAGAGCATTTTAAAAGGATTTTAAAAAAACTAACTTCCTTTTAACTTCATCCTCAACATTTTTTATTTATATTTCAAATATCATATAAGAGAGTGAACTGAAGAAATGTAGGACATTTCACCTCTACAGCTTCCAGGAGACTGAGAGGACTGTGGTTGAGAGGTTGGTGAGAGGTGATAATAGGTCACCAAGTTGTCCTCCAAAGTCAGTTTCTTGGTCTTAATGTATTCTCTATGAATTTCTGATTTCACTGAGAATTAGGAACAAAAATCTCTACGCCCTCATCCAGAAGCATCACATAGACAAAGACCCCCAAGGAAATGGTAATGTGGAAGACACTACACTCAATCTCAGGAATAAAGGCTCTGGGAAAAGAAGGTTGGCCCCAACTAGTCAAACACAATTTAAATTAATGGTGAGATAAGGCAGTTGCACAAGCTCTGAACCACAGGCAAGGTAAATGTCTCATCCAGTCAGTACCCGCAAGTACAGGCGACCCCACCCAAATAGAAGGTGACTTTCATGGATGAGCCATTGTGCCTCCCACTCACATGGTAGCAGAGGGGGTCTCCCTGCCAAGATAACACAGTTCTGGCCCCACAGCAGAGCAATGAGAGAATTCACACATGAAAAAATAAAAATAATAAAAATTTTTAAAAAGACTGCTATTGGCTGATGCTTTCTCTGCATAGCATTAGCACGCCAACCTGATCTGCCAACTCTTTGCACCATGGGAAGGATATCTACTGATTTTAAAGGACATCTCTTGTTTGAAGCTTGAAGTTTGGATTCTAAAAATGAGAAAGTGTTAAAACTAAAATAGCCATGGTATTGGGCTGCATAGATGAGTCCACAAATTTGATACTTGTTTTTACCATTTTACCTCTCCTTCACTTTGAAATATAATTCACATGCAATAAAATATAGTCATGTAGTATACACTATATAATTTTGATGATTGTATACAGCTTTGTTCCCGTCACCAGAATTAAGATACAGAAAAATTCCCAGCCTTCTAAAAATGTTCCTGTAACTCTTCATTGTAGATCTCCTCCCCCATTTCTCAACCATAGATGACCACTGATCTTCCATCACTATAGTCTTTCTTTTTTTAGAATTTCATATAATTAGAACAATGAAGAATGTAGTGTTTTATGTTTTACTTTTTTCACTTAGCATTGGTGGGTTTTTTTAAATTCATCTATGTTGCTGAATGTCTTAAAATTTTGTCCCTTTTTACTGTTGAGGAATGCACTGTAATGTCACAACATTTACTAATTGATGGACATTGAGTTGTTTCCAGTTCTCTGCACTTAGGAAGAATGCTATATTGAACATTTGTATATAAGCACTCATGTTTTCATTTTTATTGGCTAAGCACTTAGGAATAAGATTTCTGAGTTATATCATTCATGTGTGTTTAATTTTATAAAAAGTTGCTTTATTTTTTAAAGTTTTTGTACCATTTTGCATTTCTACCAGCAATGTACGAGGGTTTCTTGCCAATATGTCTTTTGACCTTTGGTCATTCTCATGGATCTAAAGGGTATCTCATTGTGGTTTTTAATTTCCATCTCCTTGATATCTAATGTTATGGATGGAATTGTGTCTTCTCAAGGAAATATTGAAGTCCTAAGCTCCATTACCTCATAAGTTGTCCTTATTTGGAAATAAGATCATTGAGGATGTACTTAGTTAAGAAAAGGTCATACTGGAGTAGGGTGGGCATCTAATCCAATATGACTGGTGTCTTTATAAGAAAACAGCCAGGTGAAGACAGAGACACACTTCAATAAATAACATTGTCTTGGCTGACTGTATGTTGCCTGAAATTGTCCCACTAAGGACTTCCTTGAAGTGACATTTTAAATTATATTCAACAAATATTCATTGGAGGACTTTTGTGCCAAGTGCTAAACTAGAGAGTTTTAGTGCTGCATGAAGACATGCTCATTGCCCTCAAAAAACTTCTAGCACAATTAAATTGAGCAGATTATAACCAAATAAGAATGGGTATGCATAGTTGAATATTAAACAAAATAAAATAAACTCTGAGGAAGGAACTTAATGCACAGAGATCCTAAGGAGGAGATACAGCTTCTAGTATTGGAAATAAGAAAGTGTTCATGCAGAAAGTAGTTGAGGTAAGTTTTGTAAGATGAGCAGAATTTCAGAAGATCTTGAGGCTGAGAAGAAGGTATTCTTACTGCATATTTCCATCTGGGGGCACATCTTCATGCCTCTGAAACAGAACATGTACAAATCTGGACACAGACCCTTCCCCTGCTTATGTTCTGTATTGTGGTTAATACCATCAGTGTTGGGGTCTAAGATTAAAATTTGAGATTCATTTTCACTCCTCTTTCTCATCCTTCTGAATTCAAATTGTTCTTTTGATTTGTCTCAGAAATTTTGTCTCCTAATTATCATGTTATGCTTAAGAGAGTTCAGTAACTTGATCTCTCTCACTCCAGTCTTCCCCTGTGGTGTGGCCAGCCTTCAGGATGGCTCCCAGTAATCCCCATCCCCTCTTATTGATATTCTTATATAGTGTCCTCCCACAATGGAACACAGTTGGCAGACATCATGATATATTCCTTGAGATTAGGTTATAAAAGACAATCTAATGTCTGTCTTCATTACAGTTTCTCTCTCTTTCTCTTTCTTCAGTCACTCACTCTGGGGTAAGCTAATGGTTATGTCATAGAGCACTTATGGAGAGGCCTATGTGTTACTGAGATCGCTTGTCAACAGCCATGTTGGAAGTGGATTCTCCAGCCCCAATCAAGCCTTCAGAGAACTGCAGGCACAGCCAACTTCTTGACTAAAACTTCATGGTGGACCCTGAGGCAAAACCATTCAGCTAAGCTGCTCTTGCTTTCCTGATACTCAGAAACTGTGTCAGATAATAAATGTTTATTGTTTCAAGCTGCAAGTTTTGAAATAATTTGTTATGCAGCAATAGAAACTAATACACCCTTTATGGCTCTTAATTTTCCATACTAATACTAGTCACCTTCTTATATAAAAATAATAATAATAATCAACCAATTCCCCAGTATTCTGTGATTTAGTACCTCTCATATTGTTTTATCATTAAGGTGTGTCTGCATTTACTATAGAACTTGACAGATAATAACTATTCAAAGGGTTGGGATTCAGAGCAAAAAGAGTAAAGGAAAGGATGTATGGGTTATATTTGAAAAGTTATTTGACTGCAGTCTAGAGGAGTAATTGGTAATGCCCTGGGTAAATTAACTGGCCGATATCTTATAGAGGCTATTGGCTATGAGAAGGGAGGAATTTGTGACAAAATTTGGGAAGTTAAGGCCAGGAATTTATATTAGCCATGTCATCCAGGAGAGAAGAGGAACCTAAGGGAATATATCAAAGTACTAGTAACTTGAAAAGAAAATGTAAGCTAAGAAAGGCAAGGTTATACACATAGGCCAGGGTCCAAAGGGTGTGTGCATATGTGTGTATGTATGTGTGTGTTCACGTGTGCATGAGTGTGCTTGAGTGTACATGTTTGTGTGTGTGTGTTGTGGGCATGGGATGGGAACAGAAATGTAAAGGAATGACAATCTAGGCTTCTTATATGAGGTAAAGAAGTGGAAATTGCAGAAGAATGTTTTTTAAAAAATGGAGGGATGCCAGAGATTAAATTGTCTTTCTTTTCAAGTCTGATAAATTGAGCAGGAGCAGTATGACAGAAAATGCTATGGCATCAGAATCCAACACACTGGTTTGAATCCCAGTTTGGTGTTAGAGAAGTTAATATTATCCCTGAATTACAGTTTTGTATTTTAAACTTGGAGAATAACACACTTTCTGTCCAGGATAAATGTATTAAGTTAGTATATGCAAAGGACCTTGTATGGTGCTGAGCACATCAGCATTCACACCAGGGAAGCCCAATGAAAGCCTTCCAGTGTTCGCCATACAGGCTTACATGTGATTATGGAGTTCTGATTTATATTCTAGACTTACTAAAAAAAATGCACAGAATTGTTTAAATTAATGTATCCTCTTCTCTGCATAAACCATTTGCTACAAAAATAAAAAGCCTTCCCCAAAGGAATATGACAATACTCATTCTGAAATGTTCGTGCACCCTATTTTTTTAAAGATTTTATTTATTTATTTGATAGCGAGAGATAGAGAGCGAGCATGAGCAGAGGGGAGGGTCAAAGGGAGAGGGAGAAGCAGGCTCCCTACTGAGCCAGGAGCCCTATGTGGAGCTTCATCCCCATGACCTGAGCCAGCGCAGACGTTTAACCCACTGAGCCACCCAGGCGCCCCGCATGCCATATTTTTTATATCAAGTTGTCATTATTATTATATCTCAATTTCTAGATCATACAGCTGGTAATTCCACTATCCCTTGCATTTATGGTGCTTGTCAATCTTTTATTTTTTGATTGTTTTCCACTTGATCCCTGCTGTCCATGAGATCAAAAATGGCATTTCTGAGAATTTTAATGTATTAATAGAAAAGAGGCTAGAAGACCTCCCCTTCCAATCATAAATCGAGTCCTGGAGCTATGGTGTTTGTTCTTTAAGACCTTATTATGCTAAGGTTTTTGAATTAAATGGCAATGTTATTTATTTAGTAGACAATATTTGTAGGAGTTAGCATTTCCTATGAAGCATAAAACCTGCCCATTATTTAATGTATGCATATAGAGAACTTGATTTCTCCCTATCTACATAGTTTTCAGGAAACTATTTGTCAAATTGGAATTTGAAAATGCTAAGGCTATATGTTCAGATTGACCTAGATCACCAATGAACCATAATAAAAACAACACATGAGCTGTAATTCTTTGCAAAGGAGCAGCAATTCAACGCCTCATATTCCAGCTGTCTGCAATGATATAATAAAAAAAATTGTGCAACCTGATGCTTTATTATGAGCTGGATATATGAGAGCAAAAACACCAGTCCTTCTTTTTTCAGTGACTAATGAGTGTAATTCATTATTGATCATCAGGTATACCTTTCAGCAAAGAAAAGGTTAATGGCCTCTCTTGCTTGCCTCTGTCTCTTGGAGAAATGGAGTCTCTCCCTTTTGCTTTATCATACAGAGTCCTTATATCTTGGAATTTCTTCATGCCTTTCTGTGACATAAATTGGATTTTTATATACTTTTTTTTCAAATTTTATTTATAGATTAAGAAACTAATGGGAGTGGTTTGGGATGGGGGCTGGATTTTTCTCCTGGCTTTCTCTTTTATTAGCCATCATAAAAGTTTTTTTTTTTAAATCCACAATTCATAACCAGGAGCAATAACATAAAAATCAATAAGCAGGAAGTTAGGGTCTCGCCAGCCATCCCAAAGAATTTAAACCCTTTTTTCACATCTAGTTTAGAAGATGTCAGTTGAAAGCTAAATTAATGTCTAGATGTGTGACTTTTTTGTACTCTATGCTGAGGGAAAAGACAGAATTGTGCTTCATTTTGTGGGTACCTTCTGTCAGGACAAAGGTGGAAAATCCAAAATCAGACAAATGTCTCCTCACTTCTTTAAAGGGCTGGCATAGTTATTCCTCTATTAGTTGTTAATGTAATCTGGATAAAGCACTAGCTGATAACACATTCAGAGATGACCCTCCCCATGATATTTGTAAAGTCTTCCAGAACCTAAGGAACTGGGGTGGTGTGGGGCTGGAGCTGTGGGAGATGGAAGAATGAGCACTTAAGGAAACAGGCTCTGCTGTCAGAAGGCTCCATCCCCAAAGCTAACCAGAGTGATAAGGTCCTAGTTACTCAGTGTTCTCAGGTATAAAGATTCTTTTTATTTCTGCCTTACAGGATTGTTGTGAAAATCAAACAAAATTATTCATTAAAATACCCGAACCCCGTATCATCAGGGGAATTACTTTTTCCTCCTGATGGCCACCCTTGGTAGAGGTTTCTTTCTCTCTTGCCCCTCAAGCTTCTCAAGCCAGTCAAATTGTGTTTCCATCAGTTAGAACCAAATGTGACCTCACTAACACATATTTTGCAAGGAAAAGCGCACACACACACACACACACACACACATACACACACAAACACAAAGGGAATACCTAAAGTGTGTAAAGATTCTAATAGAGGCACAGAAAGCATTTTATAAAGATTTTATTTATTTATTTGCCAGAGGGAGAGAGAGAGGGGGCACAAGCAGGGGGGTCAGCAGAGGCAGAGGGAGAAGCAGACTCCCTGCCGAGCAAGGAGCCTGATGTGGGACTCAATCCCAGGACCCTTTAAAAAAAAAAAAAAAAAAGTTGACAATCCCCAAATCATTCTTTGAGAAGACTAGAGAGTTCAAGCCCTTGTTTAACTAGTAGGGAAAAAGCCCAGAGAAGTTGCTAGCTTTAGAGTAATAGCTGATTTTAAAATTGGAAATGTTTAAAGAAATGTATAAATATAGGTAGAGATCTACAGTTTTTAGAAAACAGTAAAAGGCTTACTATTAGCCATTTTCCTCTTATACTTATTTGCTCTTGTTTAGATTTTCACCTTTTGACTCCTGTTCAATTTAACCTTTAACACAATTAACCCAGCTGCAGCTCAATGAACTTCTCCATACCTCAGAGTAATTGCCTGAAAAGGAACTTCAGCCTCCAGGTGCTGCACTCTCCCCTGAGACCTCACCCAGCCCATCCTTACTTTTAAGGCTTGACCCAACATCATCCATTTCCAGCCCAAGTTCATGCCAACCCACCCACCCTCTTCTTTATGTTTGCCCTTCCCCTGGACCCAAAGCCTTTCCCTTTAGAAAATACGAGTTTGGTTATAAGATTCTAGACAATACAACAAAAAATAGAGAGGCTAAACATCTTTTCCCAGCTGCCTGATATTCTCTTTGTAAGAAAGTTTCTAAGAAAATGTGAATATAATGTTGTTGCTTTGTTTTATTTTTTTGAAGGTGAGATGTGACCAAGATGTCCTGAACATTTCCCTCAGCTTGACCAAACTTCTTCCTGCCTCTAGACCCCTAACCACTCTCTCTTTAGAGAATTTCTTTAGAAAACTCATCACTGCAAATTCTTTTTCTGCCCCTTTGAAATGCGAATCTTTTTAAAGCCTCTTGTACAACTCTGGAGTTTTTCAAGGATTTGGGAACCAACCTGTTGAGATGTAATCAGTAAGGTAATGGTGCTCCTGTCTTCCAGCCTCTCTCCCCCGGTCTCTGTATGAGGGTAGGAGCCTGATTTCAGTGGACTCCCTTGCTCCAAGTCATAAAGTTACCTCATGTCATCAAGATAAGAGAAAATTTACTTTTCCTTTAGGTAAAGCCAATTAGATCACACATGACCTCCTCTTTCTCCTCCTCCACCCCAGCTCCTAAAAATGCTTGAGCACTTTATTTTCACGGAGCTGAGCTCAGACTGAGTTCTGGCCTCTATCCCCATTGCAATAGCCTTGAATAATTTTCCTTCCCTGTTTAAACTTGGTGCAATTTTTCCTGTGGCAGGTGTTAAATAAACATTTTGAAACATCTTCCTATTCCATACTGAGATGGCACATGAAACTGGTATGTGCCTCCCAAGTGAATCTGTTAAAATGGAAATATTTCTTTATTAAGAGGGCATGTATTTATGTCACACCAGAAAAAAAAAATGCTGGCATACTTCCAGCAACTGTCATCATAATCACAATAACATACTTTTAGAAAAGGAAAAATTATTATTTTAATTTCTATTTTGCATCCCTGAAAGAAAAAGAACTAGCTTTTAAAACTTAAACTCAGATGCTTTAATTCCTTCTGGAGATGTTCTTGATAGGTAAAAGAAAAAAAAGTCTTTATAATTTATGGCCTAAGAGGCAGCAGTTCATTTTAATGGCTAATTTCAAGGGATTATCATGATTAGCCTTTGATTCTAACCTCTAAAATTGGTGAATTCCATTAACTTTTGATGGTATTTTTTTCATCATCCAAATTGGACAGATTGTAATTTTGTCTTTGTTAGCCCTAGCGAGACAATAATTGTGTTTATATTTTATAGGACTGAAAGCTCAGAAGTTTGATGTTTTCCTGTTGTTTTTAACTCTTGTCACTGACTCATGCTTGGATTTTGAACAAATCAGTTGATGACTTTATTGTCACTGATTTTTTTTTTTCCCAGGATGCTCTGGAAAATCAGAAACTACCTGGAAACTGCTCTCTGTTAGTAATAATCAAGAGTGAAACTCCTGACTAACCTATATTTAATGAAGAAAAATGTGTAAATAATATTAGGTTTTAGTGTATGAGCCAAAAAATACTGCTTGCTTAATGCTCGACACACATCACATCAGATCTCTGGAAGCTAGTGAGTGCCGGTGTTTACACTATTATTCAACTAGTTTAAATACAAATAAATAATCAAACAAGTATTTCTGTGTCATATATATGTATGTATATATATATATATATATATATATCACATATACATCACACACATACATGGTGATTGTTCTTGGATTATGTTTCTTTTGAGTGGTAAGAAAAAAAAAGTAGAATGCGTAACAATAATCTCGTGTACCACATATATCACTGACAAATTTTGGCATCATCTTTACTCCATTGTTTAAATGTAAGGTAACCAACAATGCCAGACTTGAATTATATTATTACTGTCTTTCTAGGGGTAGATGTCCCAAAAGTCTTAGATGTAGCTGCACAAAACACAAGAAACAATCAAATCATCCAAAAAATAATAGAAACAATGATAGACTTGAGTTACCTTGCAAAATATCATATCAAGACCTAACTAATGAAAATACTTTATGACTAATTAATATTCAGCCACATGTTACACTTGACAATTCAAAAATCGGTCCTAAAATTTAGCAGATTGTAATAACTTGGGTTGGTGGATTTCTTCCCTAGGACAAGAGTAATGTCTTACTTACGTCTGTTATATGCAATCATAATTTGCTAAAAAAATCAAATAAACAAAACTAAATAGCACTTATTCTGCTAGCACTTCATAACATGTTTTTCTTTTCTTGGGAAGATGAATATCTGAACTGTTACGTACCTTCAGAGGAAGCCAATATGTGGTACATTTTGTAAAAAAGATATCCAACAGTCTATTGTGCATGGATTGGACATTCTTAATAGTGTATGAATTTCTTTGTGAAAACTAATTTTGCAGTGTACCTTCTGTTGAACTCAACTCCAAAGTGGTCATGGCTGGCTTGTGCCATAGCTTATGCTGTCCCAGGTCACTGGGGGCAAAGGGATTGATCACTAACACCAAGACCTCTTTTTATTTTGTTGTCCTGATGTTTAAAAAAATTTTTACATATGAATATGGAAATGATTGTGCTTAGAAGAATTTCAAGTGATGTTTTATTAATAGAATTTCCTGAAAAAAATAATCACATTTCCCAAAGACCAGCATATGTTAAGCGGGAGTTCAAAGTTCAGTTAAATGCAATGAATTCTTAGCATAAATTTATAAATCCTAGAACTGTAGGTAAATAAAATAGGTAGTAGGTGTCCTGATTAGGGAAAGAAAAGCTGTGTTGGTTCTTTGAAAATACAATAATATTTTAAAAGACAAAAAAAAATCAATTGATTTGAAAAAGAAGCAGTTTGGAACAGATCAGCAAAAGCAAGTATGCTTATACACATACTCACTTGAGATTTTTTTCCAATGAATTTTGCTTGATAAAAATTATCATACAGAAACAATGATTCAAATACAATTCATTATAAGGTCGTTTTTCCTTATATCCATCAATCTCCAAATATATATGTATATTTGGAGACCAATCTCCAAATATCTATATATATTTAACCACAGGAGATTCCCAATGCAGAATAAACTACATATTTGGGGGATTTCCAATAAAAAGCCTCTGCAGTCATCATTTTGTGAAAGATGGGGTTTAGTTTGCATTTTCAGTTGCTGTAAGAATGGAAGTTAGGTATCAGTTGACATCAATGCTGGACCCAAATTAATAAAGATAAGGTGGTGGGGTTTTCTGAGGGTATGGGAGCAGAGGACCATGGCTACTCTGATGAAGGGTGGATAGGAAAATTGACTGGTTTAAAATGTGGTTACTTTCTGTTATCAATTTAATAAACATACTCTTTTTTTAAAGATTTTATTTATTTATTTATTTGAGAGAGAAAATGAGATAGAGAGAGAGAGCATGGGAGAGGGGAGGGTCAGAGGGAGAAGCAGACTCCCTGCCGAGCAGACAGCCCGATGCGGGGCTCGATCCCGGGATTCCAGGATCATGACCCGAGCCAAAGGCAGTCACTTAACCAACTGAGCCACCCAGGCGCCCCAGTAATAAGCATACTCTTCTAGCAAAAAACATTATAGAAATGTTAACTCTTATAGGAAGGCTGATCTTTACATGTTCACCGGAAGACAGGCTGTGGGTTTAGAACTTGTCACAATGATGGATACTCTACTTTTCAGAGGCTCTTCTGTAAGTTTCCACAACACGCTTTGAGTTTTGTTCCAGACCAAATTTTTTTGGTCTGGAAAAAGAAAAACAAAAACCAAAAACCTCAAGCTCCGTCTTTTATAATAAAATAAGTAATCAAGCAAATAAACAGTTTCTTATTTTAGTTAAGTCAACTTCAGTGAGCATTGTTGCATGTCATTGAGTCTGAATTTCAGGCCGTTAATTGCTTTCTTTAAGAACTTACGTCCTAAAATTTATATAAAGATTAGAGGATAACCCTGCTTTACCACTTCTCAAAATATTATTTTCTTCTAAAAAATAAGGAAAAGAAAATTGAAGTTAAAGGGGAGAAAAGGAAGAACGTTTATAGAAATTGTGAGCCTGGTGATAACCAGGCCTTTCATATCCACCCTTGATTAAAAAATAAACAAACAAAAGCAAACAGGAAAAATACCAGTTCAAGTGTAAAATTCCAGTCACAGCCAATTGAGGATGCAAAATTTAAAAAGTTTTTTTCTCAGTGACTCTTGATTTCTTGTGAATGATCTTTAGTTATTTGACAAATAAGGAAATATGTTTCTGTCCTCCACACCTGTTCTTGAAGAAACTGTGCTTTAGATAATAAAAAGCAAATGTTTATTAAAGGTAACTTTCCTAATGTCATGAAATTAGAGTGTACATGTATGGGGTTAGGAGCCCCTGCCTCAGTGGGGAGAAGTACATTGCACGGAGAGAAACTCTCATAAGGATTCTTAAGTCTCAACTGCAGTTTTTGATCACCTTGATCGAGACTTTTCTAGACCCTTAAGGCCACATAGGATTTATTAATTCAGGTTGATCTGGGCAACTTGTAAATGCTGTGTGTGTGTGTGTGTGTGTGTGTGTGTCTGTCTATCTACCTAATACTCTGCACTCAATTCTAATGTATAGAGGTTTTTTCAACACCATCATGTGCTTCTTGGACACCAGTCAGATGTCCTACATTCAGCTCAATTCTGACACTATCTACCTGGACATAGCATCCAATACCACAGGTTGAGGACTCATTCCTACAAGACTGCCTCCCTCTCTGCCCCTGCAGACACCAGTTGCAAGTCCAGTGCCCTGTGCTTCTGACTGGCACAGTGCCCTGTGCTTCTATACTGACCACAGTATATCACAGGTTCCAATGATCCTCATCCTTGACTTCATTAATTTGTTAGAATAGCTCCCATAACTCAGATAAACATTTTACTTATTAGGTTACTGGTTTGCTATAAAAGGATATAACTCAGGAATGGTCAGATGAAAGAGATGCATAGCACAAGGTATGTGGGAAAGGTGCTCAGCTTCCATGCTCTCTGAGAGCACCACTGTCCCCCAGTCTCTATGTGTTCACCAACCCTGAAGCATTCCAATCCCTGTCCTTTAGGTTTCTATGGAGACTTTATTACATAGGCATGATTGACTAAATCATTGGCCATTGGTGGTTGATTCAACCTCCAGCCCTTCTCCCCACCCCGTCCCATCCCCTTAGGTCAGGGAGGTGGGACTGAAAGTTCCAACCCTCCAAGCACACGATTGATTCCCAAGGCAACCAGCCCCTATCCCTAGGTGCTTTACAAAAGTCATCTCATTATAAACTCAGGTGTTGTTGCAAGGGATCTTTTATCAATATCAATCAAGACACTTCTTATATATATATATTTTATTGTAAATCAAAATATCACACCGTCATTTACATCTATCTATTTCATCTACGCATTTTTTAAAAAGGTTATTGAATGCAATAAATTGAAAACTAGATTTTCTTGTGTTTTATTTGAGGTTTCAAGCATCAGAGAATCTATAATTGAGATACTGTTTGAGATAGGACAAAGATGCCCATGTCCTAACCCCCCAGAATCTGTGAATATTTTACTTTACAAGGTAAAAGGGACTTTGAAGATGGGATTAAGGATTTTTGAGATGAAGAGGTTATCCTGGATTATCTAGATGGACCCACTGAAATCACAAGGGCCCTTATAAATTACAGGCAGGAGGGTTTAGTGTCAGTCAGAGAAGGAGATGTGGTGATACAAGCAGTCACAGTGATGTCGTTGCTGGAAGGGGACCATGAGCCAAGGAATGTAGGAGCCTATGGAAGACAGAGAAGGCAAGGAACAAATTCTTCCTTGGAGCCTCCAGAAGGAACACAGCCCTGCTGACCACCATGATTTTAACTCCATAACACTTGTTTTAGAATTTCTTACCTCCATGACTGTAAGAAAATAAATATATGCTACTGTAAGTCACTAAGTTTGTGGTCATTCATTTTATAGCAACTGTTAGAAAATTAACAATTAGAGGGCGCCTGGGTGGCTCAGTCGTTAAGCGTCTGCCTTTGGCTCAGGTCATGATCCCAGGGTCCTGGGATCGAGTCCCAAATCGGGCTCCCTGCTCAGCGGGAAGTCTGCTTCTCCCTCTCCCACTTCCCCTGCTTGTGTTCTTCCTCTCGCTGTGTCTCTCTGTCAAATAAATAAATAAAATCTTAAAAAAAAAAAAAGAAAATTAACAATTAGAAAACTAATACACTATGCATAAAGTATCACTTCCAAGAATGAAATTTTGTATTTTCATGTTATATTGGAACACAATCCTTAGGAATTGGTTTCACTAAGAATGATAGACTCTGGTAAAGGGACACTGACAGCTGGATCAGATGCTATAGAACACTACTTAAAGTTAGAATTACAAGGATAATCAGTGTAAACTAACCTTTGAATTTTGAAAAGAACATTGTTTAAAGAGAATGCACCCCTAGATATTATCTCTAAATATTTCAAATATGGGAAATAGAAAATATTAATAAAATCTTTATATTATCTTTAGTTCTATCTCTGATTTGAAGTACAGGCTTCTTAATTTACAAATATCACAGGGAGTACCTTAACCAGTGAGAAGCAAATCTCCTGGACTCCAGAAGTCCTCAGGTGCTTCTCTGCCTTAGTCTCTAGATTCTACCGAACTTCATGGCAACATAGTGATTCATGACCCAGGAACATATCCGCATGTCCACATGGTAGCCTCATGTTATGGAGCTGATGGTAGAGGCCCAACTCTCAGGGATGGTAGAGTCCCACCAAATTGCAGTGAGTCCTCCAAATCTACTGTGCTTAGGATCACAGGAGGACATTTACAAACACATGATGCCTGCACTTTATCGCTTTATCTCATTTTGAATCAACAGCAATTTTCTGGTAATTGACCCCAGGAATATGGATTTCTTTAATAATCATAATTTTCCACACCCAACCTCAGTTTAATAAGCATGGTTATATAATACTTTAACATTTTTGACCATCTGCCATGTTTAAGTCACTATTCTAGGCACTGTGGGTGATACAGAAAGGAACAAGTCTTGGTAACTGCTTTAAAGAGGAAGGTAAGTCATAAATAATTCACCACAATAAAAGTGAGAAATAAGAAGTACTAAAAAAAAAAGTACTAGCTCGTGATATCAGAGTGATGGTTAAACATGCACTGGTTTTCACCGGTAAAGTTAGAGACAGTTCCCAAGAAAAGGTGAGTTATATTAGTTTGTGGGATTGGGAGAGAATATGGCCTCAGGCTCAGGAATCAGACAACTTTGGATTTGAATTTACAACCCTGCCTTGATATCTTCCCTTTGATGAGATTCCATTTCTCCTAAGAAAAATGGGACAAATGAGATAATGCATTGATTAATGCATGTAAAGTCCTTAGGTAAATGCCTGGCACATTGCAAGCATTCAGTGAATATTAGTGGATGATGATGATGACGATGATAAGGAAAAAAGAGAAAATCACTTATTAAGGCTGCAAATCATAAAGATTAATTCTTATTTTATCTTTGCCTTTGGCTTCAATAATTTCTTCTCCATCTACACACACACACACACACACATAGACACACACAGAGACATACACACACCTTGTAGACATGTTAACTAAACACTATGTTAGAGACTAGGGATACAAATCCATGCTGTACAAAACAGATAAATCTCCTGCGGCTGTGGAGTTCATAGTCTAGTGGTGAGACACACCAAAGTCAATTAGCAAGAGTATTAATTGTGATGAAAAGAGTTATCTGGTGATATGAAAGCTTGTAGTGAGGAATTAGAACCAGTCAGGGTGGTCAGCAAAGGACCTCAAGGAATTGATACTTAAGCTGAAATAAGGAGAGACAAGTTGTAATTATTTGAATAAATAGGGGAAGAAAGGGCACACAAGTGAGAGAAAGCAGAAGATATAAAGGGTCAAGCCAAGGGCTTCCTGGAAGAGAAAGGACAGATTATTGGCCAAAAGAAGGAAGCAGAGAGAAATTTGAGATGATGCTGGCAAATAAATAAAGCTCAGACCACACATAGCCCATTAGAGAGCAGGTTGGGGATTTTGATCTTTCTCCTAAGAACAAGGGGAAGTTATTGAAGTGTTTAAGCAGATTACTTAAGTGTTCAGATTTGCATTTGGGTAATCTCTGCACCCAACATGGGGCTTGAACACACAACCCTGAGGTCAAGAGTTGCATGCTTTACCGACTGAGCCTGCCAGGTGCCCCAGATTTGCATTTGGAATCCAATACTCTTATCTGCATGAAGTGAGAACAGTTTAAAGGGTGCCAAAGTAGAGGCTGGGCCGGTTAAGAGACTATTTGCAGTGGCCCATCTGAGAGATGCTGGCAGCTTAAATGAGACTGGGAATTGTTGTGTAAGGAAGTAAAGATTATCGATAGAGGTACAGATACAGGTATGTTCTTATAACTGGATTTGTTGAAGAAAAAAGTGGTAAGGATGATTCCCGAATTTGTGATTATTGTCACTGGATAGATGGTGCTGCCTTTGTCTAAAATAGGAAAAAAAAATGAAGCACTTTATTGCTTAACAGAGGTAATCGTAGGTTCAGTTTCATAGACGATTGTTGGGACACAGTTTTAGGCAGTTCAATACGCCAGTTCAGTGCTGGGAGGATAAGTCTGCGTAGGAGATACAAATTCAAGGACAATCTATTTGCAAGAGGCCGTTCAAGTGATAGCCAGGGATGGAATCCCTGATGAAAAGTTAAGAATGACAGAGGTAGGAGACCCAGGAATGATCCCAGTGGAAATCCCAGAACAGGTAGAGGATAACGAATTGATAGTGGAACCATTCTGACCATTAGTAGTAATGGCTATTCAACTGTAAGTCTGGAGATAAAGGATCACTGGGCTCACTGCAAGGTGCGTTTTGCCAGACAAGCTGAAAAAATAAGCCATAAAATAATAAGAGAGTTTATAATAATGATAAAAAGTGTTATGGAAATGATAACCATGGAATATAACAGGGATAAGGCAGAGATTGTGTTTTTGAGAGGAAAAGTTGATGTGCCAATGAAGACAAGGCTGTTCTTTAATCCATACTCAGGGCCTTGAATACCTTACGCATATTCCGAAGCATAGCACTTGATTGGGTAGTAGCTTTGCTTATGATCAGAGAATAACTCAGTAGAGGAAAGAATTTTAAAGGTCAGTTTGGCCAGAATCTAGGAGAATTCTGAGATAACTCTGGTAAATTGTTTTGACATCTTAACACTGAGTCATGAAAACATTGGCTATCTAACACATAAAAACCAGTCTGTGTCTTCAATGTCATTCCTAAAGAAATCTCTATATCTTTACTTTTTTAGCTTTTCAGAAAATTTGGGGTAACATGAAGGCTAGACATCATGACTAGAGCAATTACATATATATATATATATATATATATATATATATAATCACTTCAATTTACTGAAGTAAGCTGTCTGGAAGTAATAAATGGATGTAGAAGATGTGAACAGCCCATGGCAGCAAATGAAAAATTCAGAAATAATATTGTAATGGAGACAGCCTCTGTGAACACTGCAAAGATGCTTTTAAAGTGCGGTCATGAATTTATTTTTCAGATTTAAGAAACATTAGTCAGAAACACTAACATGTCAGATTTTGGTTTAAAGACATCTCACCCATCTGGTGGGGATATACATGAGAAATCAAGAAGGTTTTTTACTTCTTTTTCTTTGTTTGACTTTGGCTATAAGATTTTTATTATAAATTGGACCCATTTCAATAATATCCACCAAAGGAATGATGTACTATAAATCTAAGGATAGGTTAGCATAACACAACCAAGAGTATAAAAAGAATCAAAGAGCTTTGATATGGAATTAAACAGACCAACCAGTCTTGCCATATGAGTTCAAACTCTCAAAGTTATGTCAATGCACCCTACTGGGAAATTTTACCCAGCCTTTGGAAATTCCATTCTCTGTACTAATGAGCTAGGAGGACATATTTAATACTATATTATACTTTTCCCTTTTTTGAGGTCTACTTGGCCAATGGACAATTACTTTCCCCCTGAAATTGCTTAATGTTTTGCTTGTTTATTTTTAGACATGGAATCTTATTTTGCCTCCGCTCTTGTCTTTGTTTGTTTATTTAAAGTAACATTAGCTCTAAGTTATAAAAAGCCATAATTATTCCCTCTGGCTCATTTATTTTAAAACAGAACTTAGTATTCATATGGTAGGTCAAAAACTTGTTTCTTTGTACTAGGATATGCTGTTTGCAACAATTATCCACTTATAAGAATAAAATAAATAAGTTATTTGCAAATAGACACAGACACTTGGAAATTGTTACAGTCATCCCAGACCCTGTGAGTAACAGAAATTCAGTCCTTAATTGTTCATTATCATGAACTTTTATTTTAACTCATTGTTGCCAAAAGGAATTACTCTAGAATAAAAAAGCATTAATGAGCAATTAAAGAAAGAGGTATAAATTTATATCATACAATAAAAAAATTCACTACAGTAAGAACATTTAAACCACTTTCAATACAGTTGAAAGGATTGCTCAACCTCTGTTTCTCACACATATTCCATTTACATGTAAACTAATTTCCCAGGTTTCTCACTGACTGGTGGTTGAATAGCTCCATGCATTTCCAGGGCTAGAGTGGGTATAAGTGGTGCAAGAAGAGGCCAGGAAAGGAAGCAGCTTTAAACACTTCTACCATCACCACCTTAGACCAGAATGGGTCAAATATTCTCAGCTGCTTATGTCCAGGGATGCTTATAAGTGGGCATCTTGCAGGCTGTCTTGAAAGAAAGGTGTTGTGTCTTGGCTGCAATGTGTTGGGCAAAGAAAGATGGACTATTGCGGGTTACCTTTCATGTTTAATCAAGTGTTAAAAAGCAAACTCTGTTAATTAAAAATTAATAACATACACCATTAATGAGATTTTTTGTGTTAATGTTTACAGCATTATGTTATTTTTATGTTTTTTAGAAAGAACTTATAAATCTATGAATAAAATAAGGTCAATTTCCTTTTTTTTTTTTTTGAGAGAGAGAATGAGCACAAACAGGGGAGGGGCAGAGAGGGAAAGAGAGAATCTGAAGCATGCTCCGTGCCACAGCATGGAGCCCAACTCAGGGCTGATCTCACGACCCTGTGATCACGACCTGAGCAGAAATCAAGAATCAGACGCTTAATGGACTGAGCTGCCCAGGTGCCCCCAATTTACTTTTTAATAAATAGTTTAAATTACTATATATTTAAAAATATTTTTATTACCCCATTTTACTGTCTAAAGGTCCAAGATTGGATGATAACTTATATAGTTGCCTTTGCCTTCTCCATCCAAGCTACATTGCTTGGATGGAGATGTCCACAACATGGGAAAATTCCCATGTTGTGGACTTCATACATGCTGCTCCCTGAACCTGAAAAACTATCCTTCCAAAATCCATTGCTTTGGAGCATACTGTTCCTTTAGGGAAACTTCCCTGAAATTCTAGACTATGTCAGGTCTTAAAGGAGAGAGCTTCTTTTTATAGCACTGTTTTTTTTTTCTTTAAAACATTTATCACACCTTAAATTGGATATCAATTAATGTTATTATTTCATTAGTGTACACGATGTCTTTATTTCATATTTTACTCATCAGTGTAACTCCAGAGTCTAACACAATGCCATCACATATTAAATAAATGAATTTACTTAATTAAATTAAATAAAATGAATGATGAATAAGTGCCTAGATAGAAGATGCAAAATGGGGGTTAAGGAAGTGTTTGTTTTAAGATCAAGCGTGCATATATTAAAAAAAAAAAGCCAGTAGAGAGGAAAAGATTGAAGACACAAGGAAGAGCAAAGCTCCTGATAAAGCATAAGTTTACGGATTGGGCTGACATTAGAGACACAACACATTTTCCATTAGAAACAAGAGAGAAGAAGGAAAGTTAAAAGGCATATGAAGAATTTTGCTATGTTATGGCAGGAATTTGCATGAGTATCTAGTAATAAACTCTATATAGGAAAAGAGAGGAAGAAATGGGGGCACAGAGTTTGGCTGAGCATAGAGAAGATTTGAGGTAGCCCTGGTAGGGATTGGGGAAGAATTCTGACTATAGAAATGAGAATGAATGATGAGGACTATCCAGGACGCAACTGAATAAAAGACTGAATTAGTAATGGAAGACTTATCTGCTTGGTCATGTGATATTTACCAGTACCTCTCAGCAGCTCAGGGCAGGAATGGAGATGAACTATTGGCTGAACCCGAAGTTGGAGTTTTATTACATTGACAGGGAATTGCAGATGCTGGCAAGCATAGAAGAGTTGTCATTTGTTACAATATTTTTTTCAAAACCATTACATTTTCTTACTCTCAGAGTTCTTCCCTGATGATTCCATTCAAAATATTATTTGTTTTTATTTTTATATACTTAATATATTTTATTTTCCTTTTAGTTCTTAACATTATGTGATTTAGTAATTATATAATTCCTGCCTGCCTGCCTTCCTTCCTTCCTTCCTTCCTTCCTTCCTTCCTTCCTTCCTTTTTCATATCTATCCCTCCTCTTCAAAATTATACTGTATGAGAATAGGAACATTTTAAAAATTGTTAAACCCCAGCTCTAACTATACTCAGAACATAATAGGAACTCACTCAATATTCAATTCATTCATCATTTAAATAATTATGTCAAGGACCCTGAGCACAAAGAAATTTATAGAGAGAAATTTGGGGGGGAGGTGGGATATAAAAAGTGATAAGTTGGGGTGCCTGGGTGGTTCAGTCAATTAAGTGTCTGCCTTTGGCTCAGGTCATGATCCCAGGGTCCTGGGTTTCAGCCCCACGTAGGGCTCCCTGCTCACAGAAACCTGCTTCTCACTCACTTCCCTGCTTGTACTCTCTCTTGCTATCTCTCTCTCTCTCTCTCTCTCTCTCTCAAATAAATAAATAAATAAATCTTCAAAAAAAAGCGATAAGTTATATTTTCGAGGCTGATCAGTGCTCATTTCTTATGCAATTGTGTTTAATTTATGTTAACTTCTATTTGATGTTTTTAATTTAAAGTATTGACATGTTTGTTGGCTCATTTAATTGTCACAATAACTCTTTGAAGTCTCTCTTCTTCTCTTTGCAAATTCATAATCTGGATTTAAAAACTAAACTCTTCTATGATTCCTATGAATTTGTCCTATCTTACTTTCATAATTTCATATTCCTGTAGCACCTTTCTCCATATATTGATTACTATCATCATACTGTATGAATTATTCATTTATAGAATTTA
Organism: Callorhinus ursinus; assembly: GCF_003265705.2. NCBI lineage: Eukaryota > Metazoa > Chordata > Mammalia > Carnivora > Otariidae > Callorhinus > Callorhinus ursinus. Next base: position 23,891,721 of record NW_027397064.1, read on the forward strand.
TCTCTTTCTATGTAATGGATTCTTAAACTAGAATTCAATTCATGTACATACTGCTATATTTATTACCTCAACAGAGTCTGGCCCTATTAAATTTGAATAAATAGGTATCAAGTGAATGAATGAATGAATGTCCATTTAACAAATAAAAAAACTGAGCCCCTGGAGTGGTTAAATGGTTCACCCAAAGCCACAAAGATGACAAGGGAAAGCACACTGGCCTTTTGATAACTAGATAAAGCTCACTGTCAAATATATTACACTTTAGCCATGGATTTACATTCTTAGAACTGCCATGTAGATTTCATATTTTCAAAGAATCTAATAATGAGCCACTTAAAGTTTCCAACTTAAATAAAGAGCCCATTAAGTCCTCTGTTTTGTTTTGTACGTTTCATATCCTTCTGTGCAAATGTTTTTCACATTAGCTGATCTAAAGCAAAGCAGTATGATTATATAAACAGCAGTACAGAATAGTATCATGCAGCTAAACGGAATACCCCTTTATACCACAAAAATCCTTGAGGGCTGAAAAAATCAAAATAAAATAAGAAATCACTTCAAATAATATTTTAAAATTTTCTCACAAGAAAAATTTCTTCCATAAAGACTAATTTGAAAGGATTCGTATAGTAATAGAGATATTGTGGAAGCTGTTTTTAGTTAGTGGTTCATTATTCTTGGTGTTTTAAACCAGGTAATAACTCTGGATAGAATGCTATTCCTTTTTGGGCCATTGGATCAAGAGAGTTTTGTCAAATGTTAGGAACAGGTGAGAGCCACGAGTCTTATACTCAAAAAAAACGGAGGCAAAGTTCAGAAATGTAGATACGTATTCTCCATAAGAGTAAGTCAACTAAAATCTAAGGATGCCATGTGGTGGAAAGTAATAAACACACAGATCAAATGGACAAAACCAGGAGTCCAGAGATACAATAAAATATCAGAGATAATCTGTATATGTCTAGTTCTAGGGTGGTGAATTTTTGTTTTCTGAATTTTTTTATAATCTCTGCTTAGGTAAAAGATAGTCTCTAGGGTCTGGTTGTTGGGACCTAATCTTTTTGAGGTTCCTGCCTATTTCTAATTAAGGAGTACATGAAGGAAGCAGTAGGTATAGGTGTGATCCAATTAGTTTGTGACCTGGGGCAAGTGACCTGACTTTAATACTCCTCCATTTTCTATCTTATAGGCTTGTTGTGAGGATCCAGTGAAAAAAACTGATGTGAAGTAGGCAACACCTCCAACCTCATAAAGCATGGCAGGTAGTAAACTTGCCTCAATTTGCCATAAGCCCTGAATATAGACAAGAGACATAGGATTCAGAGAAAAATTCTTCCAGCAATGCAAGTAGCATGAGCATCAGCAGGGTTACTGTAGTTCCCCTACTCCCAAGGCAATGGGACAGAACAATGGACCTTGATGGATGCCACACATGCAGTGGATTTATGTTGCTGCTGAGAAATCTGGATCTTAAGGAAGCCCCTGCTTTTACAGCAAGCAATAAGCAAGCCAGATGCATGAACAAAGCTGAGAAATGGCTGCACTGATAAAGAAGTCAGGATCTTTCAATTTTGATACAATCAGTATAAATTTTAGGAGCACAAAACGTTCATGGAGAACTGCCGCATAACAGAAATTACTTGGAAAATATAATGCATCATTACCAAAGAGAAATAAAGGTCTAGGACCACACAAAAATGTATAAATGTATGTTCATAACAGAATTATTCATAATTGCCAAAAAATGAAAACAACTCAAAAGTCTATCAGCTGAAGGATGGATAAACAAAATGTGGTACATCTGTAAAATGGAATATTATTCAGCCATAAAAAGAATGAAATACTGGTACCTGTTGCACATGAATAAAACTTGAGAACATTATACTAAGTAAAAGAAGCGAGTCACAAAAGATCAGATATTGTAATGATTCTGTTTATATCAAATGTCCAGAATAAGCAAATATATAGAGACAGAAAAATCATTGGTTGCCCACTGCTGGAAGTGGGAGATAGTGGGAATTGGGGAATGACTGCTAATGGATATAGGATTTATTTTTTAAAGGGATGAATATTTGGGGCGCCTGGGTGGCTCAGTCCATTAAGCATCTGTCTGCCTTCAGCTCAGGTCATGATCCCAGGGTCCTGGGATCTAGCGCCATGTCCTGTTCCTTGCTCAGCAGGGAACCTGCTTCTCCCCTGCCTGCCATTCCCCCTGTTTGTGCTTGCTCTCTCCCTCCTGTCAAATGAATAAACAAAATCTTAAAAAAAAAAAAAGTGATGAAAATGTTTAAAAATTAGATTGGGTGATGATTGGATAACTTTTTATATACCTATCTATATCTATATATTCCTACATAGAGATATACACACACTGAATTGTAGTCTTTAAATGGGTGACTTTTGTGCTATGTAAATTACATCCCAAGAAAGCTCTTTTTTTTTTTAAAGTACTCATTAAAGATATCAAGTGTGTTGGATTTTCTGTATCAACTCAATATTGCCACCACTGTATTATAAGGTATTGCAAAGCAGAAACAAGGAACTACATTTCCCAGAATCTCTCCTCATTTGATTCCTAGTTAGAATATGCCAATGAGAGACTCAGTGATATTTGGAAGGTGGAAGAGAAGGAAAGGTCATTATTTTACAGAGGCAGTTGGCACCAGAGGCCTGAGGTAAAAGTTATTTTTGAGCCGGCTGGATCTTGATTGCCTTCAGCTCAAAATAATCCAAAGGCCAAAGTGGCATATTTCGGGGTCACATATTCTGTTTCCCCTCGATATAATCCCATACATGCCTAAAAGAGGTCCAGGAAAGCAATACCATATAAAGAGGAAGCTCTGTATTTCCATTTTTAATTATATCATAAAGCTTTGAGAAAAATTTGAAAAACGAATGAAAAGTAGTGGAGATAAAATCCAAATTCACATTCAAAATCACTCCAGCTGCGTAATGAGTGATAATCAATAATCAAATTCTCCCACTGTGTTTATCCAATTCACTGCAACTTGCTAATCGAGAGGGATTGCTCTCTGTTAAGAATGTTTGGGTCTTGATATTCAGTCAGACCTAAGAATCTTCTCACTACAGGAAAAAAAAAAAAAAGGTAATGGAGACCCTGGGGCGTATTGGGAAATAAAAGGAAGCTATTAAGTCGGTAATTTTATGCAGAAAGAAATCAAAGCACCAGAAGAGAAAGAATAAGAAAAGGGTAAGTCTTCCAGGAAGTGCCAAGTTGTCTCCTGTGATTCTTTTACATAACAAATACAACTTTTTTACTTAATCAACAATGTTGAGAGTAAGTACTAGGATGACTATACATGAGCTGAATATAGTAGAAAATATTGTTGGGGGGGGAAAGAGAACTTGCTGATAGTACAGTACTTGCAAAACAAGCTTGTGCTATTTCCCTCTTGACACCGTGTCTGTTGTCTACCAGGGCAATCATACCCAACAGTAATTGTCTAACAACTGTTCCATACTGAGAAAATATTCTGATTACAGACATTAACACGTTTAGGCATTAAACCTCCTCACTGTAATTACCCTTGAGCTTATTCTCACAAATGAATTAATATGCTGATCACTTGGACTAGTACTACCAGCAAAAGGGTGATGAATTGCTTCCAAATCAGATAAAATGAAGCATGACATCATTTAATTAATTTCATAGAAGTGGGGGGTTGAGGCAGAAAGAAAACATTTCCATTGGGGCTGTCTTGCCAGAATGGGGTGTGAAGTCAGGGCAGGAATAAGGGAAAAGAAGGTGAAACACAGTGTTACTGAAAACCTACTTGAGTAAGTGGGTTTGCATACTCCCACTTAACCACTTGAGACAGTGATACTTTTGTAGCCAATTGCCCAAAGCAGGGCAATGGAGTGCCCCAGCGGAAGGTCTTAGAAGGCAAGTGTGTGTTTCTCCATTCTAATGCTGAAAATAATTTGCCTTCCTAAATGACTAGCTTGAACTAAAAGGATACAAATATCAGAAACTCGGTTCTGAAATGAAAACGAAACAAGCAAACAAAAAGCAAAGACAACATAAAGGGGCGCCTGGGTGGCTCAGACGGTTAAGCGTCTGCCTCCAGCTCAGGTCATGATCCCAGTAAGGAATAGTGGTGAGGAACAATGTGGCTGGGTAAACGGGTAGTGAATGTTCCCGATGTGGGTCCAAAGGTGACTCACTTGGGTAACTGTGAGGATAGTAACCCATCTTCCTGACTATGCCCATGTTGTTCAGTCACCCAAAAACAGAGCTTTAGGAAAGCCACTGGCAAATCGGTAGTCCTTTATTTAGATCGTGGCTTGATTTCTTCCACTACCTCCTACCCATTTCTGTCTTTGAAGAAGCTGGAATCACCTTGCTAGGGATTTTTAAAGAAAACACATTTGATTTAATGTGGTTTCCTTCAGACTTGATGTGAAACTATTTTTGAAATGTGGAACTGGAGTGTACCTATTAAAAGTCCCATTGGTAGTAAGACACATTATAAACGAGATGTTTGAGTTATCACTGTCCATTCTTTTTATAGAAAAAATCTTATTTGTGTTTTTATTACGTAATAGTAAATGAACGCTTAAGATTTTTTTCAGTCATTTGTTTTCCCTTTTTGAGTAACAGTGCATAACTGCAAACAACAGGCTCTAAGCAATGCTTGTTAATTAATTAAATTTATACATGTGAGAGTACAAGCTCAGCAATCCTACAATCCGGTTTGGATTTTAGCTACTTACTGTATGATTTTAGGCAACATGTTTTGAGTCTGCATTTTCTTAACTATAAAATGAGCTCGATCTCACATACAGGCTTGGGTAAAGATTTGATGTAGGAAACATATAAAGTAGCTTGCATTCAATAAATATTTTTTTCTTCTCCTCAATTGTTGAAATTGCCAACATTTCCTGTTAGCATGATTCTATTAATTCAACATGTTGATCTCACATCCAAAGCACATCCACTCCTACACCCCAAGTAGGCCTCCCTCCCTAACGTTCCTACGCTGCTCCCATCCTTACCCATCTTCAAACATTTTTTTATAACAGTGAGAATAATCATCTTAAAATATAAATTGGATTTGTCACATTCTCTACTTTAATGCCCTTCAGTTATCTGACTTTATACTTCAAATGAAACCCAAACTTCTTTCCATTTCTATGTTCTTTGACCCCTACCTTCCCCATTCATCCCTACTGCTTTGGACCTAAGTCCTTCTATTTAAACATTAAAGAAAAAATAAGTTAAGAGTCTAGAATGAGCACAGAGTGGAAAAGTTTTAGTGCCCAGTAAGGAGCCCAATTTAGCAGAGTCTCAGTTCTGGATGAGGAGGTTGGAGAAAGGGTAGATTTTATAAAGTCAAAAAGAAAAACAAAAAAGGGAACAGTTCAAGACTAAGTGAGAAGAGCAGAGCCTCTGGTACTGCAGGCTGGATGGTTGGTGTAGTTTTGCTGGTTTCGGTGAGTGCTGTGGGCTGTATGGTTTATGCTAAGCTTGTAGACAGCCTGCCTGGGATGGTGGTGTCCAGCTGCCTCTGCTGGGATGGTGCCATGTCAACGACAGGATGGTGGGGTCCAGGCCGGTCCGCTCCATGGCCCCAGGCTGGGCAGCCAGGTCAGCATTCGTCCCAGCTGTACTGGCCTTCTTTCATTTCTGGAATACACAGGGCTGCCTTGAGGTTTTTGAAGATGCTCTTCCTTCTGCTTGGAACATTCTGCTCTTCATCTATCCCTCTACTTCTCTTTCTTCAGATCTCACCTAAAATTCTACCTCTTCAAAGAGATCTTTCCTGACCACCGCTTTATGTCCTCATATCGTTCTTTACCTCAGCTCATTTTTCTTCGTTGCACTTACAATAATGTGTAACCATTCTACTTATTTACTTATGTATGTGCCACGCATGCATGAAGGCATACATATATGTCTCTACTTGTCTATCTATTTATTTGCTAGTCTCTAGCTTATTAGGCTATAAACTGCATTTCGGAGCGAGCTACAGAAGAGAAATAGGATCATTTTTCACCTCATTTTCTTTAATTCAACACACAAAAGGAAAGCTATGATGACTGAACGAGTGGCAGAAAAATCTAGTTATATTTAATTCATAGGTATTACATGAAGATGCCACTCACATTCTTCAGGGGTATTAACAATGGATCAAAATGAATATTCCTTTAGTAAAAAGCCTAAAACTTCATTTCTGTATGTGTAGTGTTAATATTCATATATTTGTATGCAGTCCGCCTTTGGAGCAAGCAAATGTCCTCTAACTGCAACTTCAGACTGGTCAAGGTAACAGACCTTTTTCATTAAGTACTTCCAAATTTCTAATCTATCCATGAACGTGAAAAATCTGTGCTAATTAAAGCCTGTCATATAGGCCAAGAGAGCAGAGGAGACCTGGGAAGTTCCTAAAATTTAAAGGAGCAACAGAACTAGGATATTCTGTACAACAATGAAAGATGTTGCTTCATTCTGGTTTTGTTACCTGATTTATGAGCCACTGTTAAAATGTTTAACGCGACTTTTACCTTGTAAAATGTTAATCAATTTTTGTAGCTAAAAAAAGGGAAACTACTCAATGTAGAGACCATTTGCTAGAACAAATTTAGTGGGTAAAATCCCCACTTCTTTTACATCATCCTGTCATGTGCCCCAAGGATTTCAAACTCAAATGTCTTCAGAGGTCGGGCAGAGTGATTTTATTTCTTAATGGCAGCCGGGCTGTGCAAAATGGAGACCCCAGAGCTAGCTAGGGGTAGTCACTGTCAGTTCCAGCAAATTCTTGCCACACAAAAACAAATCCATGAATGCAGTTTTGTCCAATTTTCTGATTTTTTAAGAGAAGCCAGATATCAAAATTTGTCAAAAATTATATATATAAAACATACAAATTATGAATATATATTTATTACATATAATTCTGGTAATTAATGAAAAAGTCTTAAAACATGGCATGGACCAACAACAGAGGTCTGTGGGTCAAGCATTCTCTTCCAGTTTGTGGCTTCTACATTAAGTAATATTTTTATTCTCTAGAGCAGCACTATTCATTAGAAGTGTAATATAGAGCCACATATGTAATTTTAAGTTTTGTAGTAGCCACATTAAAAGGAATTTAAAAACCAGGTAAATTTAATATAAGTAATGTATTTTACTTAACCCAATATATCTGAAGTATTGTACTTTCACCACATATTCAATATAAAAATTATAGATAAATATATTTTAGATTCCTTTGATTATACCACATCCTTGAAATTTGGAGTGCATTTTACATTTATAGTGCATCTCAATGTATAACAATCAACAAAGTGATTCAACAAGTTATGCTGTGCTCACCACCAGTGTAGCTACCATTTCTGTTTTATTTTTAATGGCCACATAATATTCATTACATTCACAAACTATAATTTATTTATCCAGTTCTTGTACGTTAGACATTGAGGTTTTTCCTATTCTTCATTAAAATAAACCATATCATGATTAATATTGTTGTACAGAGTTTTCTGAAGATAAATTTCCAGAAATTTAATTTCTGAGTTGAAGTGGCCAAAAAAATAAAAGGTCAAAGTTTATGCCCGTGCCAATGTGCATTCTGATCTATATTTTATGTGAAAATCCCTTCCTTTAATCTGACCATATTTTTTTTTAGCATTACTAATCTCATAGGGAAAAAAATGCTGCCTCATCCTTTTAATTTATATTTACTTTATTATACTGTTTGAATATTTTATGTTTGTTAGCCAAATGAATTTTTTCTTGTCAAGAGGGCATCATTATTTTCATTTTGATGCATTTCTTCTAAAAACAGCAATACTAGATAAAATACAGGTGGAAACACAAATGCAAATTTATGAAGATAAATATGATTAGAAAATGTCCCTTTGCTCATTTTTAAATCTTGTATTGATCCTTACACTATTGTTTTGTTAGAATTGTTTGCATACTAAATTATAAACCTTTAATTTATCGTATATACTGCAAATCATGATTTCCAGTTTAATTTTTTTATCTTTTCTTTCACTGCATACAAGTTTTGTTTTTCACATTATTGGATCAAATTTCTCAGTCATTTCCACTATAGTTTCTTCTTTGGCTTTTGGTTAGAATTTATGCAAGATTATTGAAAAGCAAGATTACTTACTTGCAGAAAACAACAACTAAGATTCATAGAGCTTTTGATATCAGAGTCAACAGTCAACATTTTTCTAAAAACAACCACACTGCACTGCTTTCTAGATTAGCATAGTAGGTCAATATTAAAGAAAAAATATTAAGAAAAAGTTTCCATTTTGATGATGGGTCATAGCATCTGTATTTCTTTTGCTTTTTCTTAGAAATTACCCACACAGCAAGGATAATGAAAAATGGAAACACAAATTCCATCTTTGTTGAACTTAGGGAAAACAAAGAGGTGGAAATTGTATTATAACAGTTGAAAATTAAGCCGTGGGCCAAAGTAGAATGAAGATAGCCATGAATTCAAATCTCAGGAAAAACAAACTTTTTCACATCTCAAAATTGCAGTTCTCCAAAGTGAAGTGCATATACCAAAGTGAAAAGTAGAAAGTTCTATTTGCAGAAGTAACTAGGTGTATGGGGCTGATTTATGGAACTTCTTTATTATCGGTTTGGCTCTGAAAAGCAGAAAAAATGAGTTGAACAAAAAGATTTTTTTTTTTTAAAGGCTAAAGTTTCATGTAATAACTGAGCTTATGTTGAAGGTTAGGGAAGTAGGGAAAGTGTTTTAGTGAAGTTTGAAAGCTGTCTGCTTTTCACCACTGCTAATGAGAAGAAAAAATGAAGTTAACTCATAAATTTTCTTTGTTTTAAAATATTTTATTTTTTTATTTGACAGAGAGAGATACAGCGAGAGACGGAACACAAGAGGGGGAGTGGGAGAGCGAGAAGCAGGCCTCCTGCCAAGCAGGGAGCCCGAAGCAGGGCTTGATTCCAGGACCCTGGGACCATGACCTGAGCCAAAGGCAGTCGCCTAATGACTGAGCCACCAAGGGGCCCCATAAAAATTTCTTGTTAGCCAAAAACACAGTTCCAGGCTGTTCACTACAGCAGCCTTCTACAAATAGCTGGTCCAGGAAAATTCACCTTATTGAAAGATGAGTTGGAGAGATCAATGCAGGGTCAATACAAACATATTATCAAAAAAGTTATAAAAAACAAGTGGAAAACAAATGACAACTGAAAATTACTCAGAAGAAAAACTTGCCATAAGTCAGATGAAACATATTGCATTTTCTCATGAATTAAAAACTTAAGTAATTACCTCCATAAAACAAGAGTATAAAGTATATATACAAGGATTCAAGGAATAGATGGTGAGAAAACAAAAGGAACTAAAATATAAGGTGGCAGAATTCAGATATGAAGTAAAGAAAAAAGTGAAAACTTCACACACACAAAAATCACAGCAAATTGGAAAAATTACAAGAGAGACTAGAGAAAGCACAGTAAGAGACATAGAGGGAAAGAATGCTTAAATAAAAGTGAGTATAAATAATTTTAAAGGCCTAAACAGAAAAATACAGATATGGGGAAAAACAAATGAGATCTAATATATGTATAGAATTCCCAAAGTAGGAAACAGACTGCATGGAGTAGGGAATATAATTAAATTAAAAAAGAAGAAGTGTTTACAGAAATGAAAATAAGACATTTTATTTTATTTTAAAGATTTTATTTATTTATTTGAGAGAGAGAGAGAGAGAGAAACAGCATGAGAGGGGAGAAGGTCAGAGGGAGAAGCAGGCTCCCCGCTGAGCCGGGAGCCTGATATGGGACTTGATCCCAGGACTCCGGGATCATGACCTGAACCGAAGGCAGTTGCTTAACCAACTGAGCCACCCAGGAGCCTGAAAATAAGACATTTTAAATGCACAGATTGAAATGGCATACTATGCCTCAGGAAATATTAAAAATAATTTTCAACATCTAAGATAAACAAAGAATGGTTTCGATAATCAGGGTGAAAATTCATTTATTTATAAAAAACAAATCAAGCTGACCTCAGACTTTTCCACAACAGTATTCAATGTTGGAGAGCAGTGGAATAAAACTTTTGATATCAGCAAGAAAAAAAAAAAAAAACTATGACTAGAATATTATGGAAGTCAAATATCATTCAAACATAGAAAGGACATCAAACAATTTTAGAACTGTAAGAGTTCAGGAATATCTTGTCCGTGGGGCTTTTGGTAAAACAACTAAAGGATCATCCAAATTAATTGTAAAAGCTCTTTCAATGAGTGTCAAATCCATGTAACAATGCAGCAAATACAAAAATAAAGTATAAAGGAAAGGTAAATATGTAGGTAAATGTAAGCGAATATTGACTATACAAAGCTATAATCATGAGACTAGTGAACTTAAAAACTATGAAGGTAGAATTAAAATGCATGACAAAATAAATCAAAAGTCAGAGATGAGGGGCGCCTGGGTGGCTCAGTTGGTTGGACGACTGCCTTCAGCTCAGGTCATGATCCTGGAGTCCCGGGATCGAGCCCCACATTGGGCTCCCTGCTCGGCGGGGAGTCTGCTTCTCCTTCTGACCCTCCTCCCTCTCATTTTCTCTGTCTCTCATTCTCTCTCTCACAAATAAATAAAATCTTAAAAAAAAAAAAGGTCAGAGATGGGGTAAGTAGAGATGAGTGTTCTAGGTTCTACTATTATCAGAGAAGTGGCAAATGTAGTTTTTATTAAACTATCAATAACCAAGGATAAATTCCTGCAATCTATTCAGTAACAGCTAGGAGAATATTTAAAAGTCTATAACTTTAGAAGAATCAAAAGGAAATCAAGAAAAGAAAGAAAAACAGGGCCAAATAGAAAATAGCAATACTGTAAATGCACACAGGTGTACGACTAAGTACATTAAATGTAAATGGACTTCATAATGCAGCTAACCATCTTACATATAAGCTTAAAGGAAACAGACTGCAAATAAGTATTGCACTCTGCTTTTTGGATTTTATTTTTTGAAATAGCATGGCTATAAGAATTTTGAAGCTAATTTGTGTGAATTGCAGGATTTAGCAGATGAGGAAATCTGGCTGAGAACCTGGGTCTCACAGTGGAAGAAGGGTGACATTAGATATATGAAGAAATTTGCAGGTGGATTAAATTGAAAGTATCACTATAATCTCTAATCTCTCTCTCTTTCTCATCTCGATATATATATTCATTGTAAGGGCCTAGAAACAATGACACACAAGCAGCGATGAGAATACCTTAGAATAAAGGTATTCTAAATACCTTTCCTCACTAAAAGGAAAGAGGAAAGCTTGGAGGAATAAATGATTCTAAAGCTGGAGAAAGGAATGTAGAAGATAAACCTGAAACATCTTGCTGTGTAACAAAGCAAGTAGGGTCCTCACTAGTAGGGGAAAAAAGGTGGATTTATGTGTTTTTGTTGAAGAGATGTTGTCTCAGAATACAAGAACCAGACTGAAAGGGTTCCCAATTATCGAGCAATAGGAGCATAAAAAAAAAATAACAGTAATCCGTTATAATACTCTGAATAAAATAAGAATCCATGAGCCCATTCTGATAGTAAATACTACGTAAACAATGTGAAGCTATTCTTTACAGTGCAATGCTCACCACTCTCAATCCATGGTACTTCTAGTGGGGAAAAATACAGCTAACAACATATGACCTAAGTAAAATAAGGTGAATCTAATAGATACTCCTTGGTTATCAAGGTTTATTTGATGGATGTATGTCAAACTTTAGATGCTAAAAAAAGAGAATACTTATTCCCATGGGTCCCAAAACTGACTGTATGTTATTACCCCAAACTTTTATGTATTCTCCAAATGTAGAAATTGTATATTACTTGATTTCAAAGCTATGAAATTATAAATTATTACAAATTCAGATAACAAAAGACCATATTTCAGGAGTCAGAAGGTAATGAGTTAAATTAGAAAGTGAAAATGCTAGAAAATAATAATTATAATAATGATAAATATACTTAGGGATACACTCAATGCAATGCTCAAAAGAAATTTACTTATTTAGAAATACTTAATGCACTTATATTAACAAATGAGAATAAATATTAATAAAGAAGTTAAACTTCCCAATCAAAAAGTTTGGGACAAAACCAATAAAACGAAAGAGAAAGTGAGATTAAAGATATAAAAAAGATGCTTAGTATTACTCATAGTAACATTCATTTAGGTTAAAATAATGCTGTTATATGATTTCTAACTAACCAAATTAGAAATGCCTGAAAGTTTGATAACTTTGTTGGCAAGGGTATTCAGAAACTGGCACTCTCTTACTTGCTGGTGATGGTATAAGTGAGTATGAACTCATGGGAATGCACCTTGACGAATGCCTGCACAAATTACTAACACATCTCCTTTTATAGAGCAATTCCACCTCTAGGTATTTGTCCCAGAAGTACACTGCATGTTTGAGAAAGACTCCTACGAGGTTGTTTGTTGAAGTATTGTTTGTAATGCAAAAGAGCAGAAACAACCTCAGGGTCTATCAATAAAGAACTGGTTAAGCAAAATATGTGGGCCATCTGTCTGTGCAATGGAATACTACACAACCAACTAAATGAATAAGAAAGCTCTTTTTGTAGTGATATGGAACAATATCCACTTTCTATAGCACTGACTCTAAAAAGCAGTATGTAGAATAGATGCAAACAAAATCTACCTTTTGCTTAAAAAATTTTAAATATCTATTTTTTTGTTTTATTGACACAAGGAATATTTCTAAGATTTTTTTTGAGAAACTGGTAATAATAGCTATGTCTATGGTGAGGATTTCTGTAAGTTTATGGTATGTATACTTTTATGCAGCATAAAAGTATAAATAAAAATACTTATTTTTTATATAAAAATAAATAAGATTATGGTTATATTTAAAGGAATGGAAAGCAACAAAGATGATGAAGAAAATATATTGGTTTACCATATCTTATGTTGAGGCAGTAGAATGTTTTCTCTAGCACCTGGAAAATGCTCTAAAAGCAAGAGAGTTAATTTAAAATGTCCTCTATCTGTTAAAAAGGGAGCAAACAAGCCCGGTGGGTCCATTTTCCTTTAAAACTCCATTATTATGCAGTTCAATAAATGCCAATTAATCCCTTAGAATAGGGTTTATCTCTGAAATGTCACCACCTAAATGTTACCACTACCATTTTATACAGTATTTTAGTGTGTTAATTAAAAGAAGGCCGTATGATGCACTAATTTAGCCAATGGCTCGTTTCTAGGTGAAATGCACTTTCATCATTGCTCATCATATTTGGTACGTTTTTAATATTTAAGAACAGAATTCTTGAAAATGAAAATTTTTCCTAAGAAACTGAAATCTATTTTTACATAATTTCTAAATAACCATGATTTCTTGATCTAAACATTAGTTTTTAAAAAGTGATCACTTAGTAAAAGCCCTATGAATTAAGACATAGCACTAGAAATTCACAGATCCTAGAATGGTTGAAAATAATAAGAATCAAGAATGAAAATGTCCTTAATTCATAGATGTGTGTATATGTACATATTTATTTTTAACATGTATGTACATGCTATGTAAATATATTACTTTCTGTAACATGTAAGGCTGGATTCCGTGCAAGCTCCCCACTTCCCAGAAACTTTAGAGTTTAGTAGTAACTTTAGTATAAGCCAAAACAAAATCAATATTGAAAGAAAGTTTTGGAAATATGAGCATTAGAAGTGAGAAACCTATGAAAGGGAAGATTCACTTACATTTATGGCTGAAAAATCTCTCTGGCCACATCATGGAAGCTTCTTAGAAAAAGTAGGATTTGAGTTTAATGGAGATGGGAGTATACAGACTCCAAAGCAAGAACAGTTTCCACTGTAACTAATTTAAAGCCTGTTTTACTTCTTATACTTTTGATGAAGTATACTTTCGATTAAGACTTGTTTTTTAAGTAGCTCACAAGAATCCAGCATTTTACACAGTGGTTAAGAGCACAGGCTCCAAGATTAAGTAGCCAGGACTTCCAACCCCAGATCAACCACTTAATGTCTGTGCAGCTTTTGGTCATATTAGTTGAGTTTTTGGAAAACCAGTTTCCTAATCTGTAAAATTGTTTATAATAACACCTATTTCATGAGGTTATAAAGATTAAGTAGGAAAAATTACATTAATGTTCAAAGTATTACTCAAAAATGATAGCTATTAGTAAAATTTTTATTTTGACTTAATTCATTCTATTTTATTTTAATATTTATATTTGCTTAAGTATGTCCAAGCACTCGATAAGTCTGTGGTCATGTAATTATTATTGATGGCCCATCAATTAATAAAACAGCTTCCTTCCTTTCTTTCTCTTTCTTTCTTTCTTTCTTTCTTTCTTTCTTTCTTTCTTTCTTTCTTCCTTCCTTCCTTCCTTCCTTCCTTCCTTCCTTCCTTCCTTCCTTCCTTCCTTCCTTTCTTTCTTTCTTTCTTTCTTTCTTTCTTTCTTTCTTTCTTTCTTTCTTCCTTCCTTCCTTCCTTCCTTCCTTCCTTCCTTCCTTCCTTCCTTCCTTCCTTCCTTTCTTTCTTTCTTTCTTTCTTTCTTTCTTTCTTTCTTTCTTTCTTTCTTCCTTCCTTCCTTCCTTCCTTCCTTCCTTCCTTCCTTCCTTC